>NC_091829.1:9182500-9482500 GCF_038994185.2 Dermacentor albipictus | reverse complement strand
CTTTTACGAGTTTCTAACGTACAGTCGTGGTACCTTCCTTCGTCGCTTCTTTCATGGTCTTTGTTGCTACCTCGGCAAGGTGATTCTGCTCGATTTTTAATTGATTCTTCTTGAAGTTCTGGAGGAATGAGCATAAATCAGTTCTGGGGAAAGCGGTAAGGTGTGGACGAAGTTTTTATCACAAGGAAAGAAATTGTCCTTTTCAGGAAACATTCAGTTATGTTTGAGCTGTCAAAGAGACCGCTGCAACATTTTCCACCGCTTATAAAATTTTCAACCTTGAGGAAGTGTAAGTATCTTGTAATGAGAGTGAAGAACGACGCTTTGTCAAAACTGTCAGTTACAAATTTAACTCTTCATTGCGCAAACTTGTGCCCGGCAAAACTAGTAACACTCAAGCACAATGATAGCGGCGAGCACAGTCGGCGATCGTCGAAACCTGATCTGCGGGTCAAGCGCGTCGGCTTTTGTACGTGATTCGTCGAAGCTTCCAGCGTAATCGCTGGTGCCTGCGTGCTTTTCAGTAAGTACTATACAATTCGTATCGCGCATACAATCTGATTAAAAAAGGTGTGGCGTGAACATACACCACAGATAAAAATCAAGGATAGCATTCGAGTAAGTTCCAAATAATACCGGCGCGTCTTGCGCTGGACGATAACGCTTAGTAAGTGAAGTGCAGTCCCCGGAAAAAAGGATAAGTACACGTGTCACTATAACAGCCACCGATCTCAATTTTGGGCGCAGTGACTGCATTGCATTCTACCGGCACTAGCATATGGGGCAGAAACTGACGGTGACAATGAAGCTTAAGAAAGACGCTAAGGACCGCGCAACGAGCCGTAGAACAAGAAACGATAGGTGTAATTTTAGGACAGTGGTGGGAATGATATAAGAAAGGGCCTCATAGTGAATATTAGGATTAATAAACTGGAGTTGGGGAAGTCATGTAATACGCTGATCAGATAACCGGTTGTCTATTAGAGCTGCATAATGGGTGCCAACGGAAGGTAAGGTCAGTCAGGGACGTCAGAATTCTATAGGCGGTGCGATGAACATGAAGAAATTTTTGGAATCGGCAGACGCACGACAAGGTTAATTGGAGACCGCTTGAAGAGGCATTCGTCTGCAGTGGACGTGAAATAGGCTGATGACGATGAAGTCACGTTAATATGATCGTGAAGTACTCCGGTACAGCTTTAATGCGCGCGAATTGACATTACTGCCGTGCATTGATTGTTACAGTTAAGAAAAGGAAAAGGCCCTGGTTAACAGCCAACTTTGGCGGCACTCAAACTCAACCGCAAAATAGTCTTTAAATAGTAAGCGAGGAAAAAGTAAATTTCAGATGCCTTTCGGCGCTTCATGCCCATTCTCCATCTTGATCCTTTCGCCTTCTTTTGTGTCACTTTGTCATCTGAGATCGAACACACTAAACAGCAGTTCATGACAAGAACCATAATATGGCACAGTACCCTTGAGCAAATCTTTGCGAATCCTTCGTGCTTGCCGGTCCAATGGATTAACTGAAGCAATATCCATGACGAAATTCTACGCTTTTGCTTCTCAGTGCGTTACGTTAAGGCGCTCGAGACTGATATTTGCTTTCTGCTATAGCGCTTGATCAAGATTTCTAACAATATTTTTGTGCCATCTCGCTTCACGTCATGTCCAGAGGAGCCACGACATTGCGGCGGGACGTCTTTCAGTCTCATTGGGGGTGGAGCCACCGACTTGATCTGGGGGAGACCTCGGCTCCCCTAGATCTTAATTCTTCAGGACTCAAACAAAGTTCCTATCATGTCATGCCATGTCGCTTCACGTCACAAAACTAGCGTGGCGCTGAGCCCCTGTAAAGCGTACTTCTTCTTTGAACAATGGTGTTCGCGGGCGAAGAGCATGGTCGGTCTTTTTGTGTCATGCTTTCTTCGCCTCTTCTCTGGGTTGTGGCCCGTTTGCGCGTCTGGTATAGATACCTCGTCTTGGACCTGTTTAATAAAAATTATTGTTCGGTGGTGGGTTTCAGTTTTCTGGAGGGATTTATTAGTCCAGCAAGGAAGGAAGGAAATCAACTTTATTCAGGTCCTGCAGGCCACGAGAGCTTTCGGCTCTGAGGGAGTGGGCGTCTTCCACGACGGAATCGGGAGGTTGAGTTTCCTGGCGGCGTCGTGGACCTGCTGGACGGCCCAGAGTTGGGGAGCGAGTTCTTCGCTCCGGATTGCTTTTTCAAACTTGCGCTTGTCCGGTTCGGAGTTTATGTGAGCTTGCGAGCACGGCCATAGTAAATGATATACGTTAAGGCATGTATTGCAATTGGTGCAATGAGACTTGTCGTAGAGCTCAGGCATGTAATGGTGTAATCTGTTTTGCGTGGGATATGTGTCTGTTTGTAGCATTCTGAGTGTAACCGCTTGAGCTCGAGTGAGCGTGCGGTGTGGCGTGCTATACTGTCTGCGTAGTAGTGTTTAGTGATTTCATTGTATGTAGTGGGCGCGTCCTTATTATCCGAGTGGTTGGGTGAAGCCGCGCTGTCTGTAAGCGCGCGCGCAGCCTCATGTGCCGCCTCTTTAAGGTTGGGGACGTCGCCGATCTTTGGTCCTAAGTGTGCCGGGAACCAGTATATGATGTGGTTCTTAATCTCTTTCTTTGAAACAATTCTGAGAGCCTGTGCGCAGACCGTGCCCTTTTGGAAAGCTCTGATAGCGGCTATGGAGTCGCTGTAGATATGGGAAAGATAGTCGTCGGTGAGCGCAACAGCGATCTTAACCTATTCGGCCTGTTCAGGCTTCCTTGCAATCACCGTGGCTGCATATCTTGTGGATCCGCGGCCGTCCACAACCGCCACTGCGAAAGCTTCGTTTCCCGTTTACGTCACCGCGTCCACAAAAGCTGAGCGTTCACGATTCGCCAAGGCTTGGCTAAGAAGAATTGTCCTCTCGCTTGTCGTCTGCCCCTGTTGTTTTCGGGGTGTACGTTTCTGGGTATAGGGCGGACCGTGATCTTGGCGCGGATGTCCCGTGGGAGATCCGCAAAGTCTTTTTCTATGTCTCCTTGAGCAAAGCCGATCTTCTCTAGGATCGTGCGCCCCGGAGGCGTCGTCGAAAGCCTAGCAAGCTGGGCGCGCTGCTGGGCTTCGGCAATTTCTTCCAGAGTGTTGTGCATGCCCAGGTGCTCCAGCTTCTCGTTGCTGGTGCTGGTTGGAATGCCGAGGGCTTGCTTGGTGACCTTTCTGATTTGGGCATTCAGTCTGTCTCTTTCGGATCGTGTCCAATTGAGCATTGCCGCAACGTATGCGAAGTGACAAGGTGACGAACGCGTGTATGAGTTTGATGAGATTATGTTCCTTGAGGCCCCTGTATCTATTGGCAATTCTTCTGATGAGCCCAATAGCGTTGTTCGTTTTGGTGACGAGCTTCTGAACCGTAGAGGCATTGACGTCTTTAGTCTCTACGATCATACCCAGGACTCTTATTTTGTCGACGCACGGTATGGCGTGTCCCGAAGTGGTTCGGACGGTAATTTTCTGATTATAATTGAAGTCTGACGAGTATGGCCTGCGGCCCTTCTGCGTAGGTCTGCGTACGAGCAGCTCTGACTTGGTAGGCGAGCATCTGAGTCCTGTGGGAATTAGAAATTCTTCTATGGCGTTCACTGCTTCTTGCAAGATGTCCTGCACCATGCCCGGGGTTCCTTTGGACACCCCACATGGTGATGTCATCTGCGTATATGGTGTGCTCGAGCATCTCTCGTAAATCACGTAAATCATCCATCTCTGCAGAGCCTTAATGTGATAGCGTATGGACAAAGTCTAGTGCCGCTACCATTGCACAGCTTCACTTTCAGTTCTGCGATTGAGGCCCTTACCAGGTGGTGTTAGGTGTCACAGGATTTGCTCCGCGTTGCTGGCTCTGCGGCATAAACAATGAGTTACCCAGATTCCGACGGCATTGGCGATGTGTACCCGCAAGGCTCAGTGGTTGCTTTGAGACCAAGTGCACGACCTGTTGGGAAGTTGGGAGTCCGTGCGGCCACGAAGGTTCCATGGATGTCGCCGTGCCAGGTGCCGGAAGAAAGAAAGGTCCCGAACGACGTTTAAGAGAACCGAAAAAAGGTTTATTTTCAAATGTACATGGTTGAGTTTTACAAAAACGGCTCCAACTATCAGAGCACACTAGATGCTAGAGTCTTTCGATGTCCGAGCCTCCCCCTCTCACGGCCATCCGTGTCCGCCTTTTATTCCGCTTATTTTCTTCTTTCCTTCGTCGAGGGAATTCACTGGCCAGTCACAAACGCTGAACCGTTCACCACCTCCCGCCCCCGACGTCCCACCATTTTGGTGGCTCTCCTTCACACAATGTTGCACAACACGAGGCAACCACGTGGCAAACTGTGAACCGGCCGTCGTTGCCTTGCCCCAAAAGTTCTCGACGATGACCCTGTCATGAATCAATGGCCTCTTCGTAACGGTCAGGAGTGGGCGACGTTGTCGTGAAGCGAGCTGTCATTTCTGGGTGCTCGAAAAGCCGAAGATCTGGTACATGACTGCCTCTCCGTAAGACTCAGGTAACGCTGACTGACCTGGCGGTGAATGTCTGGCGGTGAAGCATCCTTTGTTCTGAGGGATCGTCAGGCACAACAGAACACAAAACATATTGTAGAGAAGTTTTTTTTCCCTTTTGCTTCAACTTTCCCACTGCTGTAGTCTTGCACGCCGCGTCGGGGGGTGTTAATAGTGAGCCGAATCTTCATGGGAGGAGAGAGTAAGAGAGAGAAAGCAAGGAGGGAAAGGCAGGCAGGTCAACCAAACGAGCATACTGTTTTTTACCCTACACTGGCAGTAAGGGATAAAGGGAATAGAAAGAGCTAGGAATCCCCTGAAATAGCGCAGAAGAGGGGAAAGGTGATGTCAGCAAGCATGCCTCATTTGGGTTCTCTTCAATAAGAAATCGACAGTCATTTTAGCTTAAACCAAAGAGGGGGAAGGCGAAAGCCTGCGCGCTCAAGAGACATCCATTAAGTTACTTCACATGCTCATTCAAATGCGTTGTTACTTCTTTTTCAGTGTGTCTACCAACCGGGAAATCTCAGGAATTTGGGTAGTCTGGAAATACTCAGGGAAAGCTCAAGGAATTTTTGCTTCTATCAGAGAAAATTGGGTGTCATTTTAATGAAAGGGAACGAAAGTCGCCCTAATGCCTGCTCGACTAAAGGAAAGGAATCGTAACGAATTGTCTTTGACGCCGTGTCGTCGGCTGTAGGAGTTGCCAGTGTACAATCAATGACCGATTTTTCGGACGCCCGATTTTTCGGACGCCCGATTTTTCGGAACAGGCCCGATAACGCGGACGGCTTCGCTGCACCACCACATACCCCGTAGAGTCAATGTATAAGAGCGTCTGAAGTTATGGACACAAATACCCTTCGCCATCCGATTTTCCGGAGTTTTTCCGTGACCGGAGGCCCGAAACGGCTTTAATCTAAGCCAACACGGCCGTTTTGATTATCTCGCCGCCTCGAACCGGCGCTCTCGCACACAAATCCGCTGGCAGCCGTAGTCAGCACCGCGGGAACGCGAGGCTTAGCTGCTTCGACGTTCGCTCTTAGGCTTCTTGCCGTTAGGTGCCGTGTTTTTCATTGAAAGAATTGGCCACTGTCAGCAATGGCACCGACTCGGTCTTCGTAATCCTCGCGATAATGCCGTTCCCGAAAGGCAGCTTTGCCTCAGCACAGAAATGTTACGTGGTGAAGCATACGTGAAGTAAAGCGGTGAAGCGTAACAAGCGTGGGAGAAGCAATTGTCACGGGACACGGTACGTATTCTCTAATTATACACGCGTGCACCTGCCATCTCCTGTCACATTACGAGAACCGATATGCCTAATAAGTGTACTGGCAGGCCTTCAGAGCTTTTTTTTTTGACGTGCTTTTTGTGATTTGAGCCATTAAAAATAGTAAACGACGTGCATTCATGTTTTTCGGGCTGCCCGATTTTTCGGACGTTTTCGTGGCCCCTACGGATTCCAAAAATCGAACATGGACTGTACAACTGACCAAGAGGATGCTTCAGATGGTGCGTGGGGTGAACGCGCGGCGGCAGGAGGACGAGAACAGAAAGGAGCGTCGCATTGAGGGACGATCGGGAAAGCAACTTTGCCGCCTCTTCTTAGAAGGAGCTTCAGCTCAAAAAGCAAAGTATTGGCTGACGCCGCAAAATAAATTCTATAAAGCAGTGAAACCCAACGGTGAGGCATTGTGCGCGGGTTGAGAGCGTGTCAGGACAGTTGAGGTTGACTTTCGAGTTGCTGAGAGAACCTCACTTGGGACGAAGCTCGGGCCTGATACCAAAAAGCATGCTATCAGTTAATCGAAATAGCTCATTTTCGGAAATATTTGCTTTTGTATGCATCTCTTTTTATTCATATTTCAATATGTTCGACTCAATTTGCCATGGGCTTTACCATTTCTTTCTCGAAGATATTTTATTCGCTGTGCATCTTATTACCCCCTCCCTTCAGTTTTCTATTTTGAATAAAATAAGCCCTACTGCTTACTATTCAAACTGAATCTAGTTTTCTAATTTTTTTTAACATGCTTACTAGAGTGATAGCATCGGGCGACATCGTGTCATCCCGGCCTGACATAAAACAAAGTTCTGTGTGGCTCATTAAATTTTGCTAAAGCACTGAGGAAAACCCTGAAAAACTCGGGGAATTTGGAAATGTCAATTAATAGACATCCCGTTATTACTTATTTTCTCCCACTAAATGTCGTGGGTTCGAGTGCCCTAATTAAAGCTGCATTAATTATCTAAGCCTTGATAAACTTCGCCCTATTTACCACCAATGGTAGTGAGTTCGATTTCTAACAAAGGTCGTGGGTTCGAGTGCCATGATTAGCTCTCTAATAATTAAATATTGAGTCTATATTAAAAATCTTTATTAAGTCTGAATATTAAAATTAAGTCTGCAGCGGTGGCGTAGAGGCAGAGTATCTGCCTCGCGTGCAAGAGGACCGTGGTTCGAATCCCGGTGCCGCGCAATTTTCCACCGGATTAAAAAAAAAATCCACGTATTGATAAAATTACATGAACAGGCCTGGAGTGCGGCTTGATCCCGGTGACCAAAACCAATAACGCACTCCCTCACCAAAGCCGGATTGGTCAGCCTGGTGCAGTACTTGGCAACAACCTCCTATATGAATAGAACAATCAAACCCCGGCCCTCAGTCCCCAGCGGCAGCAAAGCAACTGACCACGGCGGCGGTCAGACCTGTGACGCAGCAGAGGGTGCTAAGAATACTTGGGTCCGAACAGGCCGCCATTGGAATCTGAACCTGGCAACGTTTATTCCTGAAACGTTATCTCGTGAGGCAAGTCTAGCAGTGATATTGGAGGAATTAGAGGGCAGTAAATGGGATATGTCTCAGTAAAGTTAGGAGGACAAAAGAAGCAAATACAGTGCTAAAAAGCGGGCACGTCCTGTGCTACCGGGGCTTAGCGGAGAGACGAGAACTAGGAGTCGGATTCCTGATTAATAAGAATATAGCTGGTAACATACTGGAACTCTATAGCATTAACGAGAGGGTGGCAGGTCTTGTGAAACTTAATAAGAGGTACAAATTGAAGGTCGTACAGGCGTACGAATATACATCCAGTCATGATGACCAGGAAGTCGAAAGCTTCTATGAAGACGGGGAATCGGCGATGGGAAAGTCAAAACAAAATACACTGTACTGATGGGTGACCTCAATGCCAGGGTAGGCAAGAAGCAGGCTGGAGACAAGTCAGTGGGGGAATATGGAATAGGCTCTAGGAATAGCAGGGGAGAGTTATTAGTAGAGTTTGCGGAACAGAATAATATGCGGATCATGAATACCTTCTTCCGCAAACGGGATAGCCGAGGGTGGACGTGGAGGAGCCCGAATGGAGAGACTAGAAATGAAATAGACCTCATACCCTGCGCTAAACCTGACATCATACAAGATGTGGACGTGATCGGCAAGGTGCGCTGCAGTGACCACAGGATGGTAAGAACTCGAATTAGCCTAGACTTGAGGAGGGAACAGAAGAAACTGGTACATAAGAAGCCGATGAATTAGTTAGCGGCAAGAGGGAAAATTGAGGAATTCCGGATCCAGCTACAGAACAGGTTTTCGGTTTTAACTCAAGAAGAGGACCGTAATGGTGAAGCAATGAACAACAATCTTGTGGGCATCATTAAGGAGTGTGCAATAGAAGTCGGTGGTAACTCCGTTAGACAGGATACCAGTAAGCTATCGCAGGAGACGAAAGATCTGATCAAGAAACGCCAATGTATGAAAGCCTCTAACCCTACAGCTAGAATAGAACTGGCAGAAATTTCGACATAAGGAAGCTGACATAAGGAAGTATAATATGGATAGAATTGAACATGCTCTCAGGAACGGAGGAAGCCTAAAAGCAGTGAAGAGGAAATTAGGAATTGGCAAGAATCGGATGTATGCGTTAAGACACAAAGCCGGCAATATCATTACTAATATGGATGAGATAGTTCAAATTGCTGAGGAGTTCTATAGAGATTTATACAGTACCAGTGGCACCCACGACAATAATGGAAGAGAGCATAGTCTAGAGGAATTTGAAATCCTACAAGTAACGCCGGCAGAAGTAAAGAAACCTTTCGGAGCTATGCAAAGGGGGAAGGCAGCTGGAGAGGATCAGATAACAGCATATTTGTTGAAGGATGGTGGGCAGATTGTTCTAGAAAAACTGGCCACCCTGTATACGCAATGCCTCATGACCTCGAGCGTACCGGAATCTTGGAAGAACGCTAACATAATCCTAATCCATAAGAAAAGGGACGTCAAAGACTTGAAAAATTATAGACCACTCAGTTTACTGTCCGTTGCCTACAAAGTATTTAATAAGGTGATCGCAAATATAATCAGGAACACGTTACTTAGACTTCTGTCAACCAAAATACCAGGCAGGATTCCGTAAAGGCTACTCAACAATAGACCATATTCACACTATGAATCAGGTGTTAGAGAAATGTGCAGAATATAACGAACTCGTATATATAGCTTTCATTGATTACGAGAAAGCGTTTGATTCAGTCAAGACCTCATCAGTCATGGAGGCATTATGGAATCAGGGTGTAGACGAACCGTATGTAAGAATACTGAAAGACATCTATAGCGGCTCCACACCCACCGTAGTCCTCCATAAATAAAGCAATAAAATCCTAATGAAGAAAGCCGTCAGGCAGGGTGATACGATCTCTCCAATGCTATTCACAGCGTGTTTACAGGAGGTATTCAGAGACCTGGATTGGGAAGAATTGGGGATAATGTTAATGGAGAATACCTTAGTAACTTGCGCTTCGCTGATGATATTGCCTTGCTTAGTAACTCAGGGGACCGATTTCAATGCATGCACACTGACCTGGGGAGGC
Source organism: Dermacentor albipictus (assembly GCF_038994185.2). Taxonomy (NCBI): domain Eukaryota; kingdom Metazoa; phylum Arthropoda; class Arachnida; order Ixodida; family Ixodidae; genus Dermacentor; species Dermacentor albipictus. The sequence continues at coordinate 9,473,069 of NC_091829.1, read as the reverse complement.
AAAGCAGAAGGGTGGGTCTAAAAATTAATCTGCAGAAAACTAAAGTAATGTTTAACAGTCTCGGAAGAGAACAGAAGTTTACGATAGGTAGCGAGGCACTGGAAGTGGTAAGGGAATACATCTACTTAGGACAGTAAGTGACTGCGGAACTGGATCATGAGACTGAAATAATTAGAAGAATAAGAATGGGCTGGGGTGCGTTTGGCAGGCATTCTCAGATCATGAACAGCAGATTGCCATTATCCCTCAAGAGAAAAGTTTATAATAGCTGTGTCTTACCAGTACTCACGTACGGGGCAGAAACCTGGAGGCTTACGAAAAGGGTTCTACTTAAATTGAGGACGACGCAACGAGCTATGGAAAGAAGAATGATAGGTGTAACGTTAAGGGATAAGAAAAGGGCAGATTGGGTGAGGGAACAAATGCTAGTTAATGATATCTTAGTTGAAATCAAGAAAAAGAGATGGGCATGGGCAGGACACGTAATGAGGAGGGAAGATAACCGATGGTCATTAAGAGTTACGGAATGGATTCCAAGGGAAGGGAAGTGTAGCAGAGGGCGGCAGAAAGTTAGGTGGGTGGATGAGATTAAGAAGTTCGCAGGGAAACATGGCCACAAATAGTACATGACTGGGGTAGTTGGAGAATTATGGGAGAGGCCTTTGCCCTGCAGTGGACGTAACCAGGCTGCTGCTGCTGCTGCTGATAATGATGATGATGATGCTGATGAATCAAATATGCCTTTTTTGCATGATTAGCGGCACCTATGTGGAAAAAGCGATGTGGAAGAAGACGACGAACTCGCGCTCGTGCCACTTGGAGTGGCACGAGCGCTTCGATTTTCGGTACATTACAACACGACCTTCAGACATAAAGATCTAAGGATTTTGCCCTAAAAGAAAAAAAAAAGAAAAAAGGCACATCCAGTGGCAGAATGCGGACTAGCGTCCTCCCGCGCAGTAGCCGCATGCTCTTGAAATTATTTAGGTCATTCTTGACGTCGAGATTCGATGAAAGCATGGGGCGTGTATGACGCTCTCCTGTCTGCTTGGCTGAAAGCGGAGGAAATCTAGTAAAGAATACAGGAAAGGTGGAAAGGAAAGCCGCGGAGGCGAGAGAGAAATAATACCCCAGTCACACGGGCACTTTGAAAGTCCTTTGAGCCAAGGAACCGTTACTTCAAGGGAAAATCTGCACTGTCACACAGGGACAGCAAAGGAGTCCTATACTGGCAGGGAGCTCCGAGTGAAAGGAGTGCGCGTTCGTCCTTTGAAACCTAAAGGGAATACTCTCGAGCCTAGAGGGCGTCCGACAGCAGAAAAAAAAAAAAGAAATCTCGATAAATATGGAAGTTCAATTTTTACCTCTTCAGAACAAGCTTACACGTACTGAATACTATTACTAAAGTATTGAACACTTTCGGTACACCCGCAATCTCCATTATGAACGCGCCGGTACAGCAGCGCCTGCACGGCCTGTCATCAGCAGCAACATCGACAGAACACGGGTGCGATGTGCGGTTTGGTTCTTTGGTCAGCGGCTGCTAGGCATCCCAACCTCCTCGGCTTCTTTCTGCGCATCTTGTTCCCTCGTCACTTTTGTTTTGTAGTTCTTTATTTTACTGCGTTTACGTGTACCTACCTTTGCCTAGTCACAAGGAATGAAACAAAGCAGGTGAAGCAAGGGCAACACCGAATAATCGACGACAACATGCGGTGTACGAAGCGGTACACATAGTGGCCATCGTTACAATAAATACATCTGTAGTTGGTAAAGTAATGCCTTTACTACGCATGCATTTTGTTTCGATGTTTCTATGTGTTAGGAAAAATAAATATTGCTGAAAGAAATATGACAAATTTATTGTAAGACGCATTTGGGCCATATTTTTTTATTACTTTCGAGGCGATGGCAGCGCTGCGGATACGTTGCGGTTTCTGTTAAAAGATTCAACGGAGACCTGGAGACCGTGTAGCACCGACACATATCCCTTGAACTAATGTGCCTTCGAAAGCTCAATGCTCCTTGACTTCAAAGGACCTTTGGCGTGCTCGTGTGACTGGGGTATAAGAAAGACTCGTGGGACTAAAGTGCGCTAGATTTGCTGGCAGAGCACTCGAGCTGTTCGGCTCTCATGTAGCCTCGCTTACATGGAAAGCGACATGTGATAGTAATACGCTTGTTTATTAGTCGTTCTGTTTATTCTGTTTATTAAGCGTTTCTTCCTATAGTGAAATGATCTTTTGGAATTTATTATCGGCAAACACTTTCCCGGCTCGCTTGTGTTCATCTCAGGAGATTTAGAAAAATAAATAATCATATTATAATCTTAAGTACCTTTACGTGCAATGCCTCTTCGTTACTTTTTACGTATGTCAGTTTATATGTGCAAAAGCTTAACATATTTTCTCGTTTTTCTGACGCTCGTGATTGGAAAGGTTCCATTTCGTCTGGTGAATTCCAATCAGTTTCTTAATTTTCCGTCGGCCCGTTTTCCTATAATAAACAACACCGTGTTACCGCAACCCGGAACCAAATGCGGTGAGCTGATTGAAAACGTTTCATCTGTATCGTTATGGAATTCATTACCTGCGGGCGCAGGGGAACGTTCCATTGACTCACTCAAAACGAACTTGTGTTCGTATATGTTGAATATATAACTCACTTGATTTTTTTTAATGCTATCCTCAGTTTGTGATTTCACGCTGTAATGTTATATTTATTTTGCTCATTTTAGTTGTGCTGTGTATGATGTTAGATTATTCCACATTATATAAAGCTGTGCACCGGGTAGTTGTATTTCTAGTGCGCGTACTAGCGGGAGGTCTCTCTGTCTCGGTGTTTTCACAGGGAGACCTGCTTCCGCATTTCTATATTATCTGCTACGTAGCTTTCTTACTTACGGGGAAATAATTGAATTAGGAGAAGCGTTGTAGAGGCTGCTATCGCTGCAGCGAAAAGACTGACAAACAGCGATCAAGTTGTTCGAGCAATGTACACGAGCGTTTTTTGCGCTTCGCCCACATCGGAATGCTGTTCATCATCTGCTCGTCGACTGTCAATTTTTCTAAGGGCGAAGTCGGCTTGCCAGCGGCAGCGCAGTGGCTGGGCCGCTGCTTAGCTCGAGGTAGGCCGGCGTGATCCCGGCCGCGGCGGCCTCGTTTCTATGTAGGCGAAAAAAAGAAAAAGAAGAAGAAAGAAAGTCCAGAAAGAAGGCGGGACAATCAAATTAGCTTTCCCACCACTGCTGCCAGGGCCTGTCGAACCTGCAGTCACGTTGCAGGGCGCGGATTGCATAAGCCTACGGGGCCCAATATTGGCGCTGTGACGTCAAAGGAACAGCTGCGTTTGGTTGATACGGCAATTAAGCCGGCGCGCCGCCACCGGCTTCTACCGAGACTTAGGAACGGTCCATACCCATAGAGGTCATCACCAATAAAGCGCTTTCGAACTCAAACCTATTTCTGTCCGACACGGTTATAGACCGCAGTTCGGCGTCGCTCGTCTCGTATCACCGAGGGCACGCAACGAAAAACCTCGCGAAAATGAATTGCCGGAACTGGTCTCCGTCCTCCGCTGCTGCTGGTCGGCTCGTGTGCGCTCTCGAAGAAATTACGTGTGCTTCTTTTCTTTTTTGGCGACTGCGCCCACTTGTCTTTGGGTGCAGCCGCAAATCTCCCGGCGGGCGCGCCTCGGAATGTGCATTTCCCACGGAAATGGGGGTCCGTTATGAACGCTCGGTTCTCTCGAGGCTGCGGAATCGCGGAGATGGCTCGCTGAATAAAATACGAACCGCCTTCCACGTCGTCGAAATTTGTTTCCTATGACTGCCGTACTTTATCGCACCTATATATATATATATAGGCACTTTTTTCGAATCTCAGTACCTCGTGTACTGAAAACGAAAGAAGTCCACCCCCCCCCCATTTCCCCAACAAAAAAAAAAAGGAAAAGAAAATTAGAAAAAAAAACCATACAAATGCATAAGCTGTCTCATAGTATTCTCGAAGATATTGAGACGACTGTATAAACAAAGCCCAATACAGGAGGAGAGCAGCGGAGCCGCAGCAGCTTGTTTGTTGTCTTCGGCTGCCTCAAGCTTTTGGAACAGTTCGACCGTCGACTCTGCTTTAAGCCCATTCAACACAAAATGGTGTCGTTCGAGCCGATGTATTTCGTAAATCCTAAGTCTCTCGTAAATCGATATCTGGCAACAGGCTCAAATGTGAGCGTCATTTTAGTGTCTTGAACAGCGAGAAAGAGCCGCACAGATGCAACGCACTCGAATGAGAAGATATCGCAGCGTTACGTATGCTGCGTTTCGCTGCTTAATGCTTTTGTATAAACATCTCCAATATTCGGCATTCCATTTAGTTTTCGAACGTCGTGAGCAGACTCTCTAGACGATGTACCTTTAACGTATTCTATAAAGTAAGACACCAACAACTCCCTTTATGGAACTGATCTAAGCAAGAGCGAAAGGTACTGCGCTAGCACGGACGGTCACGTGTCAAGTTTCAGCGCTTGTGAGGGAAGCTAAAGGTAAGCGGCGATAAGCATATATGTGATTTAAGTTAAATGACATTTCGCCAGTTCGGTGTCATTAAGTGTTACGTAACATTTGAAAAAAATTATGTATTTTCTCGATTTTGTCCTTATTCGATAAATGCACATTCCCCATGTAATGCAAGTTCAAAATGCCAACTTCAATTATCCACTACCTCGTTTGCATATTTTCATTTTTGTATTGTAATTTATTTTGTGTTGTGTATTCTTATGAGCCCTATTTCCGATGTCTTCATTAAGACTTCTTTCTGGGCGAATTGGTGCGTACTTGACATAAAAATTGTAACAGCGCAAACACACGCAACCACAAAGTATCAAGGACGGGACACAAGCGCTGACTGTCAACTAAACTTTATTTAAATAAAATTTATAAAATAAAATTTATTTGACAGTCAGTGCTTGTGTCTCGTCCTTGATACTTTGTGGTTGCGTGTGTTTGCGCTGTTACAATTTTTATGTAAAAAAAAAAAATCCGATGTCTTGTAAGTTGAAATTGTCAACTTTATTTATCTTGTTTTTTTAGTATAACGTTTTTTTCTTCTTCGTAATCGCATTAGTATGCCTTTACGGTCACTGAGCGTGGCGCTGCTGTCTTAGGTTTTTTATGCGCTTATTTGAATATATGTTGTTGTTGCTGTATTTTGTGATTATTCAAGTGGAATTTATTGCAGTCTTTAAGGTGACATGATTATGCTGTACACTGCTGTCAAGCCTCCGGTGGCAGCCGCCTCGTCTAGTTGCTGCATACGTAACAGCTATTATGCGGCTACTCCTTCCTTTATTGATGAAGGAAAATAAGCTATACTTCTGCGCTCTAGTCTGCATCGTGATGTGTATGCATACGTAGGAATAGCAGCAAAGATGCGGGTGAACTGTGCCGCATCTTGATTCTGTCGTCTGGAAAACTAAAATCGAAAGTGTAGAAGTGTCAGCAGGTGGTGCTTATGTGCAGAACATCCACCTATAGTATGCTATATAGGGGAGGCAGAGTGACGAACTCTGACTCTGGATGGGAACACACTTGCTTTTCCAAAGGACACAAAGCGTTACCCAGCCTGTTGGCCAGCATTCTAAGGAAAGAAATAGGAAAATAAGGAAGTAGAAAATATGGCATACATAATGAAAAAAAAAAGAGAGTAACACCTTTCGTTTTCCTAAAGCGTTCGATGAATCGTCCCGGAAAGGAGCTGTTCGGCTCGGCATATCAGGTCGTGATCGCGTTTTGTCGAGTACGTGCGATCAAGTAAGATGGCATCATTGGAGTATTTGGCCAACACTGCAATAAAAAAAAAAAAAAAGCGGGGTTTGAGCGGGTCATTTAAAGTAGACAAATACACGAGTTCAGTTAAGTTAGACTCGCGAAACTACCAATAGCAGCAGACTGACATCGATACTGATGGTAGGATAACTCTCTCTGCGAGAGGCATCCTCTTTGGACAAGGACCCGGAAAAGAGCCGTGAAGGCGTTGTTGCTGGTTTCTGAGTGCCGTTGGACGCTTTCCGATGACAACATTCAGGTCCGTCGAGTCTCGCTAAAGTGAGGAGCACTGTCGCATCTCCAGATCACTGTCCCATTTATATATCTCAACCTAGCATCATTTGTCCTTTATTTTTGTAGTAAACTAAAGGCAAAAAATATATAGAATTGAGTACTTCGAAATAGACTGTTGCGAGTTAGCGCCAAGTGTGTTCTGTCACTTTTGTCCTCGCCCGCAACGCACTATGTATACTGCTCGTATGGACCACCAAGTCGATATCGCCACCATTATTGGAGTATCCCTTCTTTCTTTCTTTTGTTTACGCCGCCCGTAAACTTTCAGTCGATGTCGAAAATAGAACTAATGGCGCACATACGTCAGAGACCGTATTCACGAAACATATCGCTCGCACGTGTCGTTTGCCACTGTTTGGCCGCCTTCGTTTAATAACTTGTCCGTTGTCACGATTCAGTGGCATCTGATTCTGCAAACAGTTCTTGCGTACGAACTTTTTTGTGAACACAGGCGCAGGATATTTTGTTTTTCTTCATTTTCCCCTGATATAATCTCAGCAGAAATTCTAATATCTCCTGAGGCAGATAGCATAATCCTACTGCCTGAGCTATTAAGAAATGACGCGTGTCGGCTGTGCTTCGGAATAGCCTTCCCTAAACTGATACAGCTATCGCATTAGAATGGCTAATTAATTCATGTGCGCTAGATGCAGGTGTGAAGAGACCATTGATCATCTCCTGTGCCGCTGTTCCCGCTTTGCCAAAACAACGCGAGACTCTCCAGCGTCTCTCCAGCAGACTGGACGATCGGAATTTTAGAGAAGCAAAGGTTTGGTAGTTTGCTCTCAAATCTCATCGGTCCAGAGAGCCACACGAGCTCTACTTGAGTACACGAAGGCGACAGATTTGCGTACCTGACTGCCGATACGCGACACCTTGCTCAGTGCCACGTGACTGGTCGTGTCTTCCCTCTCTCTCGGTCTCTCATCTCCGCGCGCGGCGGAGCAAACTGGGCAAAGTATGTAGTTGCCCTCTGCTTTCTTTCCTCTGCGTTACACGTTTCATTTACTAACACACTTTATGCTAACTATACCCTAACAACGCTACTTTAGATTCCGTTACTTCTTATAAATACTTGGGGATTCACATAACATCTGACCTAAGCTGGATACATCACATTAACTACGTTATTAGCAACGGTAACCGTATATGCTACGATACCTTTGGCGTAACTTTAGTCGTGCCCCTGTAGCTGTGAAAATAACAATGCACAAAACGCTAATGCGTCCAAAACTTGAATATGCGTGCTCCATTTGGGACCCTTTTCAATCGCACTTAACTTTCTTTTCTTGAAATGATAAAGAATAACGCAGCACTTATTACAATATCTAACTACCGTCGCACTAACAGTATCATGTCGATATAACGCACCCTTTCCTTGCAGTCACTTGAATTACGCCACAAAACATCTCGTCTTACTCGTTTTTGCAATATTGACACGTGTACTCATCTCTATCGGGCGACCACGTTTCGCCGCCGAACAAATGTTATCGCACAGCGCGGGACGCGCCTGCATGTATCCGAATTTTCTGGAAAGTTATCGATGCTTCTATCCGCAGTCTGTTGTCGCCGAACCTCGGGTTATCTGATTTCATCGCTTGACGCGAATGGTGTAGAACTTTGTAGACGGCATGCGGGTCCCGACGATTAGTCTGGAAAATTCGATGACTGCTCTATAAAAGCCGACGCGCTTGACCCGCTGATCAGATTTTCGACGATCGCCGAGCGTGTTCGCCGCTATCGTTGTGCTATAGGTGTAGCCTGTTTTGTGGGCACAGGTTCGCCCAACAAAAGTTTGTTTTGTCGTTCACAGTATTGCTACTGTGTTCTTTGACGTCACGACCACGTGACAATATACATCGTCATCCAGTTTCGAAAAGTCAGTTTGTCACGTCGCCGTCTTATCATTAGGCCAGTTTAGATAATCGCCATAAGGTACACGTCACTGCTTACCGCACAATCATTTTCCTTTATTCTTTCGCCCCGCGCACGTGCAATGATTGGAACTATCTTCTTTCCGATATCGTTTCTATTTCAGACCATGACTTGTTTTGTTCATCGGTGCACAGTTATTTATTTAAGGATGTGTGAAGTTAATGTTCATTTTCTTTTTGCCTTGTGTGTATAAGTTGTACTTCGCATCGTATTTGATTTTTCACTTGTGTGAGCCTTAAAATTTGCCTCCTCATATGTGCCTGTAGATGTTTACACATTTGATGTCATTTATTTTGCTATTTTTGTGTAATCGACTCCCCTCTGTAAAGCTTGGTGCGCTTTAGGGTAAATGAATGAATGAATGTCGGTAGTACAGATGTGTCCAATGGTGAAATGAAGCCTCCGAGTTTTCAAGGTGCGTCCGCGCAACGAATTTCGAAAGTGATATTTTTTTATTGGAATAAAAGCGCTCTCAAACTTCTGGCAGCCTATACTGTTGGTCCACTTTGTTGTTGTTCTTACTTATTTAGTAGAATGCCTTTTTAGGCAGTGCCCAGCCAATTTAACGGGAACATCAGTGAATTTTACCGTGCAGTTAGAAAAAAATCATGTCTCGAAGCGCTGTGCTCAATATCCCAGCCAAATGGACATGCCTTGCGAACTTACCTACTCCAATTCGTAAATTTCAATATGCGCCCTACAGGAATTAGCGGTAGAGTAGAATGATTTTTTTTTCAATTATTCAAACATACAGTTATATTTTTTGGGCAAAAAATGTTCGTAGTTAGGTGAATTTGCGGATTGTTCCGTTCCTACGCCCATACCCAAGGTTGACAAGATCAGAATGTTGGGCCTCATCATTGAAAGTGACGGCTACAATGGAGAGACCATACGCAAATTAGACAATATAACATCTCAAATCATGCGGCTACTTAAACGAATAGCCAACAAACATAGTGGAATGAAAGAAGGCAATCTGATTCAACTAGTCCAAGCGTTCCTAATAAGCAGAATAGTATACGTGGCAACGTACCTACGATGGTACTCGTCAGAAAAATACAAATTGGACTGCTTAATCAGAAAAATCTACAAGCAAGCAATCGGACTCTCCATCACCACCAGCAACGATAGACTACTGCAGCTAGGTTTGCACAATACACTAGTTGAGCTAATCGAGGCACAACGAATAGCACAATACGAATGCCTGTGCAAAACAAACAAGTAGGCAAACATTGGATCGCCTAGGTATAAGGTATCATACCCAACATGGTTTCAAAGTAGATATGCCCAGACACATCAGAGGCATGATGACCATTCCTCCAATACCCAAGAATATGCATCCTACCCACCATCAGGGTAGACGGGAATGCAGCTCGAGCACGCAATATACAGAAGAAATTCGGTAACAGCAAGGACATCACATTTGTAGACACAGCTAGATACAGACACGAGCGCGCCTACACAGCAGTGCTGATAAATTAAGAGGGAAAATGCACGACGAGCGGTACAGTCAACACGCTACACGCAGAAACCGCAGAGGAAATAGCTATTGCGCTAGCCATAGCACGAACACCAGCGGGCATAATCATCAGTGATTCCCAGACGGCCATACGAAACTTCGCCAACGGTCGAATCTCCCCAGAGGTACTACGACTCCTAAAATTAGCTAATAACCACGGCGACAAAAGTGTCGATCTCATCTGGACACCTGCTCACACACTACCACACGGTAGCAATGAGGTGGCACACCGCACGGCTCGAGAACTTACGGACCGATCCTCGGCTAGCCCCGCCTCGCCGTCTACCGATGAGTGAAAGTGGGAAGATCGAATGACCGGATTTCACGAAATTACACAACACTATAGATTGCAGAGGCGTACATTCCCGCCGCCGCACCCAAAATTAAGCAAAAACCAGTCTGTAGAATGGCGGCAGTTACAGACCAGATCATATCCGTGTCCAGCTATTATGCACCTAATACACACAGATTTATACACGACGGACAAGTGCAGAAATTGCAACTCTAGAGCCACCCTGGAGAATGGGAATGTACGGCTGTAATACAGGATAACGGTGATGCAGGCTCAAACAGCGACAGCCTCCGCGCGTGCTGGGAGTCTGCGTTGCTCAGCTCGGACCTGCAGCACCAACTCTGGGCCGTCCAGCAAGCCGAGGAAGCCGCCAAGGGCCAATAACCCTTGGCCGAAACCTAGGCGGGGTCCAGGCCCGCCCCACCAAATCGCAGGGCACTGAATAAAGTTATTTGAATGAATGAATGAAAAAAAAAATGTCCGCCTTTTCGACTAAACCAAATCAATATGTAGAACTGTGTTGTTTGCCGCAAGGGGTTATACATAAAAAGGCCTTTTAAAAAATCCTGGGACCCAGTTAACAAAGCTTCTCGTTCTTAATTAAGTAGTGCTGTTTCCCATTGGCCAACCGTTTTCTCCTATTCTAGCATCTGTTCCTGAGAGCTGTTTCTGAATACCGGCCTTTGTGTTTTAGTCGTGCTGTCCTGACCACGACGACACTTCATCCGGCAGGGGTAGTTGCTCGGCAGATTTTTCGATACCCGCGATGCTGTCACAGGATGCCCGAAGGATAAAGCCCGATGCCTAAAGGCCCGTTTATAGTCCGACGTTATCGGCGCGCGGGCGAGCGTCGTTCGCGGTCATTCACGCTACGTCGGTTGCGCTGCGCCAGCCGAGATGCCATCCCCTCTATACTTCAACGCGCGCGCCGTAGGCTGCTATCTTCGGAGCATGCGCAGAAGGTTCGCCAAGTCGCGCGCCGTCCGCAAAAGCCGTCTGCGGAGTTGTGTTGGCGCCTTTTTCTTCGCGCGCAATGCATTGTGGTGCGAGAGTTCCGCCGACTTCGACGCGCGAATGGCTCCGGAGCCAAATCGGCGCCGGGCCCGTCGGGGCGCGTTGAAAGCCGCCGGTTGCGTTAGCTGCGCCGGTGCGCCCGACTATAGAGGTGTCGTTTTCGCCGACGTGACGTAGCGTGCGCGCGCGCGCGCACGTGCCCGTGCGTTACGTCGGACTATAAACGGCCCTTAAAAGTACTCGAAGCCGTTGTTTCGTGAGTACGAAATCTGGCAGGCGTCCAGAAGTTTTGCCCGCCCCATGCAGAGAGCACAGCACTCGCGCTTGCAAGCACTAAGTGAGAACTGAGCACGGCGCAACACGGGCGTCGCGAACCAAGATTGTGGATAAGGACGTGAAGAAGTAGCACACTGTAAACACACGGATCGCAGACCGTTTAGTGACAGTGAAGGGGAATAGCATAAATAGCGAGAATCTTCTCAAATGAGCACCTTCTCGTTGAACTAACATAATCCTATAAATAGAAACCAATAGAACCGGGTCACAAATGAGACAGAGTAATAACATTTTTGCTTTTGTGTTTGTCGATTTTGGCATGTCCCTTTCATTGATATTGCTTGCTCATATAATTCCATTCCCCTCAATAAGAGTAGCTGCGAGCGGGTTTGCTTCGAACCTTTCCGCACGGATACTGCCTATGGGTCTGTCAGCAAATGCTGAAAGCACTTCTGAAAATGCGCGTAGCAGCCTGCTTACATTGCATTGTAATGTTCTCGGCTGTCTTTTCTATGAATAATAATAATAATAATAATAATAATAATAATAATAATAATAATAATAATACAGTGCGATAGAATCGCACTGCGCTTCTGGTAGTAGAAGTGCTATGTGGAGCCTGCTCATGGTTTGGTTAATTTTATTCAGTGATCCATCGACTTCACGACTTTTTCGTTTTCATTTGTTTCGTGTATGCGACTTTTCTTTCTTACACATTTGAACGTTTTCGTTATCTCAGGTGCGCGGTGCCCCTTACGTCAGCTCATGCGAGGCTCGAGAAACTAGGAAGATTGCAGGAGCTGCAAGCTGTGCGGTCACGCTGCACTCGGTGTGTGTTTGGTGAGTACGCACAGCCGGGGAACCCGATGGTCGCGGGAGCCTCTGCGCACGTCCTGCACGATCGGCGCCGACGCTGCACGCGCGTGCCGGGCATTCCTCGTCCGTGGATTGCGCGGCGCCGTGCGGTTTGGCTCCTCGCAGCGTATGCGGACGGGAGCCGCGTTTATTTTTTTGTTCCGTAGTTTGCGGCACGAAGTTTTAGCTGACTGGGCCGTCTATGTATGTTGCGCTGTATAACTGGGAAGAAGTGTGCAGCGCACCACTTGGACCAAAAATGAACGAGAACGAGGAGGAAAAACGAAAGGGCAAGGCACCGAGCTTAGTCGGTGTAAATACCGGCTGACTGCGCTGTGCTGGGAAAGGAGTAAAGAGAACGTAATGTGATTGAAGTTGCGCGAACTAACGTAATGCAACGGATTACAACTCTTATGGTGCATTAAACTGGTCACTTCCGAGCGCTCTGCAGCGCTTTCGCGGTGTCGTTTATATTCGGCCGATCGAAACCTAACGCTCGCAACACATCCGCCTGGTTCATTTAGGGCGCCGTGCTTCAGCTGAGCGTACTCGTAAGCGCTTCCACATTCAAACTGGGAGTGCGACCGAGCACTGACATAAACTTGATCACGTGGCTACTCCGACTGCGATGGGAGCAGCTAACACATTCGGCTAGGGCAGGCTTTCCCGGACTCCAATCTCGAGAGGGCTTTGCATCGCTGCAAACCGAATTGGATCGCGGTAGAAATGAGTCGAGTGTACCATTAGTCAGTGCCAAAAGTCCGCATTTCCTGAAGTAGCGGATAAAACGCGTTTACAGCTTTGTGCGTTGATCTTGGTCTGTAACAGTGTCCTAGGATTCTTTCTTCCGCCAAAGGGGTGATCGTCCAGTTTGTCGAGAGCAGTCGAGGGCGCTTTTCTAGCTACACCTTTACTCGGAACGAAGACAGACACAATGATTAAATTACTACGTCACCGTCACTTCTAGTTTCTTTCCTACCTTCGTGGTCATTGGGATTCGAACTCGCACCGACAGGGCCGTGTGCAGTTGGAATCCGGATGCACTGACGACAGACGCAAAGCCTAAATTACTTGTGGCTGCCATCCGCATTTCGAAGAAGCGTCCGCTTTAGATAAAAAACTCCTACGTGATGGCATTGATCATAGACGCGAAACATATCTACTGCTTCGCTAACTTAATTGGGCATTATAAGACCATCCCTGTTTGCGTATGTTAAAGAACTTGAATAGCCATGCGGGCGCAACAGTTTTCGGGACACAGGTATAAGCGAAACAGCTGCACTCCGGTGAAGCCCGGCACACAGCCTCGAATTCGAAATTTCATTCTGCAGTAGTGATTGCGACCTATACGCGTTGCATTTTTGCACCTTATTCGTAAACATTACTCCCGTAATGTTTACGAATTTCGGCTTTCTTGTTTTACGATATTACGAAGGTTACTTGATGTTTTACGAAAAATAAATTCTGTTCGCGAAACAGTTTCACTCGTCGGCCTACAAACATACCTTTGGAAGTCATCTTATACTGAAAGGACGCAAGGGATTTATGCGAATTTATACTGACAGGTTCACGAAGCAGGTGGAACCAGCAATATCGAAGTCGTTGAAAACGTCGATGTACTTAAATACTATGTGTTGCTTGTTAGTACGTGCTGTGCCTATATATATATATATATATATATATATATATATATATATATATATATATATATATATATATATATACACATACATACATACATACATACATACATACATACATACATACATAATCTTTAATAAAGCCCGTAAGTATCCTGAAGAGGCATGTGTTCAGGGCCACCTTTAAAGAAAATTAATGTTTGATATATCACCTTTTCTTTGCTCTCGTTTTTTTGTGTATTCCACAAGAATGACGTTTTGAAACGTGTTTGTAAGGCACCTTGCTAGGGAGTAAGTATAGCGGATATAAAAATAGCATTCGGTTGGTTAAAATGTAAGCGTTTTGTGCAAGTCGTACTTTCGCGTGTCTTCTTTCCCGTGGTCCACCACACTTTCCCCCTATGAAGTATGACCGCCCAACAAGTTCACATTGCCACCGTCATGGCGCTGCAGCTTTTAAGCAGGGAAGTGGTAGGCTGGGATTGCGACGCTACGGTCATTGCTTGGCATAGCGCTAGCATTGTGATCAGCGATGACGGTCGCTTTTATGCGAAGCATATTACGAGGGCTCAACCCAGCTCCTCAGGCGCGGCGGTGTCGCCTTGAATACCACGTGACACCGTGACGTCACGACAGAGGAGAAGTGGCTTTGGCTCAACTCTTGCAAGATGGACTGGGTGGGAATCGAACCAGGGTCTCCGGAGTGTGAGACGGAGACGCTACCACTGAGCCACGAGTACGATGCTTCAAAGCGGTACAAAAGCGCCTCTAGTGAATGCGGTGTTGCCTTAGAAACGAGCTGTTTCTAAGGCTCAGGCGTGCGTCGCTTGCTCAGGCGCACATTTCGTTGCCGCGCCGAACGCTGCGTTGCTCGACGCTCACCGCGTCCTATGCGGGGCGTCCAAGGCGAAGCAGAGTAACGCATGAGTTGTTCCTTCGTCTAGCCGAACCAAATATAGCCAAGCAACAGCAGTTCACCAGGCTAAACAGTGGTTCAACAACTAAAATAAAGGCTAGTATGCTTCGCATCCTGGGCTTAACCTTACCTAAGCCACAGCCATTTTTTTTATAGTTTTTCACAAACGCTTCTTAAACAAATTCAGGCGCCTCCCTAAACATGTACTTTTTAGTGCAACGAGGCGTATGTTTAAGTACGTTCCTACGCTGAAACGTTGGGGCTGTTTTTGACGAAAAGGAAGAGCCGGAAAAGAAGAAAGGCAAGGTAGGGAGCTCAGTCAGATGCACGTCCGGTTTCCTACCCTGCACGAGGAAAGGGGTTTAAGGGATCAAAAGCTGTGCCGCTTATTTGGAGCTTGATTTGGCAGCGTTTATTTTCCTGGATTGATCTGGACGTCTTGAGAATATTATCCGTGAAGTCCTAATGGATTATAATCGTCATGGCCACATCACCATCGACTTATGTCCACTGAAGGACGAAGGCGCCTGTCCATTCGCCTACCCGTATCTCGCAGCAGTTTAACCCGCCCTGTGCCTGCAGATTTCCTGATATCTTCACGCCACATAATCCCCCTGCAAACGCTTCGACTGCGCTTCTCTTCTCTTGGGACCAGTTCTGTTACTCTAGTGACGATATGCGAAATTCCGTAAGCAAGCTTTGCCACATACTAATCTAACGTAACCTATACTAAAGTGTTTTAACGTATTTTTTGTAACCTAACACAGCCTAAATTAACCTAACTTAACCTAAATTGTTAAAAAGCGTTTTAAAGCTTAAGTGATGAGGGGAGTGCAGGGCGGGGGGAATTACGTCACCAGCTTGCATTTAGACACTTTAATTACGGTTCTGGCCCCCGAGGTCGGCCATTATGGCTAGTTCAAACTTGACGTGTGGAACAGCGCACTTGCAGACTTTGCTGAGAATCGATAAGCTACCGTTCATGATTTAGAAGTGCCACACCAGGTGCGCTCCGTCTTACTTATTCTCCTTTCACAGGCCTCCTTCTGATGAGCCGGGTCCCCCTGCGGTTAGTTGGCCTAGATAAGCTTGCTCCTCCACTGGATGATGTCCCTCGCAACTCCGTGTTGTTCTGCTCTTCTGTTCTTCCCTTTGTGAGCGCCGGCTTCCGGTTACGCAATCAGCCGTGCTCGGTGCCATGGTAGCGCCCGCGTCGGTGTCGTATACAGTCGCCTCTGCAAAGGGCGGGTCGTGCATGGATCGCCCACGTGCGCTGGCCGAGCGAGCGACCGACGAGCAGTGCGCAAAGCCGCGCGATGTCGTAAAAGCCCGCACCGAGGGGGCGAGACATCCCACACTCGCTCGGTCGCATCGTTGGCGCCTCAGAGCCGCCGTACTGGAGAAACGGCGGCGACGGGGCGTTCGACGGCGTCGCAATGCTGGGCACGGAAATACAGTCGTCCGCGCGAATCCGTGCAGCCGTCGCTTGCCTGCAATGTCGTTGTGTAATGCCGTGCGGCAGCCGTTAGTTTCTTGCAGGGGAGAAACAAAAAAAGGTACCCGCACCATCGGCCGTAAATGCTTTCACCGGATGTTTCCTTTTTTTTCCCGCAATTTCCTGCTTTTTTTTCCTACTGCGTTATAACAGATGCCGTCCTCCCTCCACTCTTGTGTAATACCACTATAGGGGCCATTAAGTGTTCTAATAAATGATGATCAAGTGACATGACGATGTCGTGCAGGGTTGAAGATGTACAGTTTCGCACTTTAAACACCAGACGGAAAATCTGGCGCTACTGTGCGCGTGCTTTGTCTCTATGACTGTTCGACCA
Organism: Dermacentor albipictus; assembly: GCF_038994185.2. Lineage (NCBI taxonomy): Eukaryota > Metazoa > Arthropoda > Arachnida > Ixodida > Ixodidae > Dermacentor > Dermacentor albipictus. The sequence continues at coordinate 9,456,672 of NC_091829.1, read as the reverse complement.
TAATATGAATGATGAAGATGAATCAACACTAGAAATGAATCGCAATACATTATTGAAGACTTTAACCGAGAAAGTGCAAGAGGGGTGGGGGTGTTGTAGTTGTATACGTAGAAGACGGGTAATGGTCAATAGCCTGGCAACTAAACAAGAATTCATGATCGCCAGTCAGCCTCTAGAATCTGTACAGGAGCACGTTTATTTAGGTCAATTACTCACAGGGAATACGGAACATGACAAGGAAATTTACAGAAGAATAAAAATGGGTTGGAGTGCATACGGCAGGCTTTACGAAATACTGACTGGGAGCTTACCACTGTCGTTGAAAGGAATTGTGTACAATCATCTCATTCTACAGTTGCTAACATATTGAGCAGGAACTTGGAGGTTAGAAGCTCGAGAACAAGTCAAGGACTGTGCAAGGAGGGATGGAACGAAAAATGTTAGGCGCAACGTTAAGAGACAGGAAGAGGGCGGTGGTGGATCAGAGAGCAAACGGGGATAGCCGATATTCTATGCATATATATTGTAAGCACATTAAACGTATATATTGTAAACACATTTCTCCAGCCGCTCCCATGTCCGATCGAGCCTTACGAATTCGTTCGAATTGACTTATATGGTCCCTTGCCTTGACGCCCTCTGGTCACTGTTCGATCATCACTACGGTAGACGATCTAACAAGATGCGCCGAGACTGCGGTCTTCGATCTGGTGCTGCTTCTGAGGTTACTGACCTTTTCTTGCAATCCTTAGTCTTGCGCCATGGTGCTCCTCGCGTTATTTTGACTGACCATGGCAGAGCCTTCATGCCCTATGTCCTAGAAGAAGTCTTGCCGGCGACTAATACGAAACATTTCTGCATACCATCCGCAAACGAACGGCCTTACTGACCGCTTCCACCGCACGCTCTCTGACATGATTTCTATGTACTTACGTCCGCACCACACAAACTGTGACAACATTCTTCCGTTTGCTACATTCGCCTACAATACTGTGACACAGCGGAGTACCGGCTACAGCCCTTTCTTCCTCGTGCATGGACGATTTGCGTCTTCCGCCTTCGACACAGAATTCTTTTTCTCTCCTGCTTCGCATAACGCCTCCCTCCCAGAAGAGTTAGCAGTTCGAGTGACGCATCGCCGTGAAATTGCTCGTCGAAACACCGAAACTACCCAAGAGGAAATAAAACGCTGCGACAATAAACGCCGCGACATCGCCATCCATCCTGGAGACCAAGTGCTCCTATGGACTCCGGTTCGAACCTCTGGACTTTGCGATAAATTCCTTCACCGCTACATTGGGCCCTACACCGTCCTACAACAAACTTCCGCAGTGAACTATCTATAGTCACTCCGCTTCACTCCGTCGCGGACCGCATTCGTCGTAGCGCAGAAGTTGTTCACGTCTCCCGCATGAAGCACTTTATTCCTCGTTCAGCCGATCATTAGATTGCGGCCAGAATGGCCGCTTTCGTTAGGGAAGTGGGAGGGGGGGGGGGGGTAAGTGTAAGCACATTTAATGTACTTCATCGTTCTAATTTCTCTATAGCCGTCATCATCCCTGTTCTTCTTCGTGCTGGAGCCTGGGTAATGCTTGCGGAATAAACGGGTCTGTTAGCGCTGCCTTTCCTGGTCGTCTTCCGTCTTTCAATATATACATTGTTGATATTAAGAGAAAAATATGGAGTTGGGCAGGCCACGCCATGTAATACGTAGGGTCGATAACTGGTGGTCCATTACAGTTACAGAATGGGTGCCAAGGGAAGGGCAGCGCATTCGAGGACAACAGAAAAATTAGGTAGGGTGATGAAATGAGGAAATTTGCAGGCGCCAGTTAGAATCGGCTAGCGTGAGACAATGGCGAGAGGCCTTGGACCTGCAGTGCACATAAAAAATAGGCTGACGACGATGAAGCCGCGGTAGGCCTAGAGTTTCATAGAATAATTACTAGCGGGAACTCTGGCGGCGATGTCCACGGGAGCTGCTAGCTGGGTGGTTCAGCCAAGGTTTATGGATGCTTCTATAAACGCTGGTTCAGCCAGCGTGGGAATGATGGCCAGTACATGGACATGCCTAAAATTCGTCCTTCTGGCTTAAAACGGCTTCGTAACATTGTGAACACATCATTTTAGACAAAATACGGTGTTGTAAATTATTAAACATCATTAACATTGTGCGATGGCAGAGTTTGAACACAAGACGTCTAGTACAGAAACGCGGTACTGGAAGCCCCGGACGCATGCGTCGACAAGCGGCATAGAACCACCCTGACGAATTTCTCGCAGACAAGCGACCGCGTTGAGACGCATTGCGCGTTTCGATTTGTCAACTTCGAAAGGCTGAACTGCTGCAGTTATTAGCTATAATGCCTGTTCATAGGGTCTTCTGCATTTATACATGCATAAATGCTTTAAAATTTAGGGCGTAATTTAGCAATAAACAAAGCCACAAGAACGTCTCAAGTCACAAGCGCGAAGATCAGACAAATTCATGTACTTCCCGCCATTCCCATGGTGGCTGAATGACTGCAGCACCAGAGTTCCTTCTAGTAATTCTTGTAGAGAACTTTTCGATGCCAGGGCTTATAAGTATCGACATGACGTTTGTGACTTCCTCGGTGGTCGCAGGTTGAGTGACTGGAGCGTTATATTTTCTGCTGGTATTCTTACTGTGAAACTCGGTGGGCAACTGCAGTAACTTCTACCACTGCCCGCGAAGACAACTGTGCTGTGCTGTGAAGCGTACACGTGAATGAATGAATGAATGAATGAATGTTTATTTTGACAGAAATAAAATACAAATAATCTCTGTCAAAGAGGCTGACAAAAAGCACGAATGCCTGACTAAGTGTCAGTCCCCTTCCCCGACCCATTCCCAGAGCACAAAACACTCAAGCACGCAGGGTAAGCATGGTACACAAAGAGGATGCATACACAAAAAAATGAAAAGTACATGAAATATGTAACAGAAATACTGAATTTGATTTGTGTACAAAAGAATGCACAGTCATACCTGAAGCGACAGCAAATACACGTTCACTTTTTTTTGGAAAATGTTTAGGGACGGTGATTCATTTATTATAGTGAGTAAGCCAGGGTGATGATTCAGAAAATCTGCAACTATGAATGCCTGCTTTTGCATGCCGTAATTGTTACGGATCTTGCCTTTGGTGTAAGTTAATTGCCTTGTGTTGTATTTATGTTCGTTCGGAAGGTATTTTTTAAAAAAGGCGCTTTCATTGAGTCTTACCTCTTTAAATATTGCAATGGCTGTTTTTTTGTTAATAAGGTTTTCTAATGTTAAAATACAATTCTTCTTGAAAAGAGGAGCGGAGTGGCTTCTATAGGGCGCATTCTCAATTACCCGAATCATGCGTTTCTGTAAGGTTAGTAAACTATGGATGTTAGTTATCGTCGTGGTACACCATACAGATAAGCAATATTGGAGGCGCGAATGCACTAGGCTATAGTATAATTGTTTTTTTAATCTAGAAGGTAACAGACGTTTTAATTTATTAATAACACCGATGGATCTTGCAATGCTGGTTTTAATGTTGCCGACATGACTGGACCAATTTAAGTTTTCTTCAAACGTAACACCAAGGAACCTCTGGCACGTAGTGCGTATAATGACTTCATCACGAAATTGTAAGACTAAGCTATCATCAATACCTTTGTTACGAGGCCGAAAAATAATGTATTTTGTCTTTTTAGTGTTTAATTCCAATTTATTTGCTCTAAGCCAGTCTGAAAGATTACTGAGCCAAATATTTGCTTCTTCCTCGAGAGTAAGCAAGTTTCCACCAGAAAAGAAGATATTAGTGTCATCAGCATACATGATTATGTCAGGTGTTAGAGGCACGTTTGTGATGTCATTAATGTATAATAAAAAAAGAAGTGGCCCTAGGATGGACCCCTGCGGAACACCGTATTTGATTTCACCCAATGCCGATTTGGAATGACAAATGTATGTGTACTGTAGTCGGTTGGTTAAATAATTTTTTATTAGGTTAAGAGCAGTTCCCCTAATGCCGTACTCACTTAACTTTTTTAACAAGATATCGTGTTTAATGGAATCGAAAGCCTTTTTAAAGTCAAGAAATATTCCTATAGTGTACAGCTTGTCCTCAAAGTTACTTATTATTTTTTCTTTGATCTTTAGCAGCGCCATTTCAGTACATTGGTGTTTTCGGAAACCGTATTGCTTTTCTGTTATAATATTATTTTGAGTACAGAAATTTAAAATTCTTTCGTTAATGACCTGCTCTACTATTTTGGAAAAGATTGGCAGAACTGAAATCGGTCTGTAGTTGTTCACGTCATTCCTGTCTCCCCCTTTAAAAATTACCGATACCCGTGCAATCTTTAATTCATCGGGGAATGCGCCAGTGCACAAAATTAAATTGCATATGTGTGACATCACTTTACAAATATGCAGCGCCACAGCTTTTATTGGTTCTGCCTTTATGTCATCTACACCACATGCTGTGGAATTCTTCAACTTTAGAAATAAGCTACTTATTTCACCTTCATCTGTTGGTGCAAGAAATAGCGATCTGCTCATACTACATGGAATATAAGACCTGTAACCGGGGCTATGAGCATCAAACGCATCAGACGCGCCACATTGTAAGAAATGCTGATTAAACTTATCGGCCAGCGCAGTCCCTGTGAAAGATACGCCTTTATCCATAATTTCAAAAACAGGATTACGGTCGCTGTGCGGAAGCAGATCATTCAATGTTTTCCAAAGTTTTTTGGGATCATTAAGAATATGAGTGAACTTATTCTCATAGTACCTCTCTCTTGCCAGCTTTATATCACGGCCCAATTTATTCCTGATCTTCTTGTAGTTCATTAAGTACTCTGGTTGCCTTGTCTTTATAAAAGTAGCGAATAGTCTATCACGTTCCTTTATGCGTTTTAGAAGGGTGGTGTCAACCTTTGTCAACCAAAGCTTTGTGATAAAGGTTTCTGATTACGCCGAGAAAGTGAGTGAATGCCTTGACAGGATCCGTCAATGCGTATAATTCGGACCATTCCACTTTGCTGACTGACGCTTCAAAATCAGCAATCGTGTTCTTGGTTATCAATCTGTACTGTGAGTGTGTGTTATTTTTGTGCTGTTGGTGCACTTTCGTCTCACGTGTAAAAAACAGGAAAATAGGCATGTGATCGCTTACATCAGAGATGAGGACACCCGACACTAATCCAATTAATCGCGTTGTAAAACACAAGTCAAGTAGGCTTTCGGAATTGTTCGTTACCCTGGTTGGAACATTAATAACATTTTCATAGCCAAACGAAAAAAAAACATCCAGAAACGCTTGTTTGGATCGGTCCATTGAAAGCAGGTTAATATAAAAATCACCCATTACAATGAGGGGAGTGCCAAGCTGTGTACAAAAATCCAACATACATTCAATGAAATCTAATAAGATGGATACAGCACCGGATGGAGGCCTATAAATAACCACAAATATAGTGTTCGCACACTTGATCATGAGGGATTCATAGTGATCGTGTATTACAGAGAACTCAGAAATTACATCAAAGCATAGATCGTGTTTTACATAAATAGCGACACCACCCCCTTTCTTATGTTTTCGGGACAGTGAAGAACACTTATAGCCTGAGAAGTGTACAGCGTCGTATTCGTCGCGGAACCAAGTCTCAGAGAACGCTAAAATATCAAATTCATGTTGTATTTCATGTAGAAGCATGCAGACAGATTCGTGTTTGCTTTTTAAACTTTGGGCGTTCAAATGAAAAAAAAGACATCTGGTTTCTATCACGTAACTCTCTGCTCTGTCTGAAGGAAAGCTTGTCGTAGTACTTGCTTCCTTGAAAAGGGATCGCCATCTTGAAGAATGCGCATAAAAAGCCATACTTCTAGATTATCTTATTTTGTCAAGGTCATCCATTGTGATAACCCTAATGACTCGATCACGAGGACCACGACGCACGAAGAATTTTCCATTCTTGTGCCAGGCGAACTTGTACACTTTTTCAGCCGCCCGCGTCTTCATATGCCAGAAAAGCTTTTTGTTCTGTGCTGCGAGGTTTTCATTCAGGTAAATTTTTGATTTTGACTTTCTCAGTTGCGTTTTTTTCCCGAGCCAAGCATCTCTGGTCACGCGAGATGTGAAGCGAACCAGGATAGGTGGGACTTTTTCTGATTTTTCCGTACCGATTGTTTCCTTTTCATCGTCAATTGAGCCAGCCCTGACTTTCAACGGAATGCGGTGGACGGCTTCAATGTCCTCTTTCGAAAGTTTTGGAAGCTCGAGATCAACCGCTAAGCAGTTCAACTTTTCTAGCAAGTTCTCGTTGACATGATGCGGCAGACCATACACTTCCAAATTCAGGCGTCTGCCGTACTGATCGATATCATTCAAGTCTTTCCTAAGTTTGTCGATTTCTTGCTCTTTTACCGTGATCTCAAGTTTTTCCACACGCTTTCGAAGGCCTGCAATGTCTGAACTTTGCTGCTTCATCTCAAGGATGACCTCATCATATTTTGTAGCCATTTCCTGTATTGCCTGTTCAACGCTTGTCACCGTTTCTTTTATTTCTTCCAGAGCGTCTATCTTGACTTTCATTTCAAGCAGCACAGCAAGCTTGCGGTTTATTTCTGATATTTCGTTTTTTAGGTTCAATTCTGGTCCTTCGTCGTCATTTGCTGTGCTCGGACTGCTTCTGGTCCTGCCTGTTTTGCATGTAACGCACTTCCAAGATTTCAAGGCGGTTTCGGATTTTTTTCGGTACGTGCTTAACGTTACTCCCGAGCAAGTGCCCGCATGATAACCAAAATCACATTCACAGCATGATAAGTATGGCTCATTGTCGTGAAGCGGTTTGTGGCAAACAAGACAGTCCGACATGATTTAGTTGTCACGTCGAAAAAAACACGATCACTCGGCAGCAGTGGTAGCACTAGACCATACGAGTACAAGTTGAAAAACAACCAACCTGTGAAGAAAGATGATGCTTGCTCAGAATCGGAGCAGCAAGACCGAGTGAAGCCACTGCTGCCGAGTGTGTGCGGGTGCCTGCAGGATGGCAGCGTCCTTTTGTAGAAGCTTGCGCTGACGTAAGCAGCTGGTTCTTTCTTGGAGCCAATGGCAGTCTTCTAGGTCACGGGGTGCTCCGGGCTCTTTCCTGGTATGTGACGCGTCAGTTCCTGTGAAGAAAGATGATGCTTGCTCAGAATCGGAGCAGCAAGACCGAGTGAAGCCACTGCTGCCGAGTGTGTGCGGGTGCCTGCAGGATGGCAGCGTCCTTTTGTAGAAGCTTGCGCTGACGTAAGCAGCTGGTTCTTTCTTGGAGCCAATGGCAGTCTTCTAGGTCACGGGGTGCTCCGGGCTCTTTCCTGGTATGTGACGCGTCAGTTCCTGTGAAGAAAGATGATGCTTGCTCAGAATCGGAGCAGCAAGACCGAGTGAAGCCACTGCTGCCGAGTGTGTGCGCGTTGCTGCACATAAAGAGTATGTTGTGCTGTCCTCATCATATTCACCATACCACCACCCTCCTTCCTCTTCACAGCATATCTCTTATTCCCACGAACCCCTTCCCCAGCGTGGAGTAGCAGGCTAGAGGCACTTCAGGCCGACCTCTCCACATTTCTGCCATTAAATACACTCTCTCTCTCTCTCTCTCTCTCTCTCTCTCTCTCTCTGAGGGCTACGCAGCTATAGATAATGGAGCCTAGACTTTTGCTCTAGCTCCACCAGCGGGCTATGCCCTCGGCGTGTGACCAATTCAGTGCACGTGAGAACAAGGACTGGTGTTCTAATATAAGCAAGGCCAGAACACGGGTGTGTAATTTTTTTGCAACGCACGTTCGCACCCGCCGTGGTTGCTCAGCGGCTATGGCGTTGGGCTGCTGAGCATGAGGTCGCGGGATCGAATCCCGGCCACGGCGGCCGCATTTCGATGGGGGTGAAATGCGTAAACACCGGTGTACTTTGATTTAGGTGCATGTTGCGCGCAAACAGGCACGAATAGCGTCAACAGCGATGAAGCTGTTTCAGAAAGATCCCAAAGCCGCGCTTGTTGCCAGGCTGTAGAGCATATATCGTGACACCACGACGGCGTCGACTGGGAGAACGCGCCTCGTGTTTCCGATAATTGCTGTCGCGAGAAAAAAAAAAGGAATTGCCGATATGGCAGCGCGGTTTGTTCTCTGTTCATGAAACGGCAATCATCAGGCACTGAACCCTTAAGAGCGCAATCATTTTCTTTTTTTTTTTAAGAGTAAGAGCTCGTGCTAGAAGCGCTCTTCCACTTTGTACAGCAGAACGACTTCGAACACTTCCTCCGATTTCAGAGCTTCGCGCTGGATTAGCGAACGCCAGCACCGCCTAGTTCGACCAAGTTCCGCGCATATATATATTGGGGCGACACCGTTGCCACCCTACTTCGGTTCTTTACCCTCACACACGTCAGAGCATTCTTCCATTCACGAATGACCCCTCGGTGTAAACGCCAGAGAAAGCGTTCAAGGAGTGGAAGTGAGGAGAGAGAGAGAGAGAGAGAGTGAAAAAGAAAAAAAAAAGCCTGGCAGGAGGCGAGCGGGACGTTATAAAGCTGGGCGGCGGTAATTATGAAGGCCGTAAAACAACCACGAGGAAGATTAAAGAAAGGAACTAGGAAATAAGAAAAGAGAGAGCACCCCTTCGTGGCGTTCCTTCGGCGCACTCCCGCCAAGCCTCTCGGTGTCGACCAATCGCGGAGCGAGGAATTGCCCCGTGTCTCCGGCGAGCCCCCCCTCGTGTCGAGCCCGTGAGAGCGGCGTGATGGGTCACGCTGTTTGCCTTCGCGCTGACCCCGCTATCGCCGCGGGCTTCGTTTGCGCCGGGACTCGCGTCATTGCCTTTATGACAACCTCCCCCCCCCTTCCCCAACCCCGCCTCGTGTTAGTCCCCCCCCCCCCCCCCTTCCTTATCCGCTAACCTTCCATATTATTCTTTCGCCACAGTAAAGTGTAGCTGGCTTCTACAGCCGGCAATCTAGCATGCTACTGCGAAAAGGGTGTGAGAGAGAAGATACCTTGAGCCTCTTCGAAGAGTGAGCGGGCAACCTCAGTGACCTGCGTTGTATATGTGTGTGTGTGTGCACGCCTACTGGAACTGGAGGAGACCCTGTCTTGTTCGATTAGCGCCCCCTCGCCATGCAACGTCGCCGCAGCTCAGGTCAGCGATGCCGTTACTTTCGGCTGTATATATATGCTACACGCCAGATTTCGCTTCTTCCTTTTTTTTCTTTATTACCTCGCTTTCGCAAAACTGCTGGGTGACGTAATAATATCAGGCAAGCGAATCGGCGACGTGGTCCCATAAACCGCTATACAACGGTCTACCCCACTCTCTCCGTCTCTTCCTTTCTCGAAGTGCTGCCTTGCTCGGTATTTCGACTGCAGCCTCGCCCGGTTATCGTACGGCCCTCGAACGCCTATAATCTCTCTGTTTAGTGAAACATATTTCGTTCAGTTAGCTGCTGAAGCATTACTATAGTCGCGATGATTGGTGCGGAACGCACGTCTGGCTCTGGACGCCTTCTTTAGTTCAACGGCGAAATTACTGTCGAGTGTTCGTGGCTGGCACAGCGGTCGGCGCGAGAGATTTGTTCCTGGAGTTATAGGAAGCGGCCTGAGAACGTGATGGAGGTTTCGTTACACAACAGATATCTCAAGGTAGGCAACTTGTTTTCTTTTACGAAGCATTGCGTTTCTTTCGCTATTTCATTACTCCTAGGTTGCGGTGGTGCAGTTTAGCTAGATTACCGTCCTTCCATTTTGGACTTGCATGTTCGTGGTTGTTTCGGTAGACGTGTATAGCGGGAGACGCATGGCACCTCGCGACTTTCGATACCGTGTCCGATGCGTCTGAAAGACTGCTGTGCCGGCTCGATGGAATCTGTTGAGACCGTACAAGACCTGTTGGGAACGTATGTGGCTGTTGGTAATAGTCGTGCACTAGGCACCGTGTGTCACCTGATTTGTACTCGAGTATCTTATTTCTCTTAAAGCGGCACTTTATTTGCCCCTTTCCCCCACTCACCGAGTTGACACGAGCCCATTGTCCACGACCCGTTAACACGCTAGCCGCTACTGACCACCACGCTACTCACTAGGCCACGATTCACAGTACAATAATCTTGTCTCTATGCGACGCTGGGGCCCGTAGCACCGGTGCGTTGTGGTGGCTTTTGGCTTCTCGCGGCATGTTGCAACCAGAGGCAAAAAGGGAAAGAGTCGACAACAGAGAGGTGAAGCAGAAGTTGACAACGAAGCAGCCTAGTGCGGAGGTCAGTTGGAACGGAGCTTGGTGGCCTGGACCAATGAGTATCGCGGTCACAGGAAAAACTGAAAAGTTAAACAGTCACGTGTGGCGTCCGTGGACAGTGAGTGAGTGTCGGTTCTCGCTATGAAGCTCGTTGAGTACGCGCCACAGTCGTTGATCCCTGGCTACGACAACGGCTACGACAAGATGACACTATGGTTCAAGGGGAGTATGGTAGCGCGATTCAAAGACGGGACAAGAGAAGACACAAAGGGACACACACAGCGCTGTGTGTGTCCCTTTGTGTCTTCTCTTGTCCCTTCTTTGAATCGCGCTACCATACTCCCCTTGAAGATGCATTACCAACAAGCCCACATTGCAACCCTCGTGACACTATGGTGGCTAGAAGTTGTTAGGTGACGCCAACGGGGGGCGAGCGCCGCTCCTCTGGTTCATGCCTTGCGTAGTTGGCGCTGCTCTCCGTAGCGTGATGCGCGGTGCGCCCACCACGCTGGGCCGGGCTGGCGGCGGGCAGAGCTTATGGGTTCGAAGCGTGTGAAAGAAGCCGCATTTACTTGAGCTCACGGTGCGTGTTTCCGCGCTGGTAAGTTACAAGTGCATGTGAGGACCTAAAGGTCGATCTATAATGAATAAAGTTCTACATGCAGTTTCATCTCTTGAGAGCGAATGATTATCGCGCCGCACTCGATAGGGAGGGAACTCGTGGTTCTCATACGATGTCTGAGCTCACGACGGCCAGCTCTAACTAATGAAGGATCACAAAAGAAACAGTCACGAACCTCAGCAACCAAATCCACTTTGCCAAGACGACATTTATTGCACATTGTATGCAGAAAATAGGACTTCTTCTGAGCAGATGTCACAGAAAAATTGCACGTAACTGAAACTAATAGTCACCGATTTTTGAAAAAAAAAAGTTTGTAGCAAGGTTCTCAAGGCACAATCAGAGCACTCGACGCAGTTTTAGCATCTTCATTAGCTCCCGCGTTTCGTCCCGTTTAGCGTTCTGAGACTTGACGTAGAAATGGAGCCTTGTGAGCACATAGAACTTTATTATTATATTCGTAAGTGCGGTTTTGTGTTCAGGGCAGCCAACACGGTTCAGCTTGGTAAGCTGGAGGAAAGATACCAGATCCATAAAGCTGTCGCTTCTTACTTGCTTCACACAGAAGCAGTGGGTGAGAGTGTCATCCAGTGATGTCACCAGTGCATTCAGCTGATCTGACGGATATAAAAGTCCTCCCCTGTCAATAGCAGTGGTGAGGGCTGCTTTCTTGGAACTCCATCGCACTTCTTGGAGAGGTGCGCTGGAGCATTTGGGTAAATTGTTGGCACTGCGTCGCTTGTAAGCACGGGTCGATCACGGGGAATCTTGATTTCCTTGACGATGCGTAACCGGGCGTGCAGTGAGGCGCAAAGCAGCGCGTTTGCATTGCTTTCTTTACGCGAGGATCCATTTAGCTGGAACAGAGCACGAAACTCAAGCGTATACATGCTAACAATATTTCACACACACACAAATAAAAAAAACTGCGAAAATCACATGCGCGCAGCGTCGAACCGAGAAGACGACAATCACACGTGCTCATGCACAGATAGCGGGGGAAAGAGCCGGAGGGGCTAGGGGAGACATCGCAATGCTTCCGTGTGCACCGGAGACGTTAAAGTCAACCTACACTAAACCCGGAAAACCGGTGCTTGCCGACATTCACGCAATACGTCTTCGTCTTGCGTCTCGAACGCTGTCGCTTAACTCTGTCATAGCTTCACACTTCGAGAACTGGTGATACGATTGACCACGTGTTCGACAGGGGGTTCGATATGTTGAGCGTTTCTCCTTTTCGTGTATCTCGACGCGCGCGCCGGATCTCATCCGTCGTGCCAACGCAACAACGCCACCGAGAACAGGAAGTTTGCGGGACACGAGTTCTTTTTGTGTGTCGTCTCCACTCGTGACATGACGTCCGTGAAAGCGTGTTAAATGGTGCTTGGCGAAGTCGCATCGGTGATTACAAATGCTGACATTTCTAACGATGCACAGCGTGAAAAATGTTAGTGACGGTAGTAATGGACAATGCGAAAGACCACCATTTGCGTTGTATATGATAAACTTACTGTCTTTATGTTTCGCGCTGAAACGGACAGCGCACCAGCACCGAAAAGTTCTCGTCGTTGTGTTACATTTGCCTCGTCGCGTTACGTTTGCACGAACACTGTCTTTGTGTAATTGGGGTAAACTTGCGTAATGTTTGCGATAGCATACATGAAAAATTTCGCTTTAACACCGATTCTCACATATACGTGGGATCCGCCGAATTTTTCAGTACATTATTCTGATAAATTATGCAGGCGTCCATACACTGCGTTACATCGTGACATGCGTCTTTTATTCGAAAGAAAATTTTGCGCTTGCCGCTTCGTTGTTTTCGCTCACTATTTGTTACAAGATCGCAGTGTTTGGTCGACATTGTTCAGCAAAGCGCTTGACATAATTGCTTGGCTTGTAGGATACTGTCGTATGCACAGCCCGCCATCTGAGAAACGATTTGCTCCAGAGATCTGTATTGGTTTTGCTGTCTGACGGTAAGTAACCGTAGAGACGAACCAGGCAAAACGACAATGCCCAGAAATATGAAGGCTTTTAAAAAGGCTTAATTTCGTAATGAAATTTTAGTGAAAACAAAGCAGCGAGAAGTGACAAATATTTAATATCGTGAGAATAAAAACAAAATTATTTTACGACTATTACAGGGTACTGCAAGTTTTATACAGCTTGTGTCCCTTTTGCTTCTTCTTCTTCTTTTTTTCTTTTTTTTGACGCAATGCGTCGCTTTTACAGCGCTTGAAGTTCATGCGCGTCGCCAGAAAACCTGCCTTTGTGCGCGCTGTCTTACTCGTTACACATTTTTACAAAACGAGTTAATTTGAACTCGTACGTTCCAATGCATTTCATGCTTGCCTTCTTCTCGAGCTCGCGAGCGTTGCTTTGTACTGTCGAGCACATTTCAGCAGCTTGATGTTTCTCGCAGAGCGCTGAACTATTTTCATTTCTGAAAGTTCGAGTTGCAACTGAACGCGGGGTTCGCTAAGCTGTGCTAAGCTGTGCTGGTTCGCTAAGTTGTTCTAGTGTTCGCTATTGTTTTTGTCGCCTTTTAACTAATGGCAGCTACATACGAGGAGGGATTAATCAAGGTTCGCAATGGAAACATAATACAAGTCTTTGCAGGCATAACAACAGTCCCCCCCCCCCCCCCCCGAAAAAAAAAAAACGCACGCGAAAGAAAGGCACACTGACAGACACGGACAATCGCTGCTACTCACAACTGATTTTATTGCATGAAAAGAAGTTTAATATAAAGGCTGCTTCGCGCATGCGCGTTCGGAGACAAAGAACACGTGCCTCCACAACACCCCACAAAGTACGTCGTGTCTTCTTGCTGATAAAAGGTCACATTCCGAACTATATAACAGAATTGACGTATCACTAATGCAATCACTACCCTTTCTCTTTATATGGAAGGCTTCCAGCAGCTCTCGTGTGGTCTGGTTTTTGCCCCTACCTAATATCTTCGCACTCTCAAAATGCGCCAAACACTTGTTGCAGGAGCTGCAGTGGTGTATTAAGCGCACGTTTTCTTTGTTCTCTAAATTTCGTTGGTGCTCACTCAGCCGATCGTTCAGGCATCTGCCAGTTTGGCCTGCATGGGACTTTCCGCAGGACAGCGGTATCTCGTATACCACTCCTGATTGGCACCGCACATATGGCCTGGCATGCTCATTTCCACATCCACCTTTCGCGGATTCCTTGCCGTAGATACGAGGGCATAGCTTGGATAGCTTTTCTGGGGCGGAAAAAAATGAGCGGTACCCCAAACCTACCCTCCGCAACCTTCTTCAGGTTGTGTGAAATTTTGTGTGGCTTCTTTCCTCTTCCCTCGTCTTCAGGCTCGTAGTGCGCTTCATAATTTTTTTTTCAGGAGGGTCTCGGCAACAGCCGTCACGACCGACTGAGGGCAACCAGAAGCTGAAAACCTTTCCAATTGACTATTAAAGCTGGTTTGCATTTCGTGTTCGCACGATTTCTCCAGTGCTGATACCAGGCATAGGTTCACAATATTTCGTTTTACTACCTTTGAATGGGCGGAATCATAAGGCAGTGTTCCGTTCTTTTGTGTGTATTCTTTGGCGCTGCTGTTGTGCCTCCAATAAGTGACCAACTCGCCCAAGAACTCGTTTTACTGATAATATAAGTCGTTGATTCCCGTTGATTTAGTGGTCTGTGCTATATATATTTAAATAATAATGATTATGAATTCTAAAATAATATTTAGAAAGTGATCATGCCAATTTTTGACAAGGCCACTGCACTGTAAAAGTGGAATAGAATGTTAATAATGGGGTAAAGGAGCTTAATATGTTAGTCACCCTGGAGGAATGACGTACTCATGCGTAATCTCACAAACTTTCTTTCGGGCTCGACAAAGAGTGCTTGCACCAGAAGATAAAATACTAAGCATTGAGAGAGTAAGGCCATTACGCGATAGGAGTTATTCTAAGTTGGTCTTTCTTTCGGGGATTATATTTTAGGCAAAAGAGAAAATGGTCTCATGATTCTCCATACCCACACGACGCACAAAAATGTTCGATGGTGCGAACCTACAAATACTCGTACACATATTTATTTGCGGCATATGACACCGTAGATGTATTATTAAAACTTCGCCTTGTCCTTAGGGACACGGCCTGTTATTCCAGGGAAACGCTGAATCCGGTGTAGCAAGGAGTGGCTCGTTTTTTTTTCTTTTTTTCGACCGAGGAGTCGTGAGGATTCGTGAAAGGGTGAGGATTAGTATAGAGAATTCTACTGGTCCACCAAGCGCTGCATTTGCCAAGCTGTCTGCAACTTGATTAAGTGCTAGTCCACAGTGTCCAGGTATTAAATAAAAAAGTAGTGACTGATGCAGCAGTCCAATTTTCGTGCTTTCTAACGGCATAAGAACTGACAGATAGTCGGCAAGTATTAGTATATGTTAGTATTGGTGGGATATTTGATAGGGCCCAGCAAACGGCCATGAATTCGGCCACATGAATCGGAATATAATCAGGAAGACGGATATCAAAGCTCCATGGTAAGAGCGCATGTCACTTGCCGCCGATCTCTCATTGTACTGTTCGCATTCTGCGTGTGATGCAGATGCAGATCCTTGGAAAATACTGGAACGTATCCGCTCTGTCGGACTGGCCGGGAATCGGGTAGGTCAGAGTAAAGTACCAAATAAGAGGACAGTATTTACAACAGATAAGTTAGTGTGTGATGTGTTGTGACTTCCTCTTCTTGTTTTCTTCTTTTCAAGCTGGTGGGCGTAGTGTCTCTTTCTGGAGACAATTGTTAATCTGCTTTTTTATGTGTGCGCAAGTAATGTTCACACACATGTGTGTACATGAATTGTAGTAATAATGCGTGCCCGAGTGCTTTATGTAGTGCATCCATATACTCGCCATGCCGCAATTCACGTCACTCCATTCAACTTTATATCGTGATGTATGGATTTAGGGCAGACATTCGGGTACCTGCATGGTTATTCTTCAGAAAATCTGAATTAGAATCCAGCCCGCGCGTTTCCATCTTAAGGTGTACAGTTTCTGACGCAACGCAAAAAAAAATGAAAGTATTGCAGCATCACTCTGGTTTATGTGCGCCAAACAAGCTTGTAAACCTCCCGTGACGCATGGAGGGGTGTCTGGGAGTGTGCGCAGGGGAATGAGTGAAGCAGATGAGCAGCTGTGGAAACATGCCGAACTACTTCCCGGGCGATGACGTCACTAGTGCAGGCGTTGCTTCGGGCGCGGTTGCAATAACAAGCGGGTAATGTGCGGATGCGCCATGGAAATGCACTTCGCAGCTCCTTTGTATTCAGCGACCAGTGGTGTCGCAAGGCGTTCTGACGCAGCATTGGCGACTATATTTAGCGGCCTTGGCCACGGGCCTCCTTTCTTGTTATATCGATGGCCTCATTGTAACATCCATGCCTGCATACGACGACTGCACCCTTGAGCTTCATTCCTTGTCAGAATGGTCAACAGCTCTTGTGCCACTCCTGTGAATCAGATGATTTTAAGCGTATGCACTGTGCCACTGTCCATCCTTGGGCTGTCAACGATGTAGCCGCTGAGACGGCAGACAGCTTCATTGCGATAGCAATTGTATGGACATTCCAGGTGAATTTTCGCCGTCGACGTTATGTTCCACATATACGTATGTATATGTATGCAAGATAGTTGTTTTAATATTGAACTGACAAAATTGCTAAGGCCAGTGTTATGTTCTTTACTGAATAATTCCTCTGAACTTTTTTTTTAGTATTACAGCGCACAAACAAAAATAAAACATTTCGTTCACACTGCATGCATGTTACCTTAAGTATTCTCAGACTCTTAAAAAGTACAAAACAATATTAAGGCTCACAATCTTAAAGTGGTGTAATTTCACTGGAACCGCTCTTTACGGGCAGTGCAGGTACGCCTTTGCGACGGCGTCCTAAAGGATTTAGGGAGGCCAGCAATTTTGGCTGAACCTCGCAGGTCGGGTACGGGTGACGTCGCACCCACGTATACTCTTAGAACACCGTCCGGGCATTTCAAGCGCAGCGCTGTACACCTTGCTATTGCGGTGAATGTTTTGCCCATCCGGTGTAACTGGAAATATTATTATTATTTTTCACGCAACGCTTCTGCGACCTTGCAGAACAATTTGATCATGCACTAGGCCACCAAATTGCCAATGAGCTTCTCGAAAGCATTGGTCCGCGGGTGTGCGCCAGTGTTGCAATTTTAGCGATATTAATTGCCTCTAGAGTTTACGACTTTCTTGTCTGTTTGGCGACAAATTTTGCATTTCAGCGTCCGGCCACTGTTTTTTAGCGACGTCAGAGAACAATATGCGACACTTTAGCGACCTTGAAGTTTGGAAAGTCGCTTGGCAAATAACCTTCTGGAAGGCACTTTATTATACAAAAGCTGCCTGTGAACGGCTGAAATTGGCTGACGTGTGGGCTCTGAGAACTCGATGAAATAATGGTTGCCTACACTGTATTGGCAGTGAGCTTACAATATACACGTACGTTCTTCTCTTTTCTTTTTCTTTACGAAACCGATCTAAATTGGTCTTATGGCTCTGGGTTCGGCCTTTTCAATAACTACATTCGTTTCGTGGACATTTACAAATTTTGTTTCATACTTAATCCGCGGCAGTTAAATAATGAGATAGATGGACTATAAAAAGGCGCATACATAGGAGCAGCTGGGCTGGTTCACGCGAACCTGAACACACTGCTACCTTATCGCATGGGTCTTGGGCAAATCATTGCTGCGAAGAGCCTTCAGGCACACCAAGGGGTGGAAGTGTTGACCCGCATAACTGACGTCACGTAATTGTCATAGCTCTGTTAACGTGCGCAACCTTGTGTGTCTTGCTGGATATTGTTATCCTCAGAACTGGAACATTTTCAGCGATATTATAGGGAACCAAGCTCCTTTGCTTGCTAAGAAAATCTGATATTGCTTGTGTTCCTTTGAATCGTGCTGGTATTTGGATCCTCACGATCTGAGGGTAAACGCGGAATTTTAGTTTTCAATGTCCGTTGATGTTTAAGTGGTATAGTAAAATAAGAACCAGCTACTCACTGCTGCTAATTTAACTGTTTATTCCTCACTCATACGGACCTTAGACAAACGTGAGACATTTCGGTAAATGATTCACGTCATGCTAGCGCATATTGTCAGTTCTGCGGGCTCCCGCAGAACTGATGTGTCATATTTACCGCATATTTTAGTGCTCGAAGAGGCCTGCATGTTAGCTAAAATTTACATCAGTTCTAGGGACAGTTTGAGCGACCGTGAAGCAAAGTATAGCAGAAATTTAGCGACTTTCTTTATGTCGCTTCAGTGACATGCTCACAAAAAGTTTTGGGAACAATGTACGCACACTGACTCCCTTCTTTTTTCTTAACTTCCCCATTTTCCCTTCCGCACGTTTAGGGTAGCCACCAGGGCGCGACCTTGGTTAACCTACTTGCAGTATCCTTTTTTACGCCTTTCTCTTCTGAGCCCATTGCGCACTTTTTTGGCGTGCATCACTGAAACCGCATGGAATCGTGATGCTTCTAAACGTCTCAACCAGGAGTCTTGCGATAGCCAGTCGAGCTCCCCTTACCTACAAGGACACCAAAGTTGGCCTCGAATACAATCATCGCTTTATTTCTAAGTCTGAGGTCGTTAACCAGCTGTCGGTGGATTCCAAAAGAATTATTTCGGTCAAGAGTAAGACCTTTGACAAACCCACGAATGTTTCGGAACTGCCCGGTTTCTGACACGGTGGACACTCGTAGTAACCTTTTGTGGCATGTGTCTTAGTAGTCGGTATTGTTAGGCACAAGAGGTTCGTGGAGCCCATGGTGAAACTTGATGTTCCAGATGGTATACCCGTTGGATAACATGCAATAAATGAGCAGACTCATGTCTGCAGTACCTGCATCTTAAAGCGTAGCGCTCGTTTAGTTGATGTTGATTTTTTAATTATATCTGTTACTACATATGCCTTGCAGCAAATTATCTCGAATAATTATATATAAAAAAATAAAGCCCTTTGACTCTCCGAAGTTGTAAGCAGCTTTGCCAGTGCTACATGCGTTTATATATGAAAATACCTTACTGATCCCGTTCTTGGCCTTAGGTTCGGCATCATGATGTGGGGGGAGTAGGAAAGAAAAACACGTAAAATTCAAACGACCGAAGGCGTATTACTACAAGCACAAACAAAACTACATAAGTTTAAGTGACGATTACCGGTATAGAACTAGCAAACGAGGCAGAGCAGTAGAACTCACGAAATAAAAATGAAGTGCGCACCTTGAATGATCGTCGAACGTTGTTAGAACCTTGATACTTAATTTCTAATTATGAGATCTCTGGGCATGAAAGAGTTGTAACCGTTGAGTTTTGTGGTGTAATAGTGTGCGTGATCACGTGGTGTATGGTTAAGATATAAAATTTGACTAATTGGAACTTTTTGTGTGTGGTCATCTACGGATGTTTTGTACTGACTACTCGAAGCTTCAACGTGTACTTCTCAATAGTACCTGTGACGAGTGTCTATATGTCCTTCAGCGAAGCTGGGCCGTTAATTGGTCGACAGTATGACCTTAACCTCGTACTGTGAAACGAAACGCTGCAGCCATTCAGCCGCAAGGGGGGAGGGTGCGTGGATATTGTAATGTGCGAATGGCACGTGGCTGTTGCCATGGCTTCCGAATCGTTCTTGGCCTCGTGGACGAAGTTTCATATTTCTTGTCAGATTCCTGTCTTTCGTCTAGGTTAGTTCTGCTATAAAGGTACAATTTCCGTCACTGTGCTTCAATAGGGTCCACGGCTTAGCCCAAAGCAAATGCAATCACAAAGGGCAGCAGATATCGCATGACTGCAATTACTGACAAGTAGCCATCGGCTTAAACGTTTACATGCGTTCGCCGAACCGCTGGAGCGTAATTATCGGTCACCGATCCACAGTGAAAACTATTGGTGCTTCTGTGCGCTGAGGTCAAATTACGTTATCGCGCACGTGCGGAGCGAACTCGCTAGATTGTCTTTCCGCGACACCGGAAGACAATCTTTGGCGGGAAAGACAAACACTTTGGCGGGGTACTGCGGCGTTTTGTGGTTGCCGCGGTTGTAAGTGGCGACTGCTCCATCGCCTTGCTGGTGTTTAGTCTTAACATGCAAAGCATGGCCTCTACGATGTTGTATAAAAGCAAGGACGAGACAAGCCGTGAACTAATAGAGGCGATTTTTATTAGGAAACGCAAAGACTCATGCGTCAGCCAGGAATCACTAACATTACGTGACACGGAATATTACATAATTGAAAAGTCATTTTAAACTGCTCGCGCCTACTGAGAGTGCGTCATGTTTGCTGTTTCTGTATGTTGTCAGGATGCTGCGTAGTGGTCTGGTTGTTTCTGCGGTGCTCGATCGCTTTCCCGTTCGGTTGTTTTTTCTCTTGTATGTGCATGTACTCAGGGTAGATCCCCCAAAAAATTCCGTTGTGAGAGTGCGCTATATAGTGTCGTGCAATTATTTCTTTGTCGCTTATGTTGTGTTGAAGTTTGTAACCACGAATACAGTTAGCAGTTTTACAATCTCGACCGGGTGAGGTGGGTCTTCACCGCAAGAATCAGGAAACGACGACTAAGCCGGGCATCGTGATGAAAAAAAAAGATAGAAAAGATTTTATTAATTTTATTGGTACATGGATGTGACTCTCATCTGAGTCTGGCGCCGTTCTTATTAACACGGGGGCCAGCACGGTCTTAAATAACCCCTGGCGGTCCTGTGGTCGCCGCCGTCTTCTTCCGGAGCCTGTGGAAGTACTCGTATTAGTGCTTTTGTCGTGGTGGCGTCGTATTGATCTTGTGGCCTGTCTTTCCTTACTCCCATCCTTTTGTGTCAGCTCGGCGAAAAGGGTAACGTTGTTTCGGGGATGAGGGCAATTATGCTGAAATGGGGAGCCCGTTTTAATGCTTCTCACACCTGACACGTCGATCACAGCAGCAGTGTTGATTCTCCAAGATACTCTAGGAGATACGCAAATACTACAAGGGAAACGTGAAACACATCGACCATAGACCGTAGCTCAAAACTGTCAGCTTTGACCAAGTCTAGAGCCGGATTTAGGTTCCAATTCCCCAACTCCATCGCATTTAATGGCTGATAAGCCATCGCTATTTTAATAAAGCTTGATCATCGTCACCTTCATTGTTGATCTTATAACAAGAATGTCGAAACCACGTACGAGCAATAAGTTTAGAATCGAGTGATAACGAGGGTACGAGAAAGCTTAAAAAGTAAGAATGTCTACCAACTGGGAAAACCGGAAATTCTCAGGAATGTTGAATAGTCGGGAAAAACTCAGGGGAAACTCAGGGAATTTGTGCTTCTATCAGGGAAAATTAGCTGTCATTTTATTGAAAGGGGAAGAAAGTCGCCCTAATGCTGGCTCGAGCAAAAGAGAGGAATCGTAACGAATTGTTTTTGACGCCGTGTCGTCGGCTGCGGAGGAGTTGCTAGTGTACAGTAAACGACCGATTTTCCGGACGCCTGATTTTTGGGACATGCCCGATATGGCGGACGTCTTCACGGCAACCCTTCGACGTCCTATTTTTTGGACTTGTTGCCGCGACCGCAGGTCCGAAACGGCATTAATCAAAGCCTACACTGCCGTTTTGATTATCTCGCCTCCTCGAACCGCCGCTCTCGCACGCAGATCCGCTGGCAGCCGTAGCCACCACCGTGCCAACGCGAGACCTAGCTGTTTCGACGTTCCCTATTAAGGTTCTTGCCGTTAGGTGCCGTGTTTTTCATTGAATGAATTCGCCGCTGTCAGCAATGGCACCGACTCCGTTTCTGTAATCCTTGAGATTGGCTTCGAAGCTTATTGAAAGCACGACGCGTTGCATTGATTTTCTCCTCTATTTTTTTGTAGGGAATTGATGCCACTGTAGGCCATGCTATGGCGCACGGACCCAGTGAAGATTTTTCTGGCTTTTTGTCCAAATTGAAATATAATGCCGGCTCCCAAAAGGCAGCTTCGCCTCATCACAGAAATGTTGCGCAGTGAAGCATACGGTATTATTGCAGTGAAGCTTAAGAAGCGTGGGAAGGGGCAATTCTCACGGGACACGGTATGTATTCCCTAATCATACATGCGTGCACCCGCCGTCTCCTATAACAGTACGAGAACCAATATGCCTAATAAACGAACTGGCAGGCCGTCAGAGCTCTTTTGTACGTGCCTGTGGCGATTTGAGCCCTTGGGGGCAGTAAAAGACATTCATTCATTATTTTCAGACATTTTCGCGGCCCCTAGGGATTCCGAAAAATCGGACGTTGACTGTACAATTGACGAAGAGGATGCTTCAAATGGTCTGTGGGGCGAACGCGCGGCGGGAGGAGGACGAGAACAGAAAGGACCGTCGCATTGAGAAAAGATCGGGAAAGGAACTGTGTGTCTTCTTCTTTGAAGCTGCTTGAGCTCAAAAAGGAAAGTATTGGCTGACGCCGAGATGCAGGGGACCCTCATCCAAACCAAAATAAACTCTGTAAAGCAGTGAAATGCAGCACTGAGGCGTTGTGCATGGGCTGAGAGTATGTCAGGACAGTTGAGGTTGACCGACGAGCTGTTGAGAGCGAATCTCACTTGTGGCAAAGTTAGGGCCTAATACCAATGAGCTTGCTATCAGTTGATGGAAATAGCTTTTTCAAAAATATTTTACTATGTTAAGAGTTTAGTTAATCTCAATTACAGTGTGATTCCTTGTTTGTCTACGAACAAGTTCGACGCGTGCGGTCGCTGTCGAAGTCTACGACGTGACGGTGTGATATAATGCTGGGATTTTAAGGTAGCGTCGCCCCTTTCTTTTCCTCATGTCTGTTACCTGGTTCATTTTATACGCTCACAGGAAGACCGACATTCACGGTGTTCTTCAAAGGGAGCTCACCCCTTAAGCTTAACCGCTCCTCTACAGTGTGCGTTTCATTTCTAAACATATTAACTTCGACGATAAACTGAAATGTTGCAAGATCTTTAATCGCTAAATGAACAACATGGCGGGCGGAAAGTGTGTTTAGCTGTAAGTGTAGACGTGTGACTGAGGCACGTGGGCGGCTCTGCACATACTTTCCTCGGCATGCAGTCTGAGGATTTCAGGCAGAGCGAGGGGACTACTCGCGCTGTCTCCTAACACGGGACTTGTCCAGTGGCGCACACGGGCAGCTCTGATGTCGCGAGCTTCGCGGAACAAGCGAAAGTCGATGCTACGCGTATCGTTGGTGCCTAGCCTGATTCGGTGTTTACGCTGCGACTAGTGTTCCCCCGCTTGTCGTCTGGCGGCGACGAAACGAATGGCCAGGCGCGTAGGGTTACCCGTCGACGAATGAGCATCTTTTTCTTTCTTCTCACTTGGCTCTGTCACAGACAGCGAAAACCGCTGGATACGGTAGCGGTGCGATAAAAACGAGAAGGAACGCGCAAAAGACAATAGTAGCCGGAGATTAAGGGCGTCACGCGTTTTCCCAGAGGTGATACATTCGGCTCGTCCCTAACGTGTCCGGAGATAATATGGCTCCTCGCGCAGCTGAGACACCAGCTACCGCGATGTAGGAAAGAAGGGACAGTGACGCATCTTCGAGGGGCAGCGCTATGCGGTAACTCATCGGCTCCTGTCGTCGTCGGTCGTATCGCGAGCTCCGTAGTTGCCGCTAATATTTCAGGGATCGCCGAAATGTGTTCGACGCCGTTTTTCAGCAGCCGGAATTCTCGCTCTCCGAGCGTCTTTCTTCAGTCTTTATTGCGCTACATGGGCGGTCGGACAAAGCATCCCGCATAGGAGAGAGAGAGAGAGAGAGAGAGAGAGAGAGAGAGAGAGAGAGAGAGAGAGAGAGAGAGAGAGAGAGAAATGAAAAGAACGGATGTTAATCTCGACGGCGCTCTTTTTCTTATCACCTCCTTCTCATCACCTCCCTCGTGTGTAAGAACAAAAAGAACTGCGGACTAAACACAGACAGAACACAGGCAACGCACGCATGCACGAAATGTTCTCCCCATCGAGGGAATGTGCCATTCTATAAGGGCACTACGATGATTTCAATCAACTAATTTCGAAGTAATTGGAGATAGTGGTGACTACCGTATCGCGTTCGTCTCCACAAACAATAAGGAAATTCGGCAGGAACACTTATGACTGCTTACGCGTGGGAATGCGAAAGCGTTATACGGTTTGTAGACCTCGGAGCGTCATGAACGTGCTCATTATATACACTCCATGACGTGGCGTCACATCCTCCCCATAATGTGCGCCGTCACGTGCTCAATGACGCACGCACTAGGCCACACGTTTGGTCAGCCAGATGGCCGCTACGTGACTTAACCTAACCTAAGTTCAGTGCATAATACAATCAATAACAATTAGGGGTGTGCGAATATTGAAATTTTCGAATACGAATCGAATACGAATAAGGCGAAAAACTGTCTTCGAATATCGAATCGAATATCGAATAAATGTGTAGTATTAAAAATTGCAAAACGGAGGTAACAATAGCTTTATTACCCTTTTAAAAATAATATTGCATTTTACGAGGCTGCTTCAGGTTAAAGAGGCACTCCTTCTAGGTAATGCACTCAGGTAATTGCAGATAACGCTCTGTCAAGTAAACGCTTGTTACAGATTATTGCGAAGCAAAATTTACTGCTCAACGTGTTCAGAAAGTAAAGGCTCTCTATGCACTGTGACAACATTGGTCCACGTAACATTTTCTAGGTGCATATTTTATTGCGCATACTTACAAAGCCCGAAAGTACACCATATATTGTTATAAAAGAGCCCTGGAATACAGATTGGTAAAAAAAAATCGAAACTGATCATATCTCACCGGCCTGATGCAGATTGACTGGGACAGAGCGTGTGTATTCATAGTAAGTTCGTTACAGCACTTAAGATCACAGTGCTGTAACGCTGTGTCGTCGATTGGTACCTTCTTTTGTCCTTGTTTTGTGTTGCGCTGTAACGAACCTTACTATGAATCCCAACCCACTGGCCCAACTTGCTATCTTGATGCAGAGCACACAGATAATGAGCGGATCATGTGAAGCTCTCAGTGAATAAACATGTTCTTAGGAGAATGTGGAGCAAGCATATAATTCGTTAATTGCTAAATTATTCGCAGTCTGTCCGAACATTCGCCGTTTCGACCATTATTCAGCCGTCCTCGAATATTCGGGAACTTACGAATATGCATTTCTCGAATCGAATACGCTTCGAATAAGGAAAATATTCGATTCGTATTCGAAATTTCGAATATTCGCACACCCCTAATAACAATACATAGAGGCCGTCTGTTCCCTGAGTTCGCAAATATTTGAACGCGCGCATTTCATGGAGCAGCTGGCTGACACAACTCAAATAGAACGCATTTGTACATACTTTATTTTTCAGGAAATTTGGGAGAAAAGGCTGCGAATGTTTTCATGTTTTGTTCACACAGTTGAGATATGCATGCATATTTCACACCACAAGAAGTACGTATCGCTATGAAAGTTCGAGAATTTCATGCGCAGGTGTTTTCTACCAACTTGTCAGACTGCTTTGAAAAACAGCAGGTGTAGTTCTCTGGACCATTCTTTTGTCTATCGTCATTCAGCTTTTTTTCTCCCTTTCTTGGTTTTCGTGGAAAAGGGGGTTGGTGAACTATCAGGAAATGACGTCACTTCGCATTTGTGCGCCTGGGTTGAGGCGCTCTCAAGGTGCGTGCAACGAATTTAACCCATAATTTAGGCAGCAAAAGAAAGTAAGATAGAAAGAAACGAAGTTGACAGGTTACTGCACCCATATTTGCTGTTTAAACTTGCAGTACTGCACTCAGTGTCGGCCAGGCTGCCCACGCGATCGACTTTGTTCTGAAAGTTGAAAGCGTGCATGGCTGCTTCTCACAGGCAATTGGTTGACACCTTTCCATAAAAGCTGATTAAAAAGAGAGAAAAAAAAGGAGAGAGAGGAAAGGCAGGGAGTCTGGTTTGCTTCCCGTCACCACATATGGTAAGGGGAAGGGAACAAAGAAGAGATGGAAAAAGTGAATATCGCGTGCACCTTGGCATATATACACAAGAGGGCTAACGGCCAGTCGGGTCGGTGAACTTCAAGAATGGTAGCAAAACGCAGGAATAGCTTTGTCAGTTCGGGACGGACGTGGACAGCCATTTTTTAAGAATTTTCCACTCAGGAAATGTTCTGAGTCCAGTCGCTTTAGTGAGATTTGCTCGACATAGTATTGACGGCACGTGCACAACCGGGTGTTTGATAAGTTCTTCAAAGTTCTTCAGGCCCGCAAGAGTCGTACCATGGTGTATCGGGCATTCGAATCGCGCCAGAGAAAGCGTTCGTAATATTCAGAGCCAATCGTTTGCCAGGCGAGCTTTGGTCACAGAAGCTCACTCTCGAACTTGCTTCGTGCACTTAACCCGCCGCATGCAGTAGCCCAGTGGCTGTGACGTTGCCCTGCTGAGCTCGATGTCGCAGGTTCGATCCCGGCCGCGGCGGCCGCATTTCGACGGCAGCGAAATGCAAAAACGCTGGTGTGCTTGCGCTAATTAGGCGCACGTCAAAGAAACCTGTGTATTCAAAATTAATCTGTAGTCCCCCACTACCCCACGCTTCAAAATCACACCATGGATACGGCACGTACAACTACAAACTTTAATAAAGAAGCCCCCCCCCCCCCCCCCTTCTTCTTCCTTTGGTCCCGCACAGTTCTGTGGCCGGCTCTACGTCAAAGCCACTTCATCTGAGCAAGTTGGCTCACCCTTACCGTAGCACAATGCCTGTAGTAGTAGTAGTAGTAGCATTAGTAGTTTTTCTTCTTTTTTTTTTTGGCGCTGCATGCGGCATTTTTAGCCATAAAACGCCAAACACGGCGTAAACTCTGGGATTAGAGAACTCTCTCCCTAGTATTCTTAAATTGTAAAGCCAAAGCCTGAGATTAGGGAGAGAACTAATGGTCAAGATGACCAACGGCTGACTGTAACAGCTCAAATCCTCATCCCAGGCGAAGTAAGCATATGTGGATGGCAGCTGTCTCTGTCAATCCTTTGATGTATATTTTCCATGCCTTCAGTGAAGAATGCAGTTGATCTATTCAGCCATTTGAAGCAGGAGTCGCACAGTACATGGACAAAAGGTGAACGAACATACAGTGCAAACGCCGTTTTGGTTCTTTTTGTGTCTTCGTTTTGCTCGCTTGCTTTGTCGAACAATGAATCCCTGCCAACTGGCTCAGCGTTCTATCGTTCTTGCCACCCGTGTCATCTTGCTTCCAGTCCGTCATCTTACTCTGTATGCTACAGCATCTACTGATTTAGTTACTGATCCCTTAGGTTCCTACTTTCCAAAGCAACACTGGAGCAGTCAGAGACGCCGTATGGAGGGCTACGGATTCATTTTGATAACTCGGGGCTTTTAAACGTGCTGTTTTTAAACGTGAGGTGCACGTAACGCGTTTGCATTGTGCTGCCATCAAAATGCGGCCGCCTCAACTGGCCATTCAACCCGCTACCTCGTGCTTATCAGCGGAGTGCCATTACCATTGAGCTGGTGAAAGTTGATTGGAACGCTGTTAGGCTCTTTTCTAAAGCCAAAACTTCAGTGTACGGGACGGCGAGCTCGAACTACACCTGCTATGAGAGGCGCCGTAGTTGCAAGTTGTATTATTACCACCTGATGAGCACCAAAATATCTTACAACTATTTCATGTAGTTTTCTTGTCGGTTGTCGGAGCTGTCATCATGTTTACTTTCCACAAAGAGTTCCCAAGGAAGTAAAATTCATATGTCCACGTCAAGTATTCTATCTTAATTACTCCTTCGGGGTAAGGGTGTTAGGCTTAGGTCAAACTACCAACATTTCGGGTACAAAGATGTGTTACTGTAAGTGCTTTAGAGGCATTCAATACAGGCCCGCATGTGTGTCGCGATGTCTTTTTTTTTTCTTCTTGCAGCTCGAGTGCTTTGTGCGGAGCGTAAGAGAAGGCTACGTAAGAAGGTGCCTCGTTACTAATAGTTGCAAGAGGTGTTTCTGATCGCGGTCCTTAAGTTCTCCAATAACGCGTTATCGCTTTAGAGACAGTACTTAGTTAATTTGGATATTTACTAGCAAGCGAACGCAGAGCACCGAACTAGTACGCAGCCTTATGCATTGCTATGACTAAGAGTGGTAGGGAAACAATTTTCGCGTGGAAGTGCTGTCCAAACAGGGGATAATGCTGCGTGAATTGCACCACTTTTACAATGCTCGTATGATGAAAAATTCGTCTCATCTAAAAAACACACCGACGTTTGCACTGATCGTCCCTGGATGCCTTAATCCTCGGTTTTTTTATATATTTTTGATTGCGTATACTTTTGTCACTTTGGAGCAGCCAATTTACGCCTCTTCAAATGTCACACCTCTGAATTTCTTTCTTTCTTTCTTTTTCCGCGCTCTCTCTTTTTCTTAGTGCTTAAGGGAAACTGAGCTGCAGGTCGACGCTACTATAGCCATCCTAGTCGACTAAATTTGTTGAGAGAGACTAAAAGCTCTCTACCAGTTTCCGGAGGTCTAAAAACCTGCACGATTGACTGCTGCTGAGTAATGCGTCCCCTCTTTCGTGGTCTCCGATTATATCTTTTTGTTATCATTTGCTTATTTTCCTTGCGTTTCGTCGCTGCTGCGTAATCCCTTATGCTTTTACTTCCCGTCTTCTTTATTTTTAAATTTCATCATCATCATACTTTATAAGTGCACCGTACGGCAAATCGTTCGAGTTTTGCTTGGTGATTATAAATACTAGGTTTAATAGTATGTTTCACTATTTGGTCGACATTGGCGAGAACGTGGCAGTGTTCTTTCGGTATCTAGCTTTCTTGTTGCGCTAAATTTTTTTCGTGGTTGGGAGTAGTTTCGATCACCTTTCTTTTTTTATTGTTATTATTTTTTTTAAGAGTGGGCAGCGAGCTACTCATTAAGACAGAAGTCGCCGTTAAGACAACTGTCGTTACGGTGCGGCCACGGTTTAAAAGTGAGTGACATTACGGCCTAATTACTCCGACTCTCAAATGCATTAATGTCACAGTCAGCCGATTCACCCACCGTTATAGTCTGTCCCCGATCTTTATAATCTGTATGGTTGATTTGAACGTGTTTGAGAGAAAGCAACGTGGCTACTACTGCATTTCTGAAGTCGACTGACCTCAGTAACGGCCTACAGACGATTTGCAGTTCCAGATGTTCGGGTAGTTAGTCTTCACCCTGACCTTTATTTTTATTCCTTGAACACTTTCCGTTCTGTGTGGTGCAGCAAATTGGGCGTGCGTTTGCATTCCTGCATTTCTTTTCCTTTGCTTCTGTCTTTCTCGTGGATGCCATTGAATTCACTGTTGTTCATTCAAGCATTGCTTTTATCAGTGTGCTTAAAATGTGAACCGTCCCCTTACGGAAGCCAGAATTCTTGGACCCTGGTCCCAGCCAACGTCGGCACGAACTACTTTAAGAGCGCTAATGTGATATAAAAAAACAACGGGACTTTTTGAAAAGCGAAATATATAAAGAGAAACAACTTTATTTACGGCATAACGAGGTCATTAAGTTAGCTTGCCGGTGGTCCGAAGGGTGGTGGCCAATTGCTTGCCACAACCGTTTTGGAAAACTAAAATGTGCGAACTTATACGTTCCTTTTTTTTAAACTCTTGTTTTGTTGTTTTTCTTGCCCTTGCCGCGTGCCGCTGTGCAGAGTAGCCAACTGGACACTTCATCTGGTTAACCTCTCTGCCTTTCACTTCTTGTTTTCCTTCTGAAAGTGTGAACTATTCCATTGCTGCGTGCGTCAGCTTTAGCGGTGCCGCTAGTACCGTTCTGGATGTTCCACGTCTTGCCTTGAGAACCTGATCACATTCTTACAACGATAAATGTTTTGATCTCTTCAATGATGACGATGATTATAAGGACTGATATTTTTTATTCTTCCAGTGTTCTACTGAGTGCCATATTTCGTGTCGCTATTCTCCCTTTTTACGCAAATTTGTTTCCTTTGCCAAGTGACAAGGAGTAGCCGGTGCCACCATAAAGGCGCCAACCTCTCCTAATATTCATTTCAATAAGAAAAAAAATAAAGGAGCGGAAAGACTGTAGCGCATAATTTACCAATGGGGAGCGGCCAAGAATCGGGAGGCGCAGGCAAGGACACATTAATGAAATAGAGCTGCCAAGCCCAATAAGTAAAACCTAGAATAAAATAAAACGAAGAGTATTTGAACAGGCGAACTTGGGTATGTCGAGAGCCAATTTGTTTCTGTCGTAGCACATCGCTAGATTTTTTATTAGAGAATGGGGCAGCTCATGCCGAAGACACTAACTGCCATGGTCAACAAGGCCACATGTGCTACTTAAATTGAACCATTTACTTTATTTATTTAGATTTGGTTTAGGCCTTTCTCTGACTCGTACAGGAAGTGGGCACAAAAACAGGTAGTGGGATAAATGACAATACATTTAATAAAATAAAAGTAAGGAACCGCTCAAACAAACAAACAAACAAACAAGCAAACAAACAAACAAACAAAAAATTCTGAACGTGAACAGATGTATGCGGCAAAACGTCAACATCAAATACGCATTCATTACACAGTTAACCAGTATTATTGCAATGGCAGAAGGGGAAAAAACGAAAACTATCAGCCCAAGCACTCCACCGTACAGAGGGTTAACCAGCGAAGCTGAAACGTGCTGCCCTGGTGTTTATCACTGAGTAAATGCCGACGTTTCATTAAAGTCTTTCTCAATGATTGGTAGCGGCGTTGTATTCCTAATGAATTAATTAGTTGAATGCTTAATTAACCAATTAGCTAAATGCTAATTTGCTAAATGCTGAATTAATTAATTAATTAATTAATTAATTGATCAATTCATACCGCCGCCGTCCGCGGGAGCAGTGGCACGACAACAAGCCAGCTGTGGAAGAAGACGCTGGAGCCATTGCTGATGATAATCTTTTTTTTTTCTACACGCGGGCACGATACTGAAGAAAGTAGCCCTTTAGAGCTTCGCTGTAATAAAGTACCTGTATTTTCTGCGTTGCATTACGCAGTTCTAACTCGTCTGTCTCTCCGTGTTTCAACGCATTTAACTATTTAGCGCTTGTAGGGCTGAACTAACACTTTCAACCAGTTCTTTCTGCTCATCTCCATTAGGAAGATGGCTACCCTACACCGGGGGAATGGGAAAACAAAGATGACAGTGAGAGAGAGGATGGGAAGGAAAGAAAGGAATTAGCGGTGAGTTCGCTGAAGCGTGTGAAATGAATAGAATGAACTACCTGGGTTCATCGTCAGTGTACGAAGCCCGTCAGCGTTGACCGCGGACACTCCCTGTCGAAACGCTGGTTTGAGGAAGCGCGGCAGCGGCAGCGAGCTACGTGACCTTCACGCCGCCTATCGCTTCAATGCAGACTGAGCGGCTGAAACAGCGCACACGAAGCTACGAGCCGTCGGCGCAACTAGGCTCTGTCCCCATCGCAGATCGTTTTCAATGCAGGGCCTGCGTGGTCGAGTCACACGCAGTTGCCGCCGCAGTAGAAACCCCCAACCCCATCCATTCCCCTCAGTGCCTTGAACGCGACCTAAGATGGCGCGCTTCCTCCCTGCTTTCCTCACTTGCGCGCGCGAAATTGAGCCACCATCGTCAGCTCACGCTCGCACGCTTTCGCTCGCACATACAGCATACGGCGGGTGGTGACGATGTTATCGCCCTTAAATTTTAACGGAACATCACGACGACGGTAGAAATACGCCTGCAGTGTTCATATAGTTGCTTTCGCAATAAAAAGAATCGATTCATCATAGTCACCTGTTCGAATGCGAGAATTTTAATGACGTTGGTTTGAGACTTTTAGCAGGGCTTTCAGCGGGCTCTAACAAGAAGGCGTATTGAAACCCGCAGGTTAGAGCAGGAGCCCTCGAAGCTGGAGCGAGGGTCATATCGCCGCTTGTGGCACAGATCCTGGAGGGCCGGAGCGGACGGGCCGTGTCGCTGTTCATGGGCTCCATCTCCAATCCTTTGGTGAGTGCTCCTTTATTTTCCGAAAAAGGAGGAAATACTCAATATACTCCACTACGGGCCGCACTCATGTAAGAGCCGCAACCCCCACTTCGCAGCGCATAATGCAAAAAAAATAAATGTTGAAATAAACAATTTCAAGAAGGAAGAGGACGTTGCAGCTTGTGTGCATGCTCTTGGATTCTGAGCGTGGGACGTGCGTGGTCTTCGAATACCGTTGCGTAAAGTTTTGACGTCGCAGTCATACTGTACGCCATCGAGGACTCTGAGGACGATTGTATCCATGAGTGTGGTATTATAAACGGGTACCAGCTGCGGGGCATGCTTGAGGGAACAAACGTATGCGTTGTAAGAACAACAGCGTTCGCACTATTTGCACAAGTGAATCGAGAGTATTGCAAACGGCCAGGAAAAAATGGACCGCACTGAACCAGCCCTGTGTAAGGCGACTCTAACACGTCTATATAGCAGTTGTTCAAAATTAAGCTTTATGGTTTTCTTTAAATTAGGCACTGGGAGGCACGCGAAGACCACCCGTGAAAATGAGTTACGTGGCCAGGACGACACAAAGTGAGATGATAATTATCTCTGTCAGTAGACCAATTAACTAAAATTGAATAATTACCTTTTTGTTGACTGCAGTAAGTGTGCATGTTCGTGCAGGAAAGTCAGAGGTAGTCGTGTTTTTACACAGTATTAGTTGGAAGAATTCTTCTAGCGTGTCTGTTCTCCGATATATCCGACTCCAAATTTGAATTGTCTTTTGCATGATTACGCATGCAAGAGAGTTGGGATCTGCGCAAAGCTCCTCCCTGATGTGACGCGCGTATGTTGCGTGCGGCGTTTAGTCTGATAATGGGACGGATCCATTGGCAATGATGATAACCGTCCACGTTTGCCTCTCGGCTGGCGAAATCAAGAGAGAGAGAGAGAGACAAAAGGGAAGGAAAGACAGGGAGGTTAGCCAGTGTAAATACCGGCTGGCTACCCTGTGCTGGGGAAAGGGGTAAAGGGAATAAAAGGAGAAGGAAGAGAGATGAAAAAAAAAAGAAAAAAAAAGAAGATAAATGCACGCAGTAACGCGATGTTACGTGCAACAATAGTCAAAGGCGTTCGCACAATATATGACAGCGCGGTGTGCAGTACAGTTGGTGGTCTTGAATTAAAGAAAACTTGCAGTACCGGAAAATCAGCAGTCACTTTATTCGCTTAGCCCAGGCAAGGACCATGCCCGCTTGTCTAGTCACCATTATGCAAGCGCACTGCCCTCCGGCTTCCCCGCTCGCGCAATAATCTCGGCATGGCAACTGCCGCCATCGTTACAGGCTACGCGGTCGCGTGTTACGACAGCGGTTCCGGGTTCTTCGCTTTTTTATTTTGCCTTATCAACTCTAATGGGTTGTCATCAGCCTTATCGGACTCGATCCGGACCTTGTCAACTCTTAACGGTTGGTATCAACCTTATCGCAATTGATCCGATCCTTATCTGTCGTTATCAACCTCACCGGACATGATTATCCTCTTACCAACTCTTATCGGTCCTTATCGATCTCATCGGCATTGATACGGCTCTTATCAACCTTTATCGGTGCTCATTAACCTGATCATAATTGCTCCGACCGTTACAAGCCCTTATCGCTCTTGAGCACCTCATCCATCCAAATCGAACCATTACCAAGCGTGATGGGACCTATATAACCTCACACTCCGTATCATCCTTATCATCATAGTGACTGTTTATCTGTGTGTGTTGCGCGACGTTAAGCGCATCAGCCCTCAGTGATCGGTTGAATTTCGGTGGGTGAAAGAACGCCCCCAACGGAAGGCACATCCTGCGAAACGCATCGAGGATGTGGCGTGTTTGGCAAAAATTTTCGCAAAGGCGGAATTCTCCTAATGCTCACAGTGCTGCAAGTCGGCTGTACATGTGGTCCTAGAGATGACTTTTATTCCACTATCACCAAGTCTTTGAACGAAGCCTCCATAGGAACTGTGCTCATTTGACATTGGTTTTGTACCGCCCGTACCGCACATTCATATGGTTCAGATATACTCGCCTTCTTCAAGCGTGGGTGTTTAACCCAGTGAGTTAGACACTCGCCTTCTGCGCCGATGTCGTGGGTTTTAAACTCCCCACCGCCAGCGTTATTCCTTTTGAAGGTATACTCTGTTTTTGCAAACCTGAACTTCGTTATAGCGACTCGTCTTACGCAATGGACTATTTGGACAATGGACAATGGACAATGGCGGATCCAACGAGGTTTCCTCGTTGGATCGGCGTAGGAGAGCTTACGCATTTAAAACTCACTCCTAAACAACTTTGCTGGCGAATCCTGCGTTGCACTTTTTTCAGCAGTCAGCTGTCATCAGGAGTGATGGCGGCTGATTAGAATGTTCACGCACGCGTGCTCACTGTTATTACACGAAAACCCGTGTATTAGATGGCGCCTTCGCGACGCTCGTGCTTAATCAAACGAAGAGGGGGGGGGGGGGACAAGGAAACCTTCCAACGGGATTCCAATTTCGTAAATAACCTAGTACCTCATATTTGTTTGGATAAGCCATACAGCTTGGCGACGAAAACGTTCCGGCCGTCCCTGTGTATGTCGATACATATTGAGTGACTTAATAACAGCCGAAGTAGCCATTCCTCCCGTAATAATGTTACATCTATTGGGACATTACGGCGCCGACAAAGGCTTTTGCTTCAGCCGTGAAAAATGAGCTGCGCTCTTAGAGTGTAGCGGGTTTCGCGTTATGCAGGTTTCCAAGGCGCGCGTTGCATATAAATCTGTAATTCGAGCTCTAGGGCTCATATCGAGAATCTCTGCTTACAAGTGCATACATTGACTTTGGAGTAAGGTAAGAAAAGAAAAGAAAGATATAGAAACCTTGCTTTTATGCCGGTGGCACACGCCGTAGCTCAGTGCCAGAAAAAGAAAGTTTAGGTAAATAAAACGACAACGTCGACTTGACGTACAGAGCAGCAAGAATTCACTTTCAAAACACAGCGTAACAAAAATTTTATTGAACACACCGACTCTGAAAACGACGTTTCCGGAATATCTATCCGCTAAAGGCGGGCAGGGAATTTATATGTAAATGTCCAGACTTTAAATGCGTCGCTCAAAATGTAGTCAGACAGGGTAATATTTAATCAGACCACAAGGACTTCTTTAACGTGCCACCGTGAATTTGAATTAGGGAAATAAGCCATGCGAACAGCTTTTCGAACGCCGCGAAAACTTAGATCGGTTTCGAACGCCAGCAGAAGTTTTGCAATGTGCATTACACACCAGATGATTCCAGCAGCAGTATTTCGGAAGAGTGCACAGAAAAAGGCTGCCTCCTCCTGAGATCCCGCGTTCCTTGTATTTCACATCGTTCGTAGTACATCGCTTAGGAACAACTAGGAAGCTAGTATGACATTTATACAAATATGAAATTGCGTGCATGAGGAACTGTATGAAAAGGGTTTAATGATGTTCCTCGCAGTCAGCTTTCGAGAAAATTGATGCTCATTTCTTGTAGACGTTTGTGCCGCCACACACACACACACACACACACACACACACAAACACACACACACACACACACACACACACACACACACACACACACACACACACACACACACACACACACACACACACACACACACACACACACACACACACACACACACACAAACACACACACACACACACACACACACACACACACACACAGATATATATATATATAGAGAGAATATATATATCATGTGTGTTTCTCGCGTTGGAAACAGCGATCTTTTTCGTGTGGAGTGCCCATCTCCATAGTTGTTTATTTAAATGAAAGCTGGACACCCTTTCTATGCAGAAATTGCAGTAATGTCGTGGCGAAAGAAGGAGTCGGTGTTACTATAACAGTAACACACAAACGGACAAGACCGTAGCAAAGTTTAACGTATTCAAGATGAACGGACAGTGTAGACATAACTAGGTGTCTGCCGTAATCAGGGACACTTGGCTAATCCGACGCGGAAAAGTAACTAGCATTTTAGGTTTATATGAAATTAGGGAGTAGTGCTATATTCAACATAGTTTCGAATTTCGCGGAACATTTTTTTTATATTTCTAAAGATTAAGAGGATTGGAACCGTGAAATTGTCTAGTGGAATGGAAATATTTCGAAAGAAGTGACTTCGAACATTATTTATATAGAGTACTGTTTATTCCCTTAATATGGAAAGGAGGAACACACCATGATAGCGTGAACATGGTGAAATTAACGTAACAATATTTCGTCGTAATCGACGTGACTATTCTGTAGAATGGCTAAGGAAGAAAAAAATACCTTTCATATCGATGTGTAGGTAGGCAAAAAGGCGTTGCTCCACGCGTTCCCTCCGGGGCTTCTGAGTGTCGGCTTAATATATGCGGTGCGGATAAAGACACGCACTTGCGCTATCCTTGCTGCGTGTCTTTTGAACAGCATAATCATGAGCAGCCTTTATTATGTCTTACTATTCGGCCGCAGACAAATACTCCAAAATTTGGAATATCATATTCAGTAATCAAATATCAATGGAATAACAAAGACCGTTTGATTCGTGTTCGAGATTTAGATTTTTTATACACCCGTGCAAAAGACAGACTGGCAATTACTGTAGACTGAGTCTACGAAGTCTCTGTGCAGATGTACGCTCACGTGCGCACAGTACGGGCCTATAAAGACCGAACACTCCGTGGACTGCATTTTAGGCTCGACACTTTTGTTCAGCTATCGCCAATACTCTCTGGGATGATTTGTGTAGTTCATAAATAAGAAAATTTACCATCAGTATGGAGGCAAACTACCGTTTGACGTGACTTTAATCTTTAAGTGTCTGAGACGCTGCAACATCTGTTTGCGGCGACATGCCCTCAGTACGTGTAACAGCGGAAGATGCGAACTTCTACGCTGGCAGGCACTGGAAGGCAAACACTGTCAGGGAGGACTATTTTAGACGCGGGCAATCATTGACCACACAGGAGCAAAAACATGTACAGGCGTTGTTATGGGCTGCTTGAAGAGCGCCGGGCTAGACTCGAGACTTTAAGGAAGCAGCAGTGTTGTGTGGTTTATTGTCTACACGCATTCCTTCACTCTGTCCTCATCACCAATTTCATCGCTCATTTTAGTTCCCGTTCTCCTGTGCATGTAGCATACCAGAGCACATTCCTTTTGGCCGGACTCTTTGGTTTTCCTCTAATAAATTATCTTACACCTTTGAGATTCAGCAGCAATGTTCCCAACTCTCTGACTACCGATCCCCGGGCGAAGTAAGGGCTTTTATTTTTCTTAGTAACATAATATAAAGTATCTATAAGCGGCCACCGATCGAGTCCCCAGCTCGTTTGTCCATCGCTTGTTTCGCTGCCAAAGCGGGCTTTAAAAAACATCGATTACTCTCTGCCGCTGCCCCGGTGACGGGGTGATGAGCCGCAAACGAGGCGACCCGGGACTCGCCGTTTCGATTAAAAGTTCGGGTCAGAAACAATGGGAGGTACTGGGTGTTTCCAGTCTTTCCTTCAGGCTTATTGTCGGACGACGTTTGATGTTGTTGTTGATCGTGCTGTGTCGCGACCCGCTAAATACTATTGCGGTAGCAATTTTACGGGACCTCGAGGCGCATTTCCACCATCGCTGCCGCCGCTGCTATTGTGCTGGTCCGTCATCGACGTCGCATGCGGTGTCACCGCGCAGAGGGTGTTGTGACCCGGCGTTTACCCAGCGATACGCTCTTTGCAATGGAGTTTGCTGTAAGTTTGCCGGCGAGCGCTGCGACAACTGTCGCAGCAGAAGTGCAACTTTGGAGGGGATGGGGAATAGGCACCCTGTAAGAGAGCGCAGTCCGCGGCTTTGAAACCAGTCGGGGCAAAGCATGATATTGGTGTGTTCAACAAAAGAATGAATCCTTTTGAAACCCTGGAGGCGACGCTTACGCTTTCCGTTCCGCGTCGTGGTCCTTGGAAAGTCGTCAGCCCTCAGATAACCGGGACTGCGTGTTCGGTGCTCGCACGTTGACATTCCTATTGGCATCGCCAGACGTTCGCGTCATTCTTCTGCCTGTCCGTGTAGAGGCTTGGTTGAGATGTCGCCTCGTCGCCATGTTAGGGCGAGGAAATTGTTTAATATACAGGGATTAACGTGAAATAAATGTTTTCTTTGGATCGTTGCTCCGGGCATTCTGATGTCTCGCTCGATTCCCCCGCCGATGCTTCATGGGCTTCAGCGCCTCCCTGCTTTCGCACTGGCGGCCAGAGCGCGCTGCTGTTACTTCAGAATCTGGTCAAGGTATGCGCCTGCGAGGGGCTATTCACACGAGCGTCTGGTTAGCCGGACCCATTCACTCTGATTTGCAACTCGGGACGAGTGAATTTGGCTAAACTGTCCAACGTTTCACTGTAGCAGCTCAGTGTCCCTTCAAATTCAATGGAAACTTGGTTTGCTGCCCTTGCCCTTTCCTGTTAACGCCGCCGTCGGTATTATGTCGTCGTCAGGAAGCCTCTTCAGCTTCACCCCCGCCATATGTAGTAGAAATAACTCTTCTCATCACCCCTAATCTAACGACGGCACCCAGCAACGATAAGCAGCTGGGAATCGGATGCGCTACGACTGCCCTATTGCCCATCTTTCGTACGCGGCGATTTGTGTGACGGGTCAGTGCACCACACTGACTCTGAGGACGGTGATGCGTGCACGTGCATTTCAGAGGTCACATCAGGGAATACTGCAGCGGACGAGGAAGACGTTGTATCCATCGCAGAGAAGTGATTCGTGAGAACATGACGGAGCCAGCTGTGTAAGACTAGTAAATGAGTTCGAAGATAAAATCGCTCGTCAGCACTCTCCCTTGTCTTTAGCAGTGTGCTAATCGATATTTCCACATTTGAAACACCGAGACATCAGCCCGAAAAAAGAATCCTGTTTAGTAGGTTCCAGCGCGAAATTCAGAAAAAGAAAGATCGGGGGGGGGGGGGGGTTCGGGAGAAAGGAGAGGGGACTGATTTTCATTTTTTTGAATAGTAGTCAACCCTTTGCTCACCAAATGAATGCAAATAAACGTTTTTTGAAAGCCCTCCACTTTTAACAGATTTACTGTTGCCCTTTAGTGTCTCTTTGAATCGATATTAACTAACAACCCTGGATAGGTTAGATTTTTTTGAACCGTTCCCTCAAAACTCTTACTTGCATCTTTTTGGCGGTAAAGGATCGATAGAGACACTGTAAGAGTGGGCGCTTTGGTGTTGCAAAATCGTGATTGATTAATACAGGTTAACTTAATAGTCTTCTGTTGAGTATATTTAAAAGCACGATTGAGCCCTTCGGTTCCCGGCATGCCGAGTCAAGCTGGAAACTATCCGGTTATTTTGAAATGCAGTACAGAAGAAGTTGAGGTCGAAGATGTCACAACGGCAGTGTACTCGAGGGCTGGCCCAGCCAGGGTTTCTTTCTTTCTTTCTTTCTTTCTTTCTTTCTTTCTTTCTTTCTTTCTTTCTTTCTTTCTTTCTTTCTTTCTTTCTTTCTTTCTTTCTTGTCGCCGTTTGGTTGAGCGCATCCTTCGCGCCCAATCAAAACAAACCCCGGCCTGTCGCGGGGGTCCTCGCGAACGCTGTGCCCATTCGATTCGGAGTGCGCTCGTCGAACGTCGCATTTGGGCCTCCGTCTATTTGTGCCCCCACGCGGCTCCAGACATTGGATCAATCGGCGACGAGCACGTTCGTGAAGCTCGCGCTCTGAAAACATGTCGCGGCGGTGGCGTAGCGGGAGTGCGCAAACTGACAGCGCGCGCGGTTATCGAGCGCTGGCAGAAACAGAATTGCAGCTCGCTGCTCATTTTAGGCGTGGAGGAAATCAAAAGCGGCGGAGTTCACCTTTCACGAACCGCGGTTGTGTTCTGATTTACATTACATGTCTCGTCGAATGCAGGGGCGCGAATAAGATGCTGGCGCGGGCCTTTAGATAATATAGGTGTCTGTAATCTACTATTCCTATATAAAAGGACCGTAGCTTTTCTTCTTCTTCGTATTATTATTATTATTATTATTATTATTATTATTATTATTATTATTATTATTATTATTATTATTATTATTATTATTATTATTTGTAGCAGTGGCATTGTCAATGAAGCAAAGAAAAAGTCTGTCAAGATCGAGAAGTCTATTTGTTAATCGTCAGCTGTGCAGTTTAAACTAATGCTTTTTCCTTCGTTCGATCGTTCTTTATGTATAATTGATTCGTTCGTTATTTCTCTCCCTTTCTCTTTTCCTATTTTTCCCTTTCCCAAAGCAATCAAAACAGTGCTATCAGAAGCTTGGTTTAACCGCGTTCAGCCACGGCAATTTTTTTAAGTCGGATCGCCAGTGCAGCATTACTTCCGGGAGCTTGAGCTGTTCATCGCCACACTATGCCCTGCTGCTCTGTAAGAGTACAAAAGGTACCGGTTGTCTCCTTCGAAATCAAAGAGCGCGAAGCAGACGATGACTCAGACAACGTTGGCTCACAGTTCAACCGACAGTTGAATGTTTTATTGCACTGACAACGTTAGACATACACTCACATAGACACGGGGCGCATGCCAGATAATGCAACACAACATCCAAATAGAATTCATGAGTCGCATGATTTAATGATGTGCCTTGCATATCTGGCATGCACCACGTACGTGCTTCTGTGTGTGTATATATAATCTACAATTGAGTTCTGAGGTTTTACGTGCCAAAACCACAATTTGATTATGAGGCACACCGTGGTGGGAAACGCTGGATTAATTCTGACCACGAGGGGATCCTTAACGTGCCCCCAATGCACGGGACACGAACGTTCTTGCATTTCGCCCCCATATGGATGCGGCCGCCGAAGCCAGGATTTCATCCCGCGACTTCGTGCTTAGCAGCGCAACACCATAGCCGCTAAGCCACCGCGGGGGTATACGTAAGCTTGTCAGTGTAATAAACCATGTAGTTGTGAGTCAGCGCCCACGCTGTCTGAGTCATCGTCAGTCGTCTGTGTCGCGCTGTTTGATTTCGAAGATTTAAACCTGCCGATCGCCCTGCTTTCAGTTTTTATCCAGTATCGGTTGTCCTCATTGAACTTGAAAGCGTCTCGGCGGAAAAGTGCCTTCGTTTCCCCATTTTCGAGCACTTTCCCCGCAAGCGTGTTGTTGGCGTGCTACGATGAGTGGGGCGCGCGAGCCTCTCGTCGGTCTTTGGCTT
This sequence comes from Dermacentor albipictus, assembly GCF_038994185.2. Taxonomy (NCBI): domain Eukaryota; kingdom Metazoa; phylum Arthropoda; class Arachnida; order Ixodida; family Ixodidae; genus Dermacentor; species Dermacentor albipictus. The sequence goes on along the minus strand of NC_091829.1, from coordinate 9,415,437 downwards.
ATGTCTCCGAAATTCTTTAGGCTTTTATACCGGCGCTGGCTTCGGCTTCCCCTGGAGCTGCTTCCACTCCCGCGGAAGTTAACTGAAGCCTCCGCCGACGCTTTCTTTGCTCCCTCCCCTGAGAGCGGCACCGGTACTTCGATAAAACATTTTCTCGATAAGCTAATTTGCGTTCGCTTTAAGCTCTCCTTGTGTTCGAAAACCTGTGCCCCCATTTTGTTTTGATGCCCGTTGTCTCTCGTGTTTCCTTCGCTTCTTCATCTTTTCTTGTTTTAGCAAACTTTCGAGAAGCCCTGGTTCCATGTGGCTCTGGGTTGTGCGGGGAAAGCGACACTCCGAGACGCGTGCTCGCGAAGTTGCGACTAAAGGGCAGTGCATTTGCTTTTGTCGAATTACACAACGTGTTTACTGGCACCAAAGGATGACGCATTGGAACAAAAACTCACAGTAGGAAAAAGCGAGTGTATTCTTGCTTTTTCTTCTCATTTGTCGCCGTCCGGAGCCCAGGGAGCACTTGCGTAATGCAATTCTTCCATTTTTTTTGCTCCTTCGAAGTGTGCATCACTGATTGACTGGAGAGTCGTGCAACAGAGCAAACTTTACAAAAGCTTCTAATTTGGTTTGTGGAGGAGCTGCGCTTTTATAATATGGCTGCTTGAACGCCTTTAGTGAGGCACTACCATTGGCTCATGCGGCGTTCACAACATTCTAAATTACATCACTTGATTTTGGCGTTCCTCGTGCAAGGAGGAAATATGACAAGGCGCAAAAACGACAGGAAGACGTAAGAGAGAGGTGCGCCATGAAAGGGAAAATGAGACGCTCGACTTGCAAGCGTGGCTTCCTTGCTCACGTGACGTCAGGCATGCCTGAAAGGATCTCGCATCTAAAGAAAGGACGAGCGAAGCCGAGGCACGAATATAAGTGAAGTGAAATAAAAGTGTGACGTAAACTGAAAGAATGGTTTACGTTTTCCAAAACGCCGTTGTTATTAAGTCAGCGCTGCTTGGAGGGAGAAGATGCCTGCCTTGTTTAAGCTATTTATGCAACGAGAGTAATTTTAACCCCACTCTATCTTGAAGTGCTTTTTGGCGTGACAGCGCATGCGAATATGAGGGTGATGGAGGGAAATACACATCCAAGAGCAAAAATTAAGGGAGGCTTTCTCGTCGAAACGATACACCGAGGTAACAGGATGAAAAAAAAGAATAAGAAATAAGAGCAATTAGAGCTTCCCGGCTGCGTTTAACGCAAGCAGAGTCTGCGACGCACGCACACACACACACGCACGCACACACACACACAGCAAGCTAGCAAGAACAAGCTTGGTGTCAGAGGGGGTGTTTACAAACAAGAGGAGGCTGCTGTGCTGAGACGAGAAAATTTGTCACGCCGGTCGCGTGCCTTGTGGCAGGAAGCGAAGAAAAAGGTGGAAGGAGCCGTGCTCTTACGAAGCCGTCTTTTTTTGGAGCTAAACTCGTTCGCCAGAAAACGAAGCAATCATATTAAGAAAAAAAATTACGTATGAGAAAGAGAGAAGAAACGTCAGGAAAGTACGCGCGGCGTTCCTTTCACAACTGCCAGCGAAACTCATTGTTGCCACGCTTTCTTCGCCCCCTTCTGTTTCGCAGCTAGGCAACTGCGACTCTGCCAGCGCTGCGTTCCTTTCTGTGGGAGAGAAAACGTAGAGACACGTTGGCTCGAATCGCCGCCAAACAAGTGGTACTCCAAGCTTCAGAGGTAGCCGAGTCGAAAAATAATGTGAAGGCAAACCGAACAACCGCCTAAAACGTTTTCGAGTAGCATTGTTTGTTCCTCCAGGAAGTCTCGTCAACTCTGTCACAAGGAAAATGACAAGACCAGATGACACCGATGCGTCGAAGGAAGAGTTGCTAAAACTGCGACGAAAGAAATATAATTATATTTAGCTAGTAAGGGACAGACAACTTACCAAGAGTACCGAACAGCGCAAGAGTGCCGCTGCACTTGTAACATGTCTTCCTCTACTACCTGCTGTCGTGAACAAGCGCAACGACTACAACAACAACGAATAATGCAACACAAACGACGACTGTTATGAGGAAAATTAGACATTCAGCATAGCTCGTGGCGTTTAAAAGTACGGCACATTTCTGGTCAACCAGTCGATCTATAAATCATTCAAACTGTCAATCAATAGATCGATCGATTGATCGATTGATCGACCGACTGTTTAATATTGAACCGTGAACAGCTACAGAGCCTTGATACTTGCAGGTTAGGGGGCATCTCCTTTTCTACGCCAGGTGCAGGGGCCGTGCGGGGTCGGGCCCGTCCTGTCTTGGAGGCCAATCGGCGGCGGATCCGAAGGCTGGCGCACCTGAGATAGCCGACAGATTCGTGCGCACTGTCTTCTCATGCGCCTGGTTCGCTTTGAAGCGAGCGGCAGCATGAACGGGAATTCGGTCGCCGCTGCTGACACGTTTCATCACGCCAGCGTTCTGGCAGCGAATGTCCGCAGTCATCGAATGAGATGCGTTCGTGTTTGCCCATACGAACGTGACTGCGTGCTTGTTAATTTAGTTAGTAAGTGAATGCTTACAGCAGTTTATGCAACTGATAAAACGATTTGTTCACTTCGCAAACCACGAAGCATATAACCACGTTTCTTCACTCCGCGCACATCGTGACAGCCGTGCAGAAAACCAGGAATGGTTCCTGGTATACTTTCGCAACACGGATGAGTTTACACGATCAAGAAGCTTTGGGTAATTTCTGTTGTGGACATCCGTTACAGAGGAATGCAAGGTCTGATTTAATACGTCTCTATTTTAGAGGAGCGAGTTGGGGTATATTTGAGAGGGCTGTATTATGGTCGCCGGAACGGCAAAAGCGGTCCTTGAAAAGTTATTCATATAAATTTATTCTGTACGTGTTCAGTAAGGTCAAAACTAGAATCGCACTTTCCGTCCCAAACAACAGCCGCACACTCTAGTAGTGGAAGGCACACAGTAGAATACAACTTCAAATGGCGACAGGGGAGTGGAAGTCATGAGGGATACGACAAACAATACCAAGAGCGCGAAGGGCACGTTGTTTCACATATTTAGTGCGTGCAGAGAAGCCTAAAGTTTTGTCGATACACACTCTAAGATGTCTCATTTCATCGACCCTGAGCAGTGGAGCGTCTCGAAGGGTATATGGAAATCACACATGGTGTGTATTCTGTGTGTAACCCAATAGCGCAGTTTTGGAAGTGTTTTCTTGGAGGTCAGAGCAGTTGTGAACACTATTGACAGTCTTGAATCGCTTTAAGACGTCAGCATCTAGAAGGAATGAAGAGTGTTGAATTCTGACGAAACGCCATTTATTAACAGTAGGAAGAGAAGAGGGCCAAGAACAGATCCTTGAGCAACTCTGCTTGTGACCTCATAGCTGAGAGAGAGAGAGGAGAAACTTTATTAATGAATGGCCGGCAATTTCGTTGTGGTGGCCTCAGGTGGCGGCTCCAAGTCCTTGGACTCGGGCGGCATCTTTGGCTTGCCGGACGGCCCAGAGTTGGTCTGCCAACTCTGAACTTTTGAGAGCCGATAGGATTTTGTCTATTAATGCCGACGAAGCACTGTCTATTGCTTAGGTAATTTGATACCAGGGCAGTGAGGGAAGACGGTATGTCCATGTGACAGAGCTTTGTAATAAAGAGCTTATGTCAAAGTACATCAAAGGATTTACTTAGGTCAAAGTAAATAGCGTCCAATTGGCTCCTGTTACGTACCACACCGAAGGCATGGGTCATAAATGTGACCAAGTTCGTTGTTGTGGAGCGCCCCGCTACAAAGTCATGCTGCTAATCTATTAAAATGTCCTTAGCACTAACAGAAAGCAGGGAATTCAGTACAGATTCATGCACTTTGGACGCAGCGCGAAGGATAGCTAAATTTCGGTCGTGAGCAACTGCAGTTCTAGCACCCGATTCGTGTATGGGCACTACCCGTGCTACCTTCCAAACGGTAGGAAACGTAATTTAGGGAACTGTTGAAGATGCTTGTGAGAACAGGGACAAGGATACTTTCGTACGTCTTAGGCACTGCGGGAGGGATACCATCAGCGAGCGCACAAGAAAGGAAAGGTTTGAGGCGCCTCATGCACTTGAAAACAAGGTCTTCATTGAGTATACATCGTACCAGACTGAGTAGGAAGATTACTTGAGGTAGATGCTTCTTTTACGTCAAATACAGAACAGAAATGTTCTGCAAAGGTATCAGCAGTGTTCTAGACAACATCGCCATTTTCATCAACGAGGCATACATCTTCGGCGGTCTTTTTAAGAAAGTGAGAGCGCACGTAGCTCCAGAGATATATTGTATTACGTGTCTCGCTATCTTCAACACGTTCAAAGGGGTTGTAGTGATCAATGTTACAGTAAGATTTGCAAAGACAATGACAGTGCCTAAATTCAAGTTTCCAGTTGCCTAGGCTTATTTGCACGTTCTTTTTGTGCAGTCTTTCAGTTTTATGGCCATTTTTAATTATTTAGAAAACTAATGACGAAGTTTTGACATTTTGAGTTCTTTTAACATGTCTATAATAATAATAATAATAATAATAATAATAATAATAATAATAATAATAATAATAATAATAATAATAATAATAATAATAATAATAATAATAATAATCAAGTGTGTTTATTAAAGTGCCAAGGAACAACCTCGACGTTCTTGGTGCTGGCGCGCTCGGCAAAACAATGAACAAAAAAAAGCAATGCAAGCTCACACACACATACACACGCGCGCACACACATAAAAAATAATAATTTCGCGAATAGATTTTAACAGAGCAAAAAATGTGCACGCGTAGAGTTAACAAAGCAAAAGTTCAGAAATTACGGAATGACGGAACACACAACAAATATGAGAGTTTTCGTTCAGTCATTGAAATTCCTCTGCAACTCCTTTCAGAAAAATCTTAAAATTAGGCAAGAAGATATCAAGAGACTCAGAATGGGTGTTATATGTCGCCTGCACTCTAGATAGAGGGTCACAAGAATCTTAAGACTGAAAGGCTGGCTGTTTCCATCATCCTTTGTGCGGAACGTAGCAGCGCACATTAAAAAGCAAGTGCGAGCAGCAGATTTTTCCATGCATTAAATTGTGAAGAAAAAGAACATCCGATTCCTTGCTTCTACAGGTGAAGGTATGTAACCGGAGTGTCTGTGTAAGCTCTATGGTGATGGAAGGCTTTTGACAGAATCGATGTTTAAATACAGATGTGAACTTTTTTTGCGCACTTTCGAGAAGTTCACAATTCGACCTACCAGTGCCGCCCCAAACGATGGAGGCGTACTGAAGATCCTGAAGGAATACGCTCTTATATAAAGTTAGAAATAACCCACGCTGTTTGAATCCTTATATAAAGTTACAAATGGCCCGCGCTGTTTGCAGTCTTTCGTCACCCGACACATTGGGCCGAGCGTTCAAAGTGCACGCTGCCTCGTTTATTGAGCGTGGGACGAGAAACTCGGAGAGCTAACGAAGTACACTCCAAGGTCCTTCGTTCCCCGAGCTCTTTGTAGGAGAACGACTTTAACGCTATAGGGACATAAAGTCCTCATAGTCTTCTGCCTGAAGCTTCCAACTTTCGTTTTGACGCATTTATGGCCAGCTTGTTACCAGTGCACCATGACGAAAAAATCGCAATGTCGTTCTGAAGAGTGGCGCAATTATTAACATTTTTTACCCCTTTAAAAAGTTTCGCGTCATCAGCATATAACAAAATTGAAGAGTTTTCAATGACTGCGAAACGTCGTTATTAAACAGCGAGAAAGGAAGAGGGCGCAGTACAGGCCTTTGAGGAACTCCACTTGTGACCGCATAAAGTTCGGACGACTGACCATTTACGCTAACGTAGCAGTACCGGTGGCGTGGGTGGCTTTTTATCAGCGCAGTGACAGAGCGGTGCAGATCAAGTTGTGTCAACTTTTGAAGGAGTATTTTGTGGCATACAGCGTCAAACGCCTCACTGAGGTCAAAATAAATGACATCCAGCTGTCCTTTCTTATACACTGCTTGAGGGGCATGCATCATGAAGCTGAACTAACGAAGTTGGTAGTAGTGGAGCGTCCCGATATGAATCATTGCTGGTAATGAGTGATATTATTTTTTAATACAGGATGAAATTATTGAGTGCTGAGTTACTGGAATAATTTAGATGCTGCGCATAGGAGAGAAATAAGCCTGTATATATTTACTCGCTGCAGTTTTTACTTCCCGACTTAAAGACGGGAACGACCCGCGCTGTTTTTCAAGCCTTTGGGAATGAGTTCGTCTTTAAAGCAGAATGAAAAATACAAGCAAGCACAGGAACAAGCAAGCACCCCTACGTCTTAATCAAAGTAGGTGGAAGGTCATCAGGACCACACAAAAAAAGATGGTTTTAAGAGTTTGATGCTCTTAAAGACAAGTTCCTCTGAGACCGATAGGCTTGAACCCAGGGATGGGCGATTGGAAAGCGCACCAACTTCGTCACTGTACCTTTCACCGTACACAGACCCGAAGTGTAGGGTGAAGGCGCTCGCGACATCTCGAACAGGTTGCCTGTCGCCGCTAAGTAGAGAGATACCTAGTTTCGTATTGTTGGATGACTGTTCACGAACATGTGTCCAGAAAGATTTTGAATCTTTAGAAGTACTAGCTTCCACATGTGCTCTATAGATGGAATGATCACGCTTGTAAAGACGTTTAAAGAGTGCCCTGTACAATTCAAAATCTATAAGCCAGTGTTACTGATTTGAACGCTGTGCCTTCCCGTGAGCCCGGTCTTTTAGCTTCAATGTTGTTTTCAGTTCAACAGAAAACCAGTGTGGAAATTTTGTGTTTATTTAGATGATAATAATAATAATAATAATAATAATAATAATAATAATAATAATAATAATAATAATAATAATAATAATAATAATAATAATAATAATCTGCAAAGACGCTTAAAACCGCTTACGGGTGGGGATGCGAAAGCATTGTAAGAGAAATAAGTGTGGGGTAATACCGCACATTCATGGGTTTTCGCATCGCCTAAAATAAGGTGCCGTCCGGTGTAATGTTATGTTGTTTTAACTGCTAAGAACAAGCTAGGCGCTACAGGTCCAGCTCTTCAAAAACGCATGCGCAGGAAGGGGAAGTCAGCAAAAACAAGCTCGGTTGTGCCACGAGACACGGCAAAACCTTGGTTCCTTGTGCGTGCGATGTTGTGTGCGACGTTTCTTATTTCGTGTGGACGTAAGCATACATCGGGCAGAGAAGGCCGCTGCCTTAACATTACAGACTCAGAGAGCACGACAGCTTCCTAAATGGTTCACCATATTCGCACGTTTCCATACGCTGCCGGCGATGCGGATGTAAACCCCTTCTACGGGACACATCAGTCCTCTTTCGGCACCGAGGTAGGTCAACTGAGGAGGATGTAGAGGCTTTCCAAATAAAAAAACAACATACAAAAGCACAATTCCACGCGTACCAGCCAGCCCTCGATTAACCTTCACACAAGTAAAATAGCATATCTCGGCAATGCGTTTTTCGCTGCGAATACGACATCGGTGCCCACATATTAAGGCCTGTTTCAGAACCTGCTTCCGTCTTACGCTATCGGAGCTCTTGGTTTTTGTGTTTTTATGCGCATAGCCGTGTCATGATTGAATTGTACAATTTTCTTTCTTCTGGGGGGGGGAGGGTAGGGGGGTGCTTGCTTGCGCAAAGATGTGCTTTGCTTATGATTAGTGTCGCCAGATAAATGCGCGTGGTGTTCTAAGAATAAACTTTAGCTTTAAGTTAGCGCTCGTCCTGCCTGTTCTTCTTTTCATCTGTCCCCGTGTTTTCTTGCGCTTCATGTCAACTATGAAGACAGGTAGCGAACAACTCAATGATGGAGCGTGAATGTTGGCTGAGGAGAATGGAAAACATGTAGGTTTAATGTCATTTGTGGTAATGTGTTGAAATGAAATACAGTCAACCGTCCTTGCTAGTGTCTCCCCTTAAATATCCATTTCGCCCTTCTCTATGCCTCAAACGCCTCGCCTGTCATTTCTTCTTGAGAAAGTATATGCAAAGTATACGACAAACATATGAAGATGCCGAGAAAGAACGCCAAGGAAGGCATACGAGCAGCTTTCTTTATTTTTTTTTTATTTTTTGCAATGTAGAATGAGTCGGGAATATATGTATCTATATAAGGTGTCCCAGCTAACGTTAGCCAAGCTGTTCAACGAAAAAAAGATATATATAAAGAACCTGGCTCAACATACGATTTTAGGACCTATAGCGTTCGGTCGACAGACATTTGACGACCGAATATTTTAGGTCTTAAAATTGTGTCTTGCAGCGTGTAGGTTTAATCGTTTTTTTTTGTTGTTGTTGTTTTCGTTGAACAGCCCGGCTAACGTTGGCTGGGACAGGCAGTATACGTGCCCTCATCTTTTACTACGTCTGTGCAGGATGAGGATAGATGAACGAAAAAATAAAGAAATAATAAATATTTGGAGGACGCTCAAGCTTCGCCGTTAAGAGTGGAACCCGATAGCATTCAAAGATCCCTGACTGCTTCCCACGCTTCCCGGCAACTACAGCTTATGTAATCGTAATGTTTGACGGCAAACACTGGCGGCGAACGCTATGCACGAAGGCGAGTGTTTTGGTAGAAACGCGGCCTCATTCTCGGAGATAGTGCACAGCCGCGCCAAGAAAATTACATAATTTTCAGGTTTCTGGTATTGCTTTGAACTTTTCTTATTTAAGTCTGAAGATACTTAGCATAAAAGGTACGCGGTGTCGGTGTTTTGTGTCGTGACATTTATTTGTGGGCTGTCATTTTCAGAATTCTAAGGAATACATTGGTCAAGAATGTAAGCCAAGGTATGAGCAACTTTAGTGATAGAATGGTGTGGCAATATAACCCGCGTATACCGCATGTCATATAGAAAGGCGTGCCTTTTTAGTACACCTAAATATATCCCGCAATTTTCGCTCACGAGACGCCAACGCCGGCGCCGACACCAAATTTTCTGCGACACGGGGCCTTTAATGCTATCGCGTTGATATATCAAGAAGTCAGGTAGACGCTTAAGCTTCGCCTTAAAGAGTGGAACGCGATCGCATCTGAACGCTGGCGGTGAACGCTCTGCACGAAAGCGAGCGTTACAGTTTTTTTTTTCCATGGTGTTTCAAGGAACCGAGCAGGCTGCGCCGTTCCTACAGAGACAGACCTCAAACCGCAGGTGGAAAAGGGGTTTGTGTTTGAGTTTCCGCGTAGCGGAGTTATGTTTCCTCGGATATTCAAATTACAGACCGACGCTATCATGTCTTTAGGTTGTGTGTAAGTCGCAGTTTACGAATTTTCTGAAGCATTCTGCTTTTAGAAATTCGATTAGTTCAGTAACGCTTATGCGCCGCGCGGAGGGCCTCTGTGGTTGTGGATGCGTGGCTTGGGATGATTTTCTCGGCGTCGGCGACCGCCGCCGACGCCGACATAGGATTCTCTGCGACTGGGTGCTTTTAACGCTATTGCGTTAATGAATAAATTGAGTAAATAGTATCCTACTGACAAGGGCAGAAAGAGAACAGTGAAGACGTTTAAGAAAGTCGCTCAGCAGGAACAGACCTCAAATCAGTGTGCAACTGCGTAGCATGCCTCTGAAGTCTTCCTTGTTCCACTCCCGCAGAAGCACTGCTGCGAAATTTACTAAACATACGACGCTCGCGGTGACAGTGAGGCGGCGGCCAATTTGTGCGCGTCGCCATTAGGCGGCCACTGTGCGGGATTTGCCGGGCGTATTGGCTGTCGTCGGGCAGAGACCGAGGGCGAGCAGGAAAACGTGAGAGAGAGAGAGAGAGAGAGAGAGTACCAAGGAAGACGCGGAGGAAGGAACGTAGCGGTTCGCGTAAGCCGTTTAGGGAAATAAAAGACGGGCGGCCAACTCGCAAGGCCGCCCGAGACTTTGTCGCGCAGTGCTTTCGGCAAGTAATCCTGTTTGGCCCCGCGTTCGTCGCCGGATCGCTTCCGTTATATTCCATTGGCGTTGCCTCGTCTCCTCCCCCTTCTTTCGGTGTCTGTCTCTCCCGCCGTTGTCTAGGGCGTCGGGAAACGCTTTCGGCCTTGCATCCGGTGCTAAGGTATTTTCAGACGTCCCGGACGAGCTGGCTTTTCGGCACCGGGAACGTTGGCACACTGGCTACACGCGCACAGTAGAATTCATCAATACAATACCAACTTATTTCTGTCAACAAGATGAAGGAGGCGGTACAAGCTGCTCCCGAGAGCAGCCCGACAGAAGCGCACCGCCCCTTCTGTACAGTGCAACCGGTAACAGCAGCACGCGCGATACAGTGTAGTAAATACAACAACATATATCAGCCAGATCGAAAGAAAGTAAAAAATAAACCTAAGGAAATGGGCAGATTAACAAACGGATTCATGAACACCGAACCACGAAAGAGTAACGTTAGGATTCGTTACTGCTTAATCGGAAATGATTTATCGAAAAAAAAAAACTAAACTAAAATCTGTAGGTTTCGTTATGTCGTTAAAATTTCAACTACAATTCTGTTTTGTACTTTTACCTCTGCACTCTTTCGAAGATTCCGTAAAGTTTACGAGCTTGTGGTCGTTTTACGATTTTGAGAATGTTGCGTCAAGTGGGGCGAAAAATAAATTCTGCCCATGAAGAAGTATCGCTTGTCGATTTTCGATCTTGCTGTTGGAAGTCTTCTGATGGTGAAAGGATACAAGAGGGCGTACTTGCATCGAGAACGTTCAAACAGGCATGTTGTTGTTCTTGAAGAACGAGGTCGCTAAAAACGTTTCAGTGATCTAAAAGCAACCTATTTGCTGTTCCAAGTTTGCCGCTCCTTATGTGCTGCGTCCGAGGATAAATAATCGTTAATAAAGAGCGTATGTAGCCCTCAAAAGGCGCGTGCCAAGGCCAAGCACTAAATAAATAAAATAAAAAAAGAGAGAAGAAGAAGCATAACGAGTTTTGGGCGCACTTTAACGAACCCAGCTCGTCGAAGTTAATATCAAGCCATCAACTACAGCGTCCCTCAACGCCTGTGTTTGTTTTGCGATTATAAACAGCATAACTTTGTTTACCAGGCACACATCAGGGTGAAAGATTCAAGAATTGTCCGTCCATGTTGAACGTAGAAAATAGGGAAGTTACGTGCGAGGTTGTTGTTAGCAGACCTAAGCTTACCAAAATCTCACGCCGTATTTTCTTGATTGAAATGATGATTTTTTAAAATTAAAACCTTAATAAGTGACAATTGCGCCATTGACGTATGTTGTCCACCGATGCGAATCATGTGTCGTAGAAAAACTAGCCCCTTTAGCTGTGACTAATATCTCTGAAACTCTCGGTGTTCTCCTTAGAAAATTTCCCATGGTAAATAGCAAGGCAATACCTCAACGGTAAATTTTAAATGCGGAATAATGCTAGGAAACATCTAATGCTAGAGAGTTGTTTCAGTCGACAAACGCAAACTCCTTACCAACACTGGTCCGACTCCATCTGATATGGGAATATTATGCTGCAGAGCCGACAGCGGCCTGTCACTCACACCCCTACCCCCAGGCTCCCACCTCGCTCGACCTCAAACACCGTGCGACTGACTCAAGCCACCTCACCGCTATATCAAGGGTACCTGGCGGACTTGAGTCGACTTTGAGGACATGCGTCAGCGAGGTTCTGAACAGAGGACCTCCAAAATCTAAACCACTTTGTTAAATAAACTTCTCTCCGCTGTCGTTTTTTCTTCTTTCCGCGGTGCACTTATGGTAACACTTCAAAGTTGGCGCCTGACAATTACAGATGACACGACTGGACGACCCACTCTTGACAGCAGATTCGGGGGAGGGGGGGGGGGGGGCATGCGTGCGCGACCTTTCGTACGACAGTAACTCGTGGTGATGAAAGGCTCATGGCGTGTGGTCTGTGACGCCATAAACCGCGGCAACACATGGTGGTCCTCGAAAAGCACCGGAGAGAGCGAGCGATCATTTATGCAAGAATGTGCGCTCCTTGCGGCTTGCATGCATATTTGGCTCGAATGTTCGCGGCAGTATCATTTGCAGCTTGTGAACATTTTCTTAGAGCGTTCGAAAAGGTTTGCCATTCATTTTTAGGTACACTGCGTGACGAAGGTCACCCCTAGCAATCTGCATTTGGTACTAAAAGCCTGAGGCTTGCCAACTCCATCCTACAAACTTTCATATCTTATCACTCCGTCCAATCAGTTACGGCGCCTATAGTGCATTTATTTCCTTTGGCACAAATTATGCTGCTCTAAGAGACTGCCATTCATCTAACCTGCACTTTATCTGATCTGCCAAGTTCGACCTCTTAATTTCGATCATAAAATCAAATGCGCTCCTTGCGGCTTGCATGCATATTTGGCTCGAATGTTCGCGGCAGTATCATTTGCAGCTTGTGAACATTTTCTTAGAGCGTTCAAAGAGGTTTGCCATTCATTTTTAGGTACATTGCGTGACGAAGGTCCCCCTTAGCAATCTGCATTTGGTACTAAAAGCCTGAGGCTTGCCAACTCCATCCTACAAACTTTCATATCTTATCACTCCGTCTAATCAGTTACCGCGCCTATAGTGCATTTATTTCCTTTGGCACAAATTATGCTGCTCTAAGAGACTGCCTGTGATCTAACCTGCACATTATCTGATCTGCCAAATTCGACCTCTTAATCTCGATCATAAAATCAACTGCGTTTTTTCTGTGTGACGGTCATCACTAGGACTAAGATTTTGGACACCGCCATTGTAAATGCCTCAAGATATATACAGTGCAGTAAATCGCCTTATAATATCGACGTCCCTCCAGCTGAACCGCTGTGTATCTCGAGTTTGACAGAACACAATCTGGAGCGTTGCAGTCGTTTTTATTAGCTCTAATGTCAACATCTTTAAAAACGTAAATCTCCTTTTTCATATCGCCTCTAGAAAGCTGGTACCACTGGAAAATAGTCGGGAAAAGCAAGTTCAAGGATGTTATGCCAACTCCTCTTGGGTCTTGAGTCGTTGCGACTTCCTGAAAAACTTAAAATGTTGCTTTTGATGTCGTCTCATCCGGCAGCTGCCCTTGCGAGATTGAACAACTAAAAGAAAAGAAAAAACAAACAAAATCCCTAATGCAAACGTCGCCGTCTGCGTTTCTTTAGCACACGACGCGCTGAGTTCTCTTATCTCGGCAGACGAAGTCGACGAAATGTAGTCGACTCCTTGTGTAATTGAACAGCGAGCTCACGTGCAACAACGATGTTCTCATTTTCTTTCTTTATCTTCAACGAAACTTGCATAACATGGCTTTCTCAATTTTACGATTGCTTTCCTCCCCTCTGCTTCATAAAGCCTGCATCTATTATTTTTCTTTTCTTTCTTTTTTTTTTCGTGTGCTTACATGTTTGACACTGAGAAAGCCAGAAAATCGATATGTTTCGCAAGAAGACACATGAACCTCCGGTTCCATTTAGACACGGGTGATTTAGTAAAACCGCCAGCTGAATAAACTGTTCACTGAAAGTTGCAGCAAAAGGGAGCGTATAATGGGGCTCCTGGTGCTACAACTCAATGTTCAGCTATATGTTGTTACTTTGCTGTCATTTACAAAGCCGTGAGTTCAGTTTTTGTACCTATTACCGCTATTTTTTTTCGTGTGCTCCCTTTACAACGCAGTCGTTCACTGCATTCATGGTAACGATAGTTAGGCAGTTAGGCGAACTCGGCTGAGTCTGACACTAATCGCAATCATTGTAGGGGCTCTCCCGTTGTCACACGTAACCGAAGTTCTTGATTATTCCTGTTCATATAAGCATATTCTGAAACCATTTTTTTATCTGTTTCGTCTCGTCAATGTTATTCCAGACTCTGCCTTGGCACGTTTACTCATTGCGACCTTCTTGCTTCATTTCGACAGTGTCATCAGCTTCTGTCGCTCGGCTTCCATATGCACATTTGGGATTATTATCAACTGTAATCTAATCTTCGTTAAAGAGGGTCTGTTATCCTAGTTTTTGAACAGAAATCTGGAAGGTAGCACATCAAGCATTCATCAACAAGAACTTCCCAGATGCTACCAGTCAAGGAAGGTTTGAATTCATTCTCGGAGATAATTGCTGCCACAATGGCGATTGCGCGTTCCCTTTCGTATTTGAGAGGCATGTTATTCATGCTTGTTCCCCATACACGGCCACAACCTCTTGTCTGCATTTGTTCATCCGCTTCCGCCGCAGTTTTGGTAACCAAGGCCATGACTGTGAAACCAATGCGGATTCAATGAGTACATCTTACCATACTCACAGCAAACCAAAGTGTCTATAACAGTGGAGTAAGATTAAAGCAGCGCGTAATAGATATTTTAGCGGCGTATATTTCTCGCTTGTAATCATCGTACTTATGCAATAACGGCAAAACAGTATAGCTACCGCTTATCATAATGTTTTTAATGCAAGAGCATTACTTGGTTCATTGTGTGACCCCAACGTGTGGAAGCACTCAGATTGCGTCATCTTCGTAACCGCGCTCGAAAAACTGGACAATCGCCCCTTTACAGAGGAGAAGGCTCTAGGACACTGGTCCAGACGGGCTTCGGCACTCAAGGCCTTAAGGGCTTTGCTGAAGTTTTTAAGGACATGCGAATTGTGCGATCGCCTTTGAGTGTTGTATCGCGTAGTATCGCGGTACTGCATGAATTTCCTTAATTTTTTTTTCTCCTCTTCTTCTTCTTTCTCCATTTATTCCCTTTACCCCTTTCCCCAGCACAGGGTAGCCAGCTGGTACTTACACTGGTTAACCTCCCTGTCTTTCCTCCTCTTATATCTCTCTCTCTCTCTCTCTCTCTCTTGCGTCATCTTCATCTAAACAAACAAAAAATGCCGCCATTGTGCGGATACCCTACCCTCTGCTCCACCGCCTTTGCTACCGCTGCGAAGGCGATCGCGCTAACCACTGCGCCACCGCCTTTGCTACCGCTGCGAAGGCGACAGCGACCTGCAGTGATGAATATGTTCGAGGCTGTGCACGTGGTTGGGCTCTGCATGGCGGGTGATGATAGACGGCGCATAATAGGAGTGGCGCCACTGTCGGCGCCACGGAGTCTGCATCGTCCGAAGTTCAATCGCTCGCGTCTGCACCATCAGGCAAGACAGCAAAGCGTGGCCGAAGGCGCCAATTCACTGCCGTTGAAGTACGAGACCATCGCAACGCAGCGAAACAACGTTCACCACCCAAGTCCACGACAACCTGAAAGGCAGAGCGGGAGGCTGCGGAACGAGTACACGCGAGCTGCAGTGAGTCAACGTGCACTAAACTGGGCAACATTTCGCCCCAACACTAAACTCAGCGACAAGTAATGCTCCTCTCGCCATTGCACATCATAGGAATTGCTTAGAGGCCACCCATAGCTTTCTTTCTTTAACTATTTGTGTTTTGCTATTAAAATTATTCAAATGGAATAACTTTCTGCATTTCGTTTGTTTAACGTAGATTTGAGCAGTAATGCCTGAAAGCAATCAAAGTGCATATTTTCTCTCTCTCTGCCCCTACCTGTCCCTCCCTCTCTGTGTGTGTGAGAAAGAGAGAGCGGGTGCGTGTGTTCCGTTTGCCTGTTTGCGCGTTTCCATGTCCTTGGACACGCGCAAGGACACCGTGCTAAATATTGAACAGATCTCCCTCAGCACTGCGAACGCCGCGTCGTCCTGGATCAGCGTTTCTTCTTATGCAGCCTCATGCCTTGACACCTGCAAGAAAAGCATGAACAGCTTAAGGTGGGAAGGATGGTGTGCACCTGCATATGCATATTTATTTTTTCGTACAGCGCGCAATTTAGCAATGTCGAAAGTTCCTTTCCCATCTTTATCCGCCACCGAACTGCACGACCTTTCCCATTTTTCGCTCAAAAGAAGCTCCGGCGAAAGCGCGCGTGTCTCGAAGACCGTTCTGTCGGCTTCGTGGGTGCACGCGGCGTGTTCCAGAAACTCGGACAGAAAGGGGCAAACAAACGGACGCACGAACGAATGTGAAAAACCGGTTGAATTTATTATGCCGCGATGACGTGGTCTTTCGGATGTGCGGTAAATTCATGTAGAAGAGGACAGGGGGCAGGGGTTCGGTACTGGCGAACATAAGTAGGCGGTAGAAGTAAAGAAAACTGAACGCGAATAAGAAGACGCATGCCCAATGACGCACAATGTAGGTTCCTTCGGGACGCATTTTTCTCGAGCATATTCCTTACAGAGCCTCTTTTTCTGCATTGTTGTCCCTCCGGTATTGAAGCGAGCTACCCGAGTGGGGCGACCCCGTATATGCAGAGACGTATTTCTTCCAGCCCGTTGAAAGTATATAGATAGTTAATGCGTGTACGTGTTTTGACTACGCGCTGTGAATACATGAAACACACACACGCACACGCACACACACACTACTCGTCTCCCGCGGTGGCGCGCATCCCAACCTTTTTCACAACTTTCGACAGCTCACTCCATTTCGCGACGCGCCCGTATAACGTTGGCGTCAGCTTGCGGGGCTGATGGCGCATACCCCTTAAACTAATAAACTTGGTGGTTACGTTATGTTTGGTACTCGGCGAGGAGCACAGTCTGTGTGTATATGTATGTACGTACATGTATACATAAAAGGTGGCGCGCAGCCGTCTAGCTAATGGCGTGCCGCTCCGAGCGCGACTAAACTAATGAGCACCCGGGATTCGCTTATAAAGCTGCTCGCTTGCCCAGGATAACAAAACCGTGCGCGAAACCACGCGGAAGAACTCGGAGAAAGGAATCTTTCCGCCGTCGCTCTTGTTTCGGCTTCGCCTCCGCGCACATTCCTGTTTCGCTTCGTCACGAGCTCTATGCAGTCACTCTCTGTTTTGCACTCTTGGCGTTCACTCGCTCGTAATAAGGTTATACGCTCGCAGAAAAAGCCCGTGGCACACTCGCCATTCTCTGTTAGGCGTAATAATGAGATAACGTTGTGCAAAGAAAGAAAGACAAGCTGAAGGAGAAGCAAGAGAAGTCTTCGTGCATGTATCGCCGAATGGGCCCGTGTTACCATGCTTGAGCGCGAACGCTCGAATCGATTTCATATAAGAAGGTCGAGAGTGAGATATGTGCGAGGCGGCCAGTACGGCGTCGTTTCTCTGGAACGCGCGGTCCATGCGTACAGTCAAGGTAAACATCGCAATGGCATCGCGTAATGGGGACCGATAAGGGTGAACGAAGAGGGTGCCCGAGGCGGGTATAAGTAGCTCGGAAATGTGTACACTGGGGGACGGGCCAGTGCAGCTTGCCATAATTTCGCGATAACGAGTCTTGCATTGCACGCACGTTCGGGAATTCCGCGTTAGTCAGCGGCTCGTGTTCTGGGCGATCTCGATAAAATAGGAGGTTATTCTGTTACGTAGTTGGTTACTTTCTATGCGGCTGATCTCGGCCCTTACCTGGACGGTCAGCATTGGTGGACTCCTGCGCAGGTGCGACCGAAATTCTAACTGTGATACCTGGAAGAAATTAGGCGCAATGTCAAGCATAAAAACGGCCCGAGATAGTCCACAGTCTGTTAATTGTCAGGGTGCTGGCTACCCTGCCATTGAGTACACCTTTTTCCTTCTGTTTTCGTACGTGACCTGTAGGCATATTAGTTCAGTATAACGACCTATCGACATATGTAATGTAGACATGGGACAATGGTGTGATAAGGTCATAAGTCTCGAGAAAGCCTGTAAAGTTGAGGTCTTATATACAGCCCATAGGCCATCAAATACGGGATCTTCCAAGGAAGTAAGGCGGGAGTGCTGGAAACAGATAATTACAAAAGAGAGAGAGAGAGAGAGAGAGAGACCCGCTTATATTTCATAAATTGCCGATGCTTCCTAAGAATCACAGCTTGTTTATTAAAGCAGTATACGTATGCGTTTATATACGTGTTTATAAGCAGTAGCATGTATACGTTACAAATAAGTGTACGTAGGATTTCTGTAGATTTAAGAAAACTAAAAAAAAAGATTTCAGATCTTTTCTTTTTTTTTAGGAATCGTTGCTTCATTACACGCTCCGCCTGAGTAATGCAATGTTCCCATCACTTAGTATCCATTTCTTTACGGCGCTTGAATCGTTTTTGATGGCTTTTATACTACGCTTGAATCTACAATTCTTGGGCTCTGGCGCTGACATGGAGGCTTGCGTAATTGCTGCATGATTCTAAAATGTAATACAAGCCGGTGTGCATCTCAGTTGCGAAACCTCCGATACGCAAATTAAACGTGCGCATGGAACTAAACTCGTTTCGCTATTGAGGCTTTCGCTCTCCGCACGCGTCCTGTTGTGCCGCGTTCCTCTTTGTTGCGTCACCGGACAGGTCCCACGGAAAGGTGGCCCTGCGTTTTGAATGCGCTTATTGAAGATGTATTGATCTGAAGCTTGAGTTATCGGTTACTTTAGAGTCGATGAACATCATCTCTCCATGATTCAGTGCTGTGCTCAGATGTAATAGCAAAAGTTACGTACAGGCGCACAGAGAGCTTGACTAAGAGGAAGCTCGGGTGCGCGCATCTTAATAAATGTGAACTGAGAAATCGTTTTTCCCGGCAACGACTGCATTGACTTGAATTAGGGTTGGCGCACAAAAAAAAAGAAGAAAAGAAGAAGAAAGAGTAAGGTCAGTCTAAGTGAGTCTAGGGAGCAATTTTTTGTGCCGTCAATTCTTTTAGAAAAAAAAAATCTTTATAATTGAGAAAATTCGAGAAACTTGAATATCAAGTTTACAGTTCTGTAATTCTGCAATAAAGAATTATATCACAATTCTGTGATAATACGGGACAATAATGCAATTTTGATAATACATCTAAAGCGAACAAAATTGATTTACCTTGCACCGCTCGGAAATATACCAGTAATTTACGAGAAAGACTTTCGCAAGACCTTCGTACACAGTGTAATGATTTCGTGTAAGTTGTAAATTCATGTATTAAATTTGTCAGCTTTTGATGCTCTAACAGGTGCAGTTTACACAACTGCAATATCTGTACTCGGTTTAGATTTATGGATTTGTAAAACGTCGTGCTTTCGTTGCTTTGTTACCGATTTCCAGCAACAACAAAAAATCTAGGGAATTTAAAGTAAAAGATCGGCTTCTTAGAGTCACTAGGATTTAACTTTCTGTCTCAAACACAGCAAATTTCATTCAAATCGTTCGAGGTGTTTCATAAAAGCATCTCTTCGTTTTACATGCATTACAGGGAGCGGCAAGAGTTCCGGCTCTCTCCAAAAAACAATTGTAAAAAATAAAGACAGCCTTGATTATTTCGTTTTTAAATTGCTGTTTTTATATGTGATTTCTTTTTTCTATTCCTGATAATGCACATTTTTTGCTCTTAGGATGGCGAGAAGCAGAGATTTGCGAATTGCAATGCAACAAAGCATTGCAACATTCACAGGCGTCGCAGCATACTCGTCGCATTCGAAACAGTGTTCAATATTGAGCAGCTTTTGAGGGTATTGATCGGAAGCCTCATAAAACAAACGTCAATGGAAGGCTTTCCTCATGATTTTTTAACCCTCAATAAGTGATGGCTTCGGGCAATCGCTTCTTGAAACAGTGAGCGAAAGTGAACGGTGCAATATATCTGGGAGAAGACCTGAAGAAAGAAGTTCCTGCCTTGAGCGCAATCACACTTTTGAAACCTTCAGTGAACTTATCAGCAGGATTCCGCTGCGGCTCGCAAAACAAAGGCGGTGCAACAATGGTGCATGAAAAACTTGCCTAGTCTAGTTTCTTTTTTGCTTCGGCATGGAGGGAATCAGACGAATACTACATCAGTACCGCCATCGATGCATTTCCCAAGTGACTCAAATCTTTCATTTACGCATGAGGTTAACTTTCCCAAAGTATGTTTGGAATTATGTATGTAGATTAAAAACGCATCAGGTTAACACGAAAAGTGTTTTTTTTTTTTTACAGTGCATCGCAACCATACTTGCGGGTTTTTATTTTTGTGCGAGAACTTTTGGCGCACCATGTATCAGAATAGGGAAAGCTTCCCCTTGACGTTCAAGTGCTGTATGAAAAGACCTAGAAGCAGGTGACGCTTCGTCGCAAGACAGGCTGCAAATGCAGGGAAGTAATACAGTTGCGCCTCCTCGAATCGGCAATCTTTCCAAGCCTAGTGCGTCGATATATGAAGCGCTTTTTAGGTGGCGTTAGCCGCGTTTAAAATGAGCTGCCCGACGACGTCGCCATTCTTGTAGAGCAGTGCTCACTGTACACATCTCGTCAACTCTCGCACACAGCGTTCGTCATCGGGAACCAAAGCAAAGCGCGCAAGTCTCGGCATCGCCTGTCGAGTTCGGAGTCCAACCCGGGCCGCCTACGATAGCTGGGCTGCTTCGTTTGCGTCGAACGTGGCGAGCGACGTAGGCGGTAGCGTCTGTCATTCCTGTTTGCGTCTTTGCTGTCCCGCCATCTGCGCTGTGCGCCATCTTGATTCAACTTGGTAACTGGTGAAATGCAAGAAAACTCACTTGGGAAATACACTCACATACGCGCACAAAACAAGAGCGGATCCCCCTTTTTTTCACACAAGCTCTCACTAGCAAACGTTCATTCGCCATAAGCTGTTACCAAGATTGATTACCAAATGTTTCAGTTACAAGGTGTTCTATGTTGATTCAGGACCTCTGAACCTTGACAACACCTTTTTACGCAGTATTCCTGTTTACCGGGGCGGTTACCTGAGCTGCCTTGTAATTATCTATCGGTTCCGTATGTTTTCCGTACCGTTCTTACGGAATCGGTGGGGATTTTACGTTGATTCTGCAAGAAATCCTCCATAATATTTTCATAGAAAATACACGAAAATGTTGGATGGCACATGGAATATTTCAGTACAGCAATACGTTGTTTTCAATTAGTTAGGCGTTGATGAAGACGACGTATTGTTATACTTAACGGAAAAACTTTGTTACATTCTCTCCAAACTGTCTAGATAAAAGTTTTCGTAAAGGTAGCTCAACCTGAACGACAAACTCGCTCTTCTAATGGCCGTGAAACGCACCGGTGCTCACCTTCGGAAACCACTGAACTGATCTGAACGACCTCGGCAGAGGCACCTCCCCCCTCCCCCAAGAAAAAAAGAAAACGCTCTAGTGATTAGTTGGAGGAGGTATCTGCCCACAACGCTTACTAGAAGGTCGTCAGTAGGCTGATCGATACCTGCGGGGTAGTTCAGAGCAACATTCATTTGGGCTAGATGGTGCATACTTTTATTAGGAAAGAACAGCGCCAACTAAGACGATCACGAGTGGGAGAACAACACAGGACAAGCGCCATTGTCCTGCGTCGTTCTCCCTCTCGTGATCGTCTTAGTTGGCGCTGTTCCTTCCTAATTCAAGTCCTGCGGGGTAGGCCAGCTTAATTCGGTTTTTCATTATCTGAACTTAGCGTGTATCTCAGTTGCTTCTTTTTCTCGTTATACGGTTTAGGTTAGTTTCATTTGCTTTATATCCCCCCCCCCCCCCTTGCCTCAAGGTAGGGCTTCAAGCCGAATGCTTTACTGTTTAACCTTATTGTCCCTCTTCCAATCTGCTCTCTTACGTCTTTCTTTCTTTCTTTCTTTCTTTCTTTCTTTCTTTCTTTCTTTCTTTCTTTCTTTCTTTCTTTCTTTCTTTCTTTCTTGTCTTATATTATCTTTCTTACCGCCCTTCCTTCTTGCGGTACAAGTGTAGGATTTGTCGTGGCTTACGAAAAAGGAAACGTTTTTCGGATCTCCGCTTCTCTAGAATAAGTAAGTCCGTGCAAGCGTGCGGACTATCACTCTTGAGGAGTGCGCGAAGGATGAGTCGGTGCTTCAGTGCGACACGAGAAGGAGAAGAAAAGACGTAAGAACTAGCAAAGTCAGGTCGACGACAAGTGGATTTGAGAAGAACCAGAAATCTCCCCGCAAAGCGTGCAGCTGTCCTCCGCGGTGATAGCTCCGCGAAGCAGAACGCCACCTTCGATCGGGCGTTGCCGAGTTTTTCTTGAGCTGCAGTTCAAGTCACCTCCTCCGCCCTGAGGCCGAACTCTGCTAAAACCGACTTTCCGAGCGATTGAACCGTGGCCGTCTTAGCGCTTGCGCCTATAGCTTACTGCAAAGCGTCGCCCGTTCTTCAGTCACCGTGTCCCTGCATACATGTGCATGTATATGTAGAGTTGACACCAGCTAAGTGCGGGTTCGCACTAAGTGTAGGCAAACGAGGCGCTTGTAGATTGATTGAATTTGATTGTAGATTGATTATAGATTGATAAGAATAAACCAGTTCGACACTGGTTTTGCAGTCGCTGTTAAAGAAGTTGTGATGCGCAGTATTGGGGTGTTCTCTTTTTAGGGCGAGTAGCGTGAGAATGAGTGCAACTCAGGAAAGAAAAAGAAATAGATGTTGGAGATATATTCGATTTACGAGCCGAAGTTGGCGAACGAACATGCTGAGACCGGTGAGTTTTTGAAGAACACTCAGTGATATTTCAAGCTCACACTAGTAGAATGCCTTAGGTTGGGTAATCGACACACTATTAGTGAGGGGGGAAGCAAGAAATGGACAGGTCAGGAGGTACTGAATTAACACAGCAAGCTGGGCGGGTGGGTGACTGAACATATTCCTAGGCACCAGTTTTAGACTGTTAGATTGTTGACAGACTGTTAGACTGTTAACAGACTGCTAGACTGTTAACAACCTGTTAGAAGCAGTCTAACGACTGTTGTTAGACTGAGCTCGTATCGTGCACTTCCTTTCGTCCGTCGTCCGGGTTGCGCTGCCCAACCCTAGGAATACGTAAGGAGGCATGCTAGACGAGCGTCCAGTTTGCTACCTAACACTGAGGGTAGAGGTCTGCTGGAAAGAGGGAGATAGGGAGCACTACAGGCACACAATAGGGCACACAGCCGATCACTGAAGTCGGTGTCCCTTAAAAGCTGCAGTGGTGAACGAATAGCTTTCTTCATCATTGACAGATACGTCCAAGGTCAAAGAATTTCGGTGTGAGAAAATGTTGTATATTCCAGACACTCCATTATCCGCGCACTAAACTACCAACCCAAACTATCATGCATTTGACAAAAACAGGTCTACTTATTGAAACTGTTTGAGAGCTGTACGCTCGTTTATCTCTGTTTATTTAATATGTGGGCAATAAACAACAAAGTTCAGCGTTAGGCCAGTTGGCACGTGATTAAATTAAAGGAAAGGCGCAACACGCTCGTAGGGATTTCTCTCGATTTGATTCGACGCATCAGTTATTAAACGTGATTACTTTTGCATATTAGCCGTGACCTTGGGCATGCGTCACTTCAGATGCGGCGGCCGAAAGGGACGCTCCTGGCGGCGTGCTGCGGAATCGGCTCTATGCTGAGCGAGCGGACACGGCTTACGGATTTGCGCCGTGCGTTGGCTCGGGCAGGGGCCTCGCGTGCGCCGTGAGGACAACCGGGAAGGTCGGCGGGAGGGGTGAGGAGGGGGTCAGGTGCGCAGCCCGGTGCAGTCACGTGGTTCATTAGCGAGAGACATAATTAGCGACGCTGCGCAGAAGTGCTCAGGAAGCGGCCGGCCGTCGGCTATCCGCCTCGACCAGCAGGCGGTCTCGGTCACGACAAGAGACCAAGCAGCGCGCTCTCTCTCTCTCTCTTTCTCTCTCTCTCTGTATCTCTCTCCTATATGTGATCTCCCCGCTTATTTCTCCACGCGCGCGCAGTCGCTTTCTATCAATCCACCAAACCGTTTCTGCTGCGCTCATCTACGAGGCTAGCTATCTGGCTGATGGCTTTTCGACGAGAGTCGAGGAGTCACAATTGGCGCCGAAAAATTCCGAGGACGGTGACTGACGAGGATTGCTGCACGTGTGTCCTTCGCGTCGTAACGCTCTAAAGCACTGTCCCACCCGCCTCCCGTGCGCGCGCTTCTAAAGAAAAAAAAAAAACGAATTAAGAAAGGCTGGCGCCAAGAAGCACGAAGCACTTTACCAAATATGCTTAATTTCACGTATTTGATAGTAACATTATAATAATTAATTATAACCATGCCAACGATCAAAGTGCTAAAATTTTACGAATGATGTCTTCGGTTCTTCGAATCCCTCCCTGTTAAGCACTATCCCCGTATATTTACTTAGTAAACGATGTAAATTGTGCACTGAGTGCAACGTTACGCACACTCAAACCCGGTTTCTCAGTGCAGTGCTGCTCTGCACAGTAAAAATAGTTACTTTGTATTTTCCTCTACGTTTTATCCTCCTCTTTTGGACATTAGAGCAAACTGGACATTCTCACTTTCTCTCTCTCTTTGAAAACGCTTATGACCTGGTTTTGCGATTGGCCGAACTGCGTCGCAGTGTCGACAACGCTGCTTACAACTGCAGAGGAGTACCGTGAGAAGCGCTTACTAAGCGAGGGTCCTAATCCTCGTGAATTCGCTTCGCTTGTCGCTTAGCTTCACGAGATTAGCCATGAAGCCACGTAGAGCTGTCGACGCGACCGACAAATCCGTCGCAAATGCGAGCAAAGAATAAACCTGATCGAAATTTCGTGCCCCGGCGATTCGCGTAGTCCTTGGCTCCTGTTCGGGAACTTGCGCTGGCGGCTACTGCATACCGCCCAGACCTTTGCGGTCGCTCTGAGAAAAGTCGTTGAAGCAAATAAGCGAAAATATTCAGTGAAGGAGTTGGTAACGTTATGGGAAATGGGATGTCGGGATAGTTGTATGGAGTAATATTGAGTCTGAGTCTGAGTCTTAACCTCAAGTAGAATATTGTCGAATCGTGTGTCGTCTCTAATGAACACTGTGTCGTCTTTGTTAGCTTTCCGTCGAATGTTTTCTTTCACATCGCGGTGTTGCACGATTTTTAGCTTTGTTTGAATGTCTTTTTGTTGTGTTCCAGGGTTCGGTCTTATAGGCTATTTCGGGCACTTCATGATGATTTTATACCCTTTTGTTAAAGGACATCTGTAAGTTGTCGTTGATGATTTACGAGTACCTTTTATATATGGCAGCCAACAAACTAGGATGGGGCGAGGTAGCGCTCCATCCGTATTTATCCCGAAACAAATAAACGCACGTAGTCGATGCTCCAGCAGATTAATGGTATGGATTCTAAGGGGAAAAAAAGAAATTTGAGGATTAGGCGGTAAAGTAAAATTACGAAATTTTCTGGCAAAGAATGCAGTTGACTGGCATGAGACCAGGGTAATCGGAGATCGTTGTGAGAGGGCTTCCTACCGCAGAGGACATAAAATAGGATGATGGTGATGATGAGGCACAAGTGACATCTACCAAAAAAATTTATTCTCAAGCATGCACATGCATAATACAGAGTAAGGTTGACTCACAAGTGATAAAAGAGAAGGTGACAGAAACACGAAAAAAAAAAAACGGTTGCATGTGTGCCAGACATCACCAATCGTGCGCCTTTGTGCGCTTCAACTCCCAACAATTGTGCTTTGACTCTGGTCACTGGCGCGTATGGCATGGTTGCGCATATTTTCACGTGCTTGTGAAGTTCCATATTAGGGGCTTTCAAGGTCTTGGCGCTTTACTACAGGGCTAGTGGCTAACTATTTACTATAAATGTGTTCTGCGAACACCCGCAGTGGGAACCAGTTCGCCCTTACTTTTTTGGTAGCAGCCTAGTTAGTTCTGCAGCTTTAGAGAGAGAGAGAAAAATACTTCATTTAAATTCGTTTGTTATGGGGGTGGGGGCAGTCCAGGGCCTTCCTGCAATTTCATTTTTGCTAGACGCTGCCTCGGAAAGGTGGTGGTTGCGGGTTGAATCCAAGGAGCGAGACGAATTTTATCGCGATGGCCAGTTATTGGCCCACTACCGTGGTAGATATGATGTCCGTCGCTGGAATTCCAGAGTGCTTTGCCTGAATATTTAAAGAAAAGGTACTTGAAACAGCCCGCGAGGATTCGAACTCCGGACCCATATATTGCTTGTCAAAGTTACTACTTATCAGCCAAGCTTTCTTTCTTTCTTTCTATCTATCTTTTTCCCCTTTCTTTCTTTCTTTATTTTTTTCTTACTTTCTTACTTTATTTACTTATTTATTTTTTTCTTTCTTTCTTTCTTTCTTTCTTTTGTTCAGTGCACACAGATACCAATACTGCAGAAAACAATACTGTGTTTGGGCAATGCTGCGCTTTGCCTTGAGCCCATCATGGCTGACGCTGCGCTGCAGTGCAGCTTATCCGTAAACCAGCGCCGAGATGAACAAATATAAGCGAAGCCATTGTGCACGAATCGATAGGCAGGACGGAAAAGAGGATGAAGAAAGATTCGTGTGTCTCATCACGGCCCGAGTGGAGTTTCCCCGGTGCGCTCCTTCGCTACCGGGGAGTGCCACATACATCAGCGAAGACAACTGGGGCTCATCAATTACAAAAATTTCCTCCTTCCTAAAAGCGCATTGCTCGCGCGCACCTGCGAATGTTTACTCCAGCAGATATACCCCACGAAACAGTGTAAAACTTAGTGCACATATTGCACTAATTACGCCGTCAATGCTTGGCATTATAGGCGAAGCCGCAAGTTTTTTTTTTTTTCTCTCCCAAATGCGAGGCTTTCGATCTTCATGGGAAGCTCGAACGGTTCCGTAGCTTCGTGTAATATTTAGGTGAATGCCGACCTTCCTTTTCGGTACCTCATATGTGCGTCGAAAATTGTGTTTGAATATAGTTCTCCATTTCTCACCCTATTTTCGGAGAAGACGAGTAAAAAAAAGAAGTGATATAAATCCGCAATGACGCACGTCTCGATGCTCTTTAATATGAGCTCTGTATTTCCAAACGAGTTCTAATATAAGGTTTTAGATGTCTTCGCCCATATGGACAGGAGTCCACTGCCCGTCGCACGGCGTTCGTGCGGATCAGGTTCAACGAACACGCCGACCGCCGTATTCAGCGATGATCGCACTTCCACCTGTGCGCTGTTCTACCTTCCCTTCTGTGCGCTCCTTCTACCTTCCCCGTGACGTCAGCAGCCGCTTTGCGTGATGTAGGTCAGAGCAGCCACCGCCGCCGCGTTCGTCACAAATAGGCTCGTGTGGGCGGCTGCTATTGACGGCAACGGCACGGGCAGTGGGACGCTGCGTTGGACGAAGGATTGTTCCGGAACAGGGCCTCCGGCATAAGCACACGCACACACACACAAACCCCATCCCTCCGCCACAACCGTTCCCGCATCCTGCCGGCCCCCTCATTCTCCCAACTCCTCGTCTGTCCCAAGCCCTTATTACTTTCATATCTCGATGTCCGTCTTCTCTGTCCCTCTATCTATACCCCTTTCTTTTCTTTTTTTCCCTCTTTCTTTTTCGCTCTTTCTACGAGGTAAAAAAAAGAAAGGAAGGTTGAAGTATGAGCGTTGCATCTGTCGTCCTGTAATCACCTCGAAGGCATCACTTCTCCTCAGCTTCCCGGGGTCGTATTGGGGAAAGGAGGCTTGTGGGTGGACGTATACGGGAGAAGGAGAGGACCGCTGACCGCACTGCGCTCCAGCTGCTATTTTTGTCGTCGTCTGCCCCCATAGCTCCTCTCGAAAGTTAAGCAAATGCCTGGGTGCGGCGAGACGTAAGTATAGAGACTAGGGGCCACCAATAGGGAAAGAAAACAAGTGGGTAATTTGGTATGATGACTAACTGGAGAAGGGCGCAATTTTGTTGAAAAAGAGGGAGAGTAAGCAAAGAAGGTATATAAACTATCAAATGAATTAGTGGAAGGCGGGTTGCTTAAGATTAGTATATGGTGGTGGTAAACACAGCAAGACCTCGTGCTGGAGGTGGTCATGAATGGTCGGTGCGTGGTGGAGGAATTTGCATAAGGAAGATATCGGCCACTAGGACAAGATTCTTTGGGAAGCTGTAAATTCAAAGGCATTCTACCGAATAGTGTAGGGAGGGCAGAGTACGTGCGATGAGAGGAGTTGTCATTGAAGCGATTCGGGAAGAAAGAATAGGCTCTACTTGAATACTAAAGACCTCGCTGTAATTTGGAATATCATTGGTGTAGGAATTTGCCCGCAAACAATTTCGGAAATAAAGGTGAAGCAGTGATAATTGAAGCGAATCGTTGCGAAGGCTGTGAAAGAGGCTTATCGAAAGGTAAACAACTATGCCACAATTCGGGAAGTTGGGAAGGTGATTATAATAACAGTAAGTGCAGTACGTTATAGCCAGCGAAATAGGAGTATGGTGTTGAGATAGGTAATTACGTGTCGAATGAGATATATGAGATATATATGAGATAGGTCAACTTTCACTGCCGCATCCGGGGCATCCGGCAAGACCAATGAAACGCAGATGAATTCCACCTTTGACGTCAATAGTGGGAGAACTCTTGACATACAGACTGCTGCGTGCAATACTGGAAATGGAAACGAACCATTAAGAGAGGCCGCCACAACAACCGTCGTCACTACTAACGCTGACAGAGTGAAGAACGAGGAGTCCGCGCCTTCGACACCAACCCGCGCGCACGACCGCCGATGGCGAATAAGCCGCCACAGTACAACTTACCGGAACTACCGGAAGACGAACGTAATGTTACCTTCATGCTCCAATCGGGTCTGCGACTATCCAAGTGGTTAAACGTGGCAATTATGCACCCTCTTACGAGAGCCAGCAACATTCAGCCGCAAGAGTTTAATGAAAAAGTAACGGTGCAAGTGCAGTGGGAAGAAAATAGCATCATCGCAAACACTGACAACTACTTATTCGCAAGTGAAATACTCCACCAGATCCAAGCCATCTAACATGGAGGAAACATTTTCATTGTTACCCCTCACATAACCGGCCGACTACACCATGGGCGTGATCCACGGACTGATATCAGGTATGACGAGTGAAGACTTACTCCATCAACAATGCGTACACGGATACAAGATCGTAAGGACGTGAATACTAGGTTAATCGAGGTCGGCATTATTACTTTGACGGATCACACGTACCTTTCTACTTGAAGGTTCAGGACGCCAAGCTTCGCCGCCGGCCGTATCGCAACGCAAAACCATACAGTACTGTAAACTGTGTGGGAATTTGGGCCATCGATAAGATATGTGCCCACACCCCAAGGAAAGCTTTTGCTACAGGTGTGGCCAAACTAACGAAGCACCCAATGGCGAATGCAACCCCGTATGCAAGAGCTGCAAACGTCCTTGAGAAACTGCAAGCAAAGAGTGCAAGACGAAACTCGAGCCACCACCGCCACCTCTCCGCATGAGGCCGCATAAAGTGCAAAAACTGGAAGAACAACCGCAAGCATGGGCGTTCGACTCCGTCTCGGATTTCCCCAGCGCCCTGCCGGATAGTAACAGAACCACTACCATCATACCTCGAGCGCGACCGTTTCCATACCTCGGAGCAGACCCAAGACAAGATCGAGCCAATCGAGATCACGAATACGATCCGGGTCAAGATCGCGACCCAGTTTAAAATGGTCTGTTATGCTGATATAACAAGCAGCCAATGCCCATCAGAAGAGGCGGATGAAATGGAAGAGATGAGAAGAGAAATCGAAAACCTCAGACAAGTAAATATTGCGCTAACACAGCGACGTAAAGAACAGCAAACCCTCGACAAAAGAACGGACGAATTTGAATCTATACTCGAAGAAGAACTAATAAACAAATTTGAAGAAAGAATTCTAGCCAAGCTAGAGGCTAGAATCTCGCAGAAACTAGAAGCCAGACTGGAGGCCGTGATCGACTCCAAGATAATGATTGCAGTGCAACCTATCCAGCAACAAATGACACAGCTGCAGTCAAGTGCGAATCAACTAAAAACTTCATTGCACACGTCGACTCCAACCTGGTTACCAAGGCCGCTTTTGAAGAACGTCGCAGCAATGAAAGTAACAGGAAAAAGTCCAAATATCCACAAAGAGAAGCGCAAACCTAGACGACACTAGGAACGCGAAATGAGTCAGACGAAACGTAATAAGAAAACATCCCTCCAACAATCGCTCAAAATTTGGCTATGCAACTGTAGGCCCAGAAGGATGAATATACAGGTATTGGCCAAACGAGAGAGAGAGAGAGAGAAAAAAAAACATTTATTCGGACAGAAAATCCTGAAATTATAGCGCTACAAGAAATTCACAGGAAAAAGTTCAACCTACAATAAGGCTACAAAACCTACGCAACCACAGAACGCACAGTCATATTGGCACTAAACTCGCTGGTCAAGCAGCAACGCCAGCTCAGTTTCACTCGCACGGAGTGCTCCTTCAGTGAAGTTGTACCTAAGAGGAAAACTGACCTCAGCCTTTTCATGCTTAACAGCTACAGTCTGCCTAACGACAATCTTTCAGAATTCGACGGACTCCTAAGGGAACCTAAGAAGACGGCAAAAGACCACAAGCTCATGTTAACTGGTGACTTCAGTGCTCCACACGCGGATTGGAGCTGTCATTAAACATCCAAGAAAAGTGCAAACGTACGTGACACCGCACAACATAATCATTTAACCATTTGGAATTATCCCAACATACAAACGAGAATTGACAACAGTCGAGAGACACAATTTCTGACCTTACGTTCACGGTGGGAGTGACGAGGGCGTAGTGGACCAGACTCGAAGAGGCTCTGGGAAGTGATGATCACATAGTGCAACTCGAATTGCTTGATCGCAGAACGCCAGTCCGAATAGGAAAGGCAACGCTGACGGATTGCGTTGTCTTTCGCGAAGAGGGCATTGAGGAGAAGATTGAAAACGTTCAGAATTGGCTTGAATGGGTCATGGAAAAGGTGGAAAGCCACACCAAAAAATTACAGCTTGCTACGGGTACCCCGGCCGCAGATCCGCACCTCTTGTACTTGTGGGAGGCACGGAAGGGACTTATCCGAAGAAGGAAGACGAGAAAACACAATGTGAAAGTGAAAAGGCGCATCGCCCTCCTCACGGAGGAAGCAGAAGAATACGCCTAATATCCTTGCTGTCAAA
Source organism: Dermacentor albipictus (assembly GCF_038994185.2). NCBI lineage: Eukaryota > Metazoa > Arthropoda > Arachnida > Ixodida > Ixodidae > Dermacentor > Dermacentor albipictus. The sequence continues at coordinate 9,384,446 of NC_091829.1, read as the reverse complement.
ATTGGAACCAAACGTGCAACTGGCTTCAAGCTATTTTGGGTACTAGGAAAACATGGAATATCCTGAAATCCCGCATTGCCGCAAGCGAAAGGAAGTCTAAATCAAGAGAACACCTCGCGCAGCTGATTCCCAATCACGATGGCTCGAAGACAGAGATGATATAATCAGTTACAAAGAAGTTAACGGGAAGTTATATCCCAGGCGCAAAACCGAACTTCACCTAGAATGGGAAATCAAGTAAAGCATTGTACCGACCTTTCTCTCGCGCAGAGATTGGAGCAGCCCTGGCAAAGTTAAACAGAAACACCACCCCAGGAAAGGATCGAATCACCGACAAAATCTAGCGCGACCTCGACTACGGAGCGATGGAAAATTTACTCGCTTTCACGAATGAACGTCGGGACAAGGGCGAGATCCTAGCGGCGTGGAAACCCGCGGAAATCACGATGATTCCTAAACCAAACAAGTCGTTGACGATATAATCTCCGTCCCATCTCTCTCACCACATGTGTGGGCAAACTACTCGAGCACATGACGCACGATAGACTCGCCTCGTGGTTGGAAGATAACGCATGTATGCCAGACACCACGTTCGGCTTTCGACAACATCTGTCCACCCAATACGTCCTCCTTCAGCTGAAGACTATCTCGACAAACACGGCAAGTATTCTGTCCTGGCCCTCGATGTCAAAGGGGCCTTTGACAACGTGTCGCATGAAACCATCCTACAAAATCTGCAGTGCACTGACTGTGGTGAAAGAGTTTTTAACTATGTTCAGAATTTTCTGACAAACAGAACAGCAACCATAGGAGTGGGCAATTTCCGCACTAAGAAACTTGAGACACGGAACAAGGGGACCCCCCCAAGGCTCCCGTCATCTCGCCCCTGCCTTTCAATATTGCCACGAAGCGGCTACTCAGAGAGCTCCGCGATATAAAGGGCTTAGAACATGCCACATATGCGCGGATGACATCACACTGTGGTCAAGAACCTGTACGACTGGCAATCAACAAGACGCACTGCAAGAAGCAGTGGATCGAACCGAAAGCTATACCGGCTTGGAGTGCGCTCCCGTTAAAATGCGAGTTGCTGGTTCTCAAAGCGAGAACACGAGGCTGACCACCAGCGCACGAAAAACCGGACTCCAGTATCATTAAAAATGGGGCAGACATACCGAAAGTCAAGTCGCTACGTGTTCTCGGCCTCGTCATTCATAAAGACGGGTCGGGTGTCGCTACGCTTCCCAAACTGCAGGCATCACCCATACAGGTGATGTGCCTCGTCAAACGGGTCGCCAACAGGCGGCACGGCCTCAAAGAGCAAGACACGCTCGAAATCGTGCTGGCACTTGTAACTAGTCGAATAACGTACGGCAGTACGTTATTCGACTAGTACCTCAGAAAAGCCGAGATCGAGAAACTTAACACTCTCATCAGAAAAACAACCAAGATCTCCATTCGAGTTTCTGAGAAGCCTTCGACGGGCCGCCTAAATAAACTATACTCCATAATACGTGGGCAGAACTACAAGAATGCCACCATGCAAATCAAATCCAACGCCTGAAACTGACCCAAACGGGCCCAACCCTACGGTATCGTCTTGGCTACAGGCCACCGGCAGAAGAAACAAGCAAAATAGCGAATCTCAAATCACTTACGGGACGCCATTACGCTGACGCCCATTCCCCGCAATATGCATTCTATCCATAACAAAGACCGAAGACAAGCGGGAGCCCAAGCTCTACGCAATAACTACTCGAAGAACCCCGACAACCGCTATATGGATGCGGCAAACTATCTGAGACGCTCAGCGTTCGTCCTGAGTGCCGTAGACGCCCAGCCTGGCAAGGAACAAGCGGCCGCTACGGTCACTGCAAGGGACTCGGACACAACGGAAGAAGTGGCAATAGCGCTCGGCATTTACACGTGCACTGACTCAGCCCTGATAATCAGCGACTCGCAAGCGGTGTGTCGCAATTACCAAAAAGGAAAAATCTCGGAATAAATCCCTGAACATCCTTACCGGAACCTGTAACTGAAGAGGTGATCTTCCATGACCTACGTCGTGTGGACACCGGGACACGAGTCCCTGGCGGGGAACGAAACGGCCGACGCCGCAGCCTGAGAGCATACAAGCCGGGCTTTTCTGCCAGAGGGGATCGCAAAAGCGACGTGACAGAACTACACGAATATTCGAAGAAATATCTCGAAGAAACACACCAATATTCTAGAGCACCATATATAGACTCGAATGAATGTACGCACTACCTCACTTGAAACTCAACCGTGAAGACAGTCAATTTAAGAAGAGTGCAAACGAACTCTTATGTTAACGATGTCCTGTTGCATAGGATATATCCAGCGTGATTCCCGTACCTCTGCAAGCTTTGCTGAGTCCAGGGCACCCTGCGCCACGTGGTAATAAAGTGCTCGGGTCCCGCTTGACCCCCGCCCCCGCAAGGGAGGTGTGAGGAAGAGCGTCGCCTCGGCGATGAACCTCAGCCGGTCTGTTTGTCCCGCTTCCCTTTACTTCGCTTTTCATTTCCGCGTTCGCCCGGATGGAGGAATTCAAGTTAGGAAGAGAGCGCGTGTAGGCGGAAGTACAACTTTAGCACCGCGTGGGCATCGCCCGAGAAGTGCTTGCAATGCATGGCCTCCGCGTGGACTTGAGACTGCTACGGATGCGGCCACGGGGCGGAGGTGGTAGGACAAGCACGACTGCGCCGGCGCATGATGAAGCGTTCGGAGACTTCGCGTGCATTGCGCCCCTGCGCTAAGCGCGTGTTCTCGCTCTCCCCCCCCCCCCTTTTTTTTTTTTCTATTCCATCCCTCTGCATTTTTATGTTCGCCTAACAGCTGATTCAGCCAGCAGGTTCCGTATTTCTTAGGGATCTAACTCAAACCGCTCAATTTGTATTTATGCGCAGAATATAATAGAATATAATTTATTGAAAAGAAAGACAGAGAGGTCGACCTGAGCTAGTGCGCATAATCTGCTCGTGTGTAAGTTTCGCATAAAACACTTGGGATAGTGGCGTAAGCCTGGGATTCGTTCTGGCCAGTTAAAATAAAGTGGGTTAGGAGAACGAATGTCACAACGTGAAAAGAACTTTACGAAAATTAGGTTTTCGTATCAATCGCGGACTTCCGATCAGATTATTCAGGTTCTACGCACCGGAAAAGTGAAATGCAGGTTTAGGTCAGCAACCTCACATTGTGCCCAGCAGAGGTAAGCGTATTACGAGTAATATAACTTTTGGAGATCCGCAGTGGTTGGTTAGTCGTAAATATGCCATAACGGCGCTACCAATCAACCATTCGCAAGCGCTACGCACGAAACTTATTCCACCTTTCCTTCGTTTCACTCCCTCGTGCATGTTTGCCCTATCTGAGCTCAAATGGAAAGAATATACAATCTATGGACCGTATATTTTTCTTAGGTTCTCCTGCTTTCCCGTAAGCTTGTCATACTGTTCATGTCTATGTTTCCTGAAGCTTTCATAGTGAGCCACACTTTTCCCGGTCTCACTCACCGAGTTTGCCCAAGTAGACCTCGAGCCCTAATTTAAACGTACTATTTTCTCTTTCTCTGTCTGTGGATGTCGTGCGTTCCAGTTTGTTCCTGGTGTGTGTCACCCCAGTAATTCATTTGGCTGACATCATAAAGGACACCGCAGTTAATCGCTTTCGTGCCGCTACGTTAGAAGTGCCGCAGAAGCATTTCATGCTGCTGTTGTCAATGTTACGAAAGTGAATTGCTCTTTACTGTATTTTTTTCTCTTTCTTGCGCAGTTGCTGGGTGGATCGTTATTGCCTGCTATTTATAGTTGCGCTCGGCGTGTGGTGTTCGTCTACGACCACCCTGTGCCTTTTGTCCCGAATAGCGTTCAGCGCTTCTGAAGTTACGGGTCGTGCCAAGGCTATCACCGAAACGCGAAGAAGAAAGAACAAAATAGAGTAAAATGATAATAAGAAAGCGGCGAGAAAAGTAGTGCTACGATAAGCAGAGGGCAAACAAGGAAACAAACAAAAGTATGGTGCTAGGTTTCGCCAGCTAAGATTATCGTTCTCGTATTTGTCCAAGAAAGTAAAAAAGGGGAAGTAGAAATGGGCAGGGGACTAAGTTGTTTTCTCATATCCGACGAAGCACTTCGCTTCGCGAACTTCAAGGCATCTTGAATTTCGATTTGGAACTGAATTTATTTCTTGAAATTGCAACAAATTTCCAGAGGATAGGCATAGCTGTCAAGAGGTCCTTGCGCCCACATATATTAGCAATAGTACGGCGCGTGCAGTACAACACAGAAGTTCTGTGGCGCAATGCTTTATTCCACAAAATTCCATGCCATAATTACTAGAGGGAACTCTGGCGCTGGTGTCTACGGTAGCTGCAATCGAGGTGGTTCAGCCAGCATGGAAATTATGGGAAGCACATGGATTTGCCCAAACTTCGCCTTTCTGGCTTCAAACGGCTCCGCGAGTTTGTAAATTTGTCATTTTGATCAAATAGCTGTGGGATAAATTAAGTAAGCATCATTATAATTGTCCAATGGCAGGATTCAAACACAAGAAGCCTGATATTGAAACCATCACTCCAGGGACGCAGGCTTAACAAGCGGCACAGAACGCCCTCATGAATTGTTTTGCGGGCAAGCCAGTGTGTTGAGACGTTTGGTCCATTTCAATGTGGCCACCTCGATAAGTGGAGCTGCCGCAATTAGTATCGATTGTGCGTGTTCGATGAGTATTCTGCACTTAGAAGAGCATAAATTACTTTGAAAGAAGGCAGATAAAGCGTAACAATCAAAGCCACAAGAATGTCTGAATCCACAAGTGCGAAGATAAGGCAAGTCCATGTGCTTTTCTTTTCTTTTTCTTTCTTTATTTGTTTCCATTGCTAAAATACAATGATTCCCATCAATCCCATGGTGATTTAACGATCGCAGTGTCGGAGTTCCCTCTAGTAATTATTGGATGAAATTCTATGCTTAAGTCACTCCGAGAACCGTCCGCTTCCCTTCTATGGAAAGCAGGCGGTTCTTTGCTGCGCATGCGCACATCTAGGAGTAAGGCCGCTCAATGCTCCTTTGCGTGTTGCCATGGTCGACGCCGGCTGATGTTTCCCCTGCGCTGCACACTTCTGTTGTGAACCAGAAATTTAAAATGTCGACGACTATGCAAACGTTTCCAAAACTAATCAAACCAGCAAGCACGCACAAATAAGCGAGCGGTCCGTCTCGGCGTCGCCGTTGCGCAGCCTCCCGCTGCCTTTAGGGACGGGCGCACACGGCGACGACCACGTGACCCAAAACGTTTCGAGCCCCGTAGAGGCGAACCATCGTTACTGCACCGCACGGACAGACGTTGCGCTTGGTCGATGGGTCATTATACGTAGCTGCACGACCTAACGTAATCCTGGACAGAGCTGGACAGATAAGGAGAACACGCACCAGGGAGACGGGCGCGGTAGGTGATACCGTCGTCGATGAGCAGAAAAAAGGCAGAAATTGTGCGGTTACGCCGCACGCGAGGGCTGAATAGGCTACGCCTGCGCTGTGATCGTACCGGCGTGCGCTTGCCGGCTTCATCGGAAACACTAGGTTAAGAAGTTCATTGAATTTGGCGCTGATTGCCAGTTCAACCCCATGGCCCTGGTGCTTCCGAGTTAGCTGCAGACGACGTACGACTTCACCCACAGCATTCGCTCGTTGTCTGTACAGACTGATTCTTATTCGGAAGCGCTTTGCTGCCGATGAGTGCATTACGGATCTGTAGCGCCTGGTGCTTTCTTTGTCACCAGCCGATGCCTCCGACAATGTCACAGGACATGCACTCTGGTGTTTGTGCATTGAATGCAAGGCCTGTCATGAGCTTGTCTGCATGTCCATGAAATCGCGTCCCTTGTGCTTCGTAATTTGCCGAAGTGGCCCATCGATGTGCCGGTAGTGTACCTGCGTAGCTACGCACGTGCGGGAACTCTTCGTTGTTGATATTATGAAGTACAAAGAAGCGGGTACCCTTCAAGGCACTGACATTTCCTTATTTTTTTCATATAACAAAAAGGATGCGCCGACGATTTCTTCACAGAACTACTACTACTACTACTACTACTACTACTACTACTACTTGTAATACTACTTCTACTATTACTTCTACTACTACTACTTACTAGTAGCCCTCATAGATGATTATCGCTTCGCAATAATCCGTCCTGTCGTTATGGTATTATCGTCGCGTTATACACGGCTACAACTACCTATAACTATGGACACAGCGGCTGCAGCACTACCGCTATTCCGTCAATAACATTAGTGCCATTAGTGTTATTGCCTGAACGAAGAGCGAAGGTGCCAATCAAGCAACTGCAAGCACAACCGGTGCCACATTCACAATTGAGGCGCCACCTCCAACTTTCATTAAGAAACACAGCGTTTCCGTTGCCGGCGCTGTGTGATGTATGGGCCTGTCTTTTCTTCCTTTATTATTTTTTTTTTTCGCGAAGCGTGCGTGTAAGCGGTAGCCCAGCGGCATTTCCTGTGATAAGCAATGTCCTTCGCCTCCGTAACATCCTTGACGCTTACGTTTCAAAACAACTGCCGGCAGTCAGTAGCGTACTACGCACCGTCATTTCCGCCGGAGCTTTCCAGGAACGTCAGAGCCGCTCCTGCTTATTCCAGTGTGCTCTAGCTATACGCTAACGCCAGCGTAGTACGACGAGCGCTTATTACAAGCATTCAAAGGCATCTGAAGTCATTTCATAGGCTACTCGAGGTTTTGTTAGGTTACCCTATGTGCGCACTAGATTACACTGCATTTAAATAGTTAATACGCTGGTCTACGTTTTCCAAGTAAGCTTTAGAAGAAGGGGGGAGGAGGTGTGAAGGCGAAAACGAGGTAACACTAATGATGTAGATTTGGCTGCAGGGAAGTCTCTTCGTGTCTTTTCCTTTGTTCTTAATGCTGGAAGAATAAGGATATATATCTAACTACTACGAGTCTCTTCTCGAACAACTCGCTTCTTGATCCAAAGAAGACAGGGCGTTGACATGACTTAAACATGCCTGTGAACATTTACTATTTTATCCTGGAATGCTCGATTTTCAGAGCTTGTGTACGATTGTGGTATCGCCACCGATAATTTTCCAATTTTTCATTTGCGTCTAGTTTAGGGCGAACTGGATTACTGTACGCTGACCGATTTTTCATAGTCTGATCCTCCGGACCGACAGATTATTCGGAACCATCCACAGCAGTGACACCAACTTATAGAGCCAACGTGTAACGGCAGCCGAAAGTTTCACGTTCGTTACGTGAATATTTTGTCGACAAACGTCTTAAACATTTCGGTTTTTCTGTGGCGCAGATCGTTCTTGCTGCGGTCATGGTTGAGTTCACTGCAATACGATAGCGCATGAGCGCAGTCACGTGGTTTCACTTCATATTTCGGGGTATTTTTTAAACGCCGTAAAAAATCACGCAACATATACATTGGCACAAAATGTTAGATTGATCGTTTTTGAATCCCCTGTATAACGTAAAGAAACGCCCTTGGCCTTGAAATGATTAATAAAAATGTTTCTTCGTTGATCTTAGTCAATTGCCTAATTAAGAGGGCCATAAATAATACTGTAAGGAAAGCCACATGACGGCAAGCCGTATGTCGTTGGTTTCATTCAGATGCGCTTAACCACTTTCTTTTTAAATCCTTGGTTCCAGTTACGTGAAACACCCGGCATATATACAGGGTGTTTCAGCGAACACTTTCAAAAATCTTTAAAGTTTCCCTGTGGCAGATATGGCAATTCTAGTTGATGAGCTGCTCTACTCGAAGCGCAGAGAATACTTGAACAAAAAATTGAGATGCAAAATCGGCTCATTAATAAAAAATTCAGTAATTCAGTTTTTAACTAATTATATTATGGCCCATTGCAATTTACAAATTGTAGCCGTGGAGTTCACAAGGCGGATCCACATGGAACTAATTTTAAAGATCTCACCAGTTTCGATATGTAAATTCCCGAACTTTGCGGAGAAATGCATTGGCGTTCCAGTTCATTTGTTAGCAAAACGTCGTATCATGCACTGAAGCACACAAGTAACACAGGACACGAACCCGGGGCCACCGCCTTTCCGGTTCGACTTCGCCCTGCCATCAGCTAGCCTCCTGGTTAGCTCAGAGGGTAGAGCGGCTGCCCCGGAAAGAGTAGTCCCGGGTTCGTGTCCCGGATCAGGTCAACTGCGAGGCTTTTCTTTCGAGGAACCCGTATGGGTTTCCTTTGTAGCAAGTGCTACCATTGGGTGGATGTCTTATTTTCCCTTTATTAATTACGTTTCTCCATGGACCTTGCGGGTTTCCGCACAACTGTTACGTTGTTTCCAACGTACGCAACATCGGGAAACATAAGAAAGGGGCGACGATAGAGACCGACTGAAAATAGCGCTCTTTTCACTCGGTCTCTATCGTCGTGCCTTCCTTATGTTTCGCGCTGTTACATAAGTTGCAATGGTACCAACTAAACCAGCAAGCAACCATTCTGCATTTCCGAGCTCGTCAGCATTTGTAATTGTAGCTTAATACAGGTTGCGAAACGTATGTTTGCAAGGCACTACAGCACACTTGTAGACTGGCTCAGAGCGGCCGCACATCGCAAACGTGATTAAGCGTAATACACGTTCCGATCCGTTTCTTTCTCGCGTATTAATTTATGCTGATGGTACTGTTTGGCTATACCTACGTACAAATTTACATTGGTTACGACGCAGTGTAGCTAGCTTAAAGTTTATAAACGTGTTTATTGCGGCCCTGCGTGTTACGCTCTCCCGGGTTCGTATGCAGCAGCAGGAACAAAGATCATGCGCAGATTGGAAGTCATCCGTTTCTATAGCAGGCTTCTTTGACAAGTAAAAAAAAAAAAAGTTACAGCCGCTTCCCCGTTCTCACGCAGTCCGGCGTCCATTACAACGACGGGCAGCAAGCTCTTCTCAGAAATCTGTCTGCGTTCCGGTCAAAAGTACACTTTTTTTTTTGTTTCTTGTTCTCATTTTCGCCGAGATCGCTGCGCTTCTACTGCAGTCTTTTGCAGCGCAGTTTTACCTCTTCTCTGCTGCACGCATTTCGTGTGTGAGGAGCAAAGCGAAGGAAAGAAAACGGGACGGGACGGGGGGAAAGGGGGGGGATACGACCCCACAGAACGGTTAGTGCGGCGAGACATATTGATAGGCGGAAGATCGTTCCCAGAGTCTGGCGGTAACGTGAGACATTAATTTTCTTTTTTTCGTATTCTCTTACCACCCCCTGAATACAGGGGGTGCTTGGGAGTGGCAAGGATGTATCCTTCGTTCTTTCCTAACTCCTTACTTAACCACGTCCTCCTTTCCCTCGTACTTCGCTTAGAGGTACCGACGCTGTCACGTGGCAAAAGCAAGGTCTTCCTCTCTCTCTTCCCTTCCCGGTTTTCTCGCATCGAAAGCAAGGTCTTCTCCGTCCCCATTTCACCAGTGCTTTTCGTTTTATTTCGCGCAACCGAGCCTACATTATGCGGTCGTCCGCCCGGCGCAAATGTCAGCGGTTAGCTGGGCGAACGTGCCGCGAAGCAATTCTGACGGCCCTCTTTCTTTCGTGCTTGCCGCGCGAAAATGTCTCGAAGGGAATGAGAAAGTGTGCATAATCGCCTTACTTACGACGTGTGAGTGTCTCTGTTTCTGTCGCTCAACAGGATTCGTTTATTTGGATTCTCTTTTTCTCCTCCTTTGTTTCGAGCTCTGTGTGCTTGCCTACATGGTCACATCAGAGACGTGGCCAAGACAACCTGTGTACTCATTCACGCCAGTTGCGTGCAGTACACATCCGAAATCTTCGGCTCCTTCGTCAAATCACGCCAGAGAGACAAGGTCAGACTGGGAGCGCAGTTGTACCAGTACAGGACCGCCCTACTCTACCGTCGAAGCGTCGGATACCCGACGCAACACGATATACCGTTGCCAGCTAACGTTCTGGCGTGGTTCCCTGTGCGACAGACTTACTATGGTGGCCTTTTCAACGCGCCACGTTTTGTTAGGTTGGTTTGAGTTAGCTTGTCAAATATAAGCACCTTAAGAAGTTGCGAATGAGCGAAGGAGATGAATCATTTGTCGCTCCATGAAGCAAACAGCGACGGCGCTTGTAGCGTAGCGCTGTTTTGTCAAAACTGGCTAGTACTGTTTTTCGTACACTATTTTCGTGCGCGGCTCGTATCTCATTCGTCTGTGAATCTCAGTGGTTAACTAGTAATTGTTATTATTATTATTATTATTATTATTATTATTATTATTATTATTATTATTATTATTATTATTATTATTATTATTATTATTATTATTGAAGTTCTAATCATTATAATTATATTTCTCCCACCTGGCTCCTACCGTTTCTCGTGCCGCGTTCAAATTTCGCATTGGGGAACTCGCCGTGGTTGCTTAGTGGCTTTGGTGTTAGGTTGCTAAGCACAAGGTCGCGGGATCAAACCCCGGCTATACGGCAGTCCAATTTCGATGGGGACGAATTGCGAGGACACCCATGTACCTAGATTTAGCTACACATTAACCCTGGCAGCGCAAATTCCCTCACTAGAATCCCTCACTACGGCGTGCCTCATAATCCGATCGTGGTTTTGGCATTTAAAACCCCATAATTTCTATTTTTCGCTTTGGAGAGTATCATAATCGTCGATGAATTTTTTTTTTCTCTGGTGGACATACAATATAGTGCGGCTTTACCGTCTTGTTCGCGCTTTGTTTCGGTGTTCATCGAACCCGCATGTTACCGCGGAGTTTACCGAAGGAGGATGTCACATTCTATGAAGAAAGGCAAGCTTTTTCGATGTTTATGGGTGTTAGCGGGGTTTCGCAGAAGAGCGGCTCCGATCAGAATCGCAGGTGGTGCATACTTAAGAATGGTATTAGCGAATGTGGTGCACGGCGAGTGCCGCCACTTCGTTGGGTTCCGCCATGTCCGTTGACGCTAAGCTTTTGCGTCGAGCTTGGGTCGCTGCGGTATTTCGGTGAAATAGCGTCGCCGACGCAAACGCAAAAACCTGTTTGCGTCTTGCACGTGCGCAGCGGCGCTGACGCTTCTTTTGCGGCCACAATACCTTTGCAGCTCCTCTTCGAAAACTCCCTAATGCGCATGACGTGGCATGAGTATGTTGCATTATGTCATGTTCAGTGCAGGCGCGCGTAATCGATCGGTCTTGCGGTGAACATTTGCCCACAAGCCGTTACTGTCGCACTGTGTTGCATACTGGGTAGGTAAACACGCGTTTGTTGGCGGTCTGTCTTTTGTGCTTTCTCCGCGCCGTATAGATGAACCCGGCCGTCGCCCTTGTGCGTCGCGCTGTGGAGGAGCGTCGCGTCGTTTCGTGAGCGCGCTGGCAGGGTAAGCCTCGCGCGCACTCGTCTCCGCAACATATCGACTGTATCAGTTAACATTTGCATGGTATATGGTAAGCACACGTGCGTTGGACCCAACGCTAAATGTGCTTGCTGCTGCGCCAGAAGCTTCGCAGAAAGGTGAAATGGCTGTTCCAAACCACTGCAACAGCGAATCTTCCCTGAAGTCATTCTGTGGACATGGACGACACGCTTCGGAAGCGTGACCATATATGTTACGCGTTTACTCAAGGCGCTCGCGCGCCATCGCTCTCGCCGTTTTCACGGCATTGCGCGCTGTCAGCGTGTGGTGGGTGGGATTGAATTTCAGCTCGGACGTTGAAGTCACGCCTAATTACTGTCACGGCTCGTCGCCTGCGCAGCGGCCTCTCTCCGACAGTCGACGAAACGTGAAGATTCCGGCACACATAAAGAAACATTCATAGAAAATTAACAGAAGCTGTGCTCGTTAATTACTTTTCTGCAATATGAGAAGGGCCGCTTATGCGGTTAGACGATGTTTGGCGAGCGAGGAGAAGTTGCAAGAGCGAAAAATTTTCGCTGTTACAGTTTTGCCCCTCTTTCTTTCTCGGTCGTGTCCGTGGGGTTTGTAAGAATGTTGAAGTTAGCAGATTGGCAGGTATATATATTTTTTCTCCCTCTCTCGTTATAAATATAACAACTCTCTGGAGTGAGTGTTTATAAATGTGGGGGCTACTATATCCGGGAATGCTATAACGAGGTGCTGAGAGGCAGCGTTGTGCCTCTCCCCGCCCCTCTTCATCCCCTTCCTTCCTTGATATATATTTACGCAATCTGCCTACTACGGCAAGTAGTTCTGCAGCGTGTTCGAGAGGCGGTCGAACGAGGTCCGGCATCGGCAACAGGAAGCCATTCTCTGACGCGCGCCGCGAGTCCCTGTTTACTTGCCTTCGCTGCCGGCATCGCGGTGTTCCTTCTGAATAAACGCTGGCTGCGCCCATCTTGCAACCCACGCTGCAGACGAGACACGAGACTTGACTCTGTTCGACGCTTGTTCGCGTGGCGTAGTATAATTCTGCCGCACAATGCCTATCGACGGCGATAGACTGAAACCCGCGCGTGCTTCGGGCCATTGGGGCGGGACGGCGTGGCAGTCGTACGCGCAGACCGGTCGGCGTCGTACTGCAAATGAAGCCGCTGACAGTCTTGCGTGCCGAGCGCTGGCAGATAGGCCGACGGTGCGAGTCTCTCGAGGCACTCGGAGGCTTTTCAGAGCAGCTGTCGCCAGCCGGTTTCGGTATTCATGGTCTCCGCCTTGTACCTGCTCCCGTATGCTACCAAGAGACTCAGTCGATCGGAAGCATCGCTACTGTAGCGTATTCGTACTCTGTCGGAGCGAAGTCTGACGTGGCGACACAGGATAGGACTGTCAGCATCACCTATTTTGTTTCTGTTCTTTTTTACATGATCATAGCATTATGAAGCTTTATTCGTTAGACTGGCCAGCGTTAAAGACTCTCTCGAAGGCAGATGTCCTTTAACTTTCTTTCAGCATTATAGCAACGTTTTAATCCTAACCAAAATACTGCTATAATGCAGCAGGGAAGTTATAACTATGTAAGTGCCGTAAATGCGTATGTCATTAGGAAAGAGTACCGTCTTGACGTTGCTAACTTTGTTAAAATTCGGCCGATATTTTTCATCGCTATCTTTCGAAAATGCTGCCCATTAAGTTACGCTGGTGCACTGCGGTGGAGTTGCATGTACATACGACCGAAGCGGCAACTCTTAAAATTTCTGTACGTGGCGCCGTAAGCACAAGCCTGTCGTTGTTGGTGTTGTCGTAATATCGTTAATAATTCCTGGAGCAGTCTGTCTCACTAAGAGCGTGCAACGGTCCCGTGAGAGAGCTTAACGAAAACTCAAAAGCAGCCTTGATATTGCAAGCAGTGCTTGCTAAATCAGAGGGGGTGCCTGAAATGATACGAAGATGGTACAAAAACTAATAAACACAACATAAATTGATACAAAACAGACTAAGAAAGGACAGCTATTCAAAGGTCTACGTGCATCTTCATATCCTGACTGGCTAGTGTGAACTGTAATCAAATGGTCAAAGCTACGCTCACCCGTCGCTACAGTTCCTGATGAATGTTTTGTCAAGGCCAGCGCCGTTATTAAATTGATCTGCTCAATTACGATTGTTTAATGCGCGGGCGTCGCCTGTAGACGAACTAGTAGCCTTTGCAGCGAAGTTAGTTGTCTTAGTTTTATGCCGACCGGTGTTCGTTGGTCTATTCTGCTGTTCTCGCCGTGCTAATCTTTGTCGCGTTCGACGAGGAGCGGCCAAAAGGCAAGTTCTTAAAAAGGGCTTCGTTTCGTATTTCTCCATTTCCCGCGGTTTTTCATTTTCTTCTCTATTTTTTTCTCATGTTTGCTGTGGGAAGTACTTCAGTTAGTAGTTTGCGCTTGTTCGGGCATGCCGTCGAAACGGCGCGAAATGACAGGACAAAGCCAGAACATGGACAACACTGAGTCGTGCTTGCGTGCGCTTTTTTGGTCTCTGTGAGAGTCTTTGCAGTGCAGTCATTTTTCGTGGTGTGTTACCAAGCGACTCAACATGAAGCTAGTCTATAAGCAAGAGAGAAATCTAATTAGGACTGTCTATGGTGCGACATGGAGTTTGGTTTACAAACCGCGCTCTACATCTTGCGGGGATGTTCCAGATTACGTTAAATAGTTCCTATATAGGTTCTTACTGGAGTCAGGCTGAGATCTTGAAGTTGCTCATAAGAATGAGCAGGCCCATTTAAAATACGTTTAAATAATTAATTTTTTAAATACTCTCTATTCTACCCTCAAACATTTCTTTCTTTTTTCCAAAATTCATATTAAGAAAAAAGGAAATCTGAAATTGAAGATCTAAATTTGTGATATCCCCTTCTCGGTTATTATCTTTGTTTTCTGTATTTTTGATTGCCCTCGAAGGGCTGACTACGCTTTTACACATTCGTTTTCTTCACACATAATCTCGTTCCTTCGTATTTTCGTTTTTCTCTGTCCCTGACCTATCCCGCCAGAGTAGTTTTGTATCATTCTCTGAGCCCACCATGAGTATCGTCAAATAGTAAACCAGCCGCCCTTGCACGGGAATGAAGAAGAAGGGTCGAATCCCGAGAGCGCGTGTCCCGAAATATCGCGTGGACTTCACGAGGTCACAAGAATTAGCTGCTGCTGCGCCCGCTTTCCAGAAGACGACTCCACGGTCCTGGCCTACTCTCGCACCGCTGGTTCAAGATCATCTTCCGGAACTCTGTCTCCATGATACGGTAGGAAGCAGCCGGTGACCTCAAGCTCACGAACTTGCCACGCAATCACCCCGACGAAGACGGGGCAGGAAATGGCAGCCGCCGTGCGGCGCCGCTACCGTGCCGTGTGTATCTGGAACGTAGCTCCTTTGCTGCGTGGCCGCCATATCCTACACCGTGTCGCTTGGAACGACGGTTCTTACACCGTGCTTGGAACCCAGTGGCTTTCGGAGCTCGGCGCCACGTTGTACACCGTATCGTCTGGAATGCAACTCCTTGTGCTGCGCGGTCGCCATATTTTACGCCTCGTAGTCTGGGACCGAGCCGCTTCTGGGTATTTTAGGGTGGTGCCTCCATGTTATACACCGAATCGTCTGGAACGGAGCTACTTGTGCTGTGCTGCCGCAATGCTTCGCAGCGCGTTTCCGGGAACCACTCGTAACTGGGCCGTGTCTTCTGCGCAGACACCAGCGCTGTAACTAATTACGGTACGCAGCCTCCGCCCTGCTGCTTGTCTTCGTAGCCGCCAGCGTGTCGCTCAAAGCTCGCCGGGATCGGCACGTCTAAGCATACTTTCACTTCGAGCACCCGGCCATGACCAGCCGGTTAGTTCGACAACATCAACGCATCAGTCGAACGGATGGGGTCAGGCTTCGTCAAGTGCGATCGCAACGGCTTACGTCACCTCTACTTGGCTTCGTTCTACAGCATCAATTTCGAGCCAACTGCACGGGACTTTTCATTACCATCTCACGGGGCTGAAGGACAAGTGGCACTTTCGCGACGGGGTGACATCGAAGACAGAATCCAGCAGCCTCATTTTGTTTGGTGTGTGACTATTTTTATGCATTGCGAATGTTATTAAAGCCGCTTAAATACCTGATCGAGTTGACGAGCAACATTTATGACCCGTCAGTGATAAGATTTATTTTCCTTAATGGGCGTCTGCGGCAGAGCTGAGACCACTTCGTTCTGCGCATGTTACAGTAAACGCCTGCTTGTAGGAATATAGAGCATCGTACCTTGCCCTACTTTCGTTTGATGTGCACTTCTCACCAACATACTGCACTGCATCCTTTATCGCCATACATTCGTATAAGCACGTGTCGCATTTAAGGCCGTCGTGATGTTCTGGCAGCTATGGTTCGCACTGATCATTTTAGGAGTTTAATTATCAAAATATGGTGTTCTCACAAAAGTATTATTTGCAATTGGGCGCCGCGTTTACTACAGTATTCACTTTTGTGAGTGGCCAACGCAAGGTCTGCAGTCTCTATTACAGTCTATAGAATGTCTACTTATAGACTGTTTCTCAGGTCATATGTAGCCTTTAGTTATTCTACGAGTCATCAGTTTACCGGAATTTTTAAGAACTCGCCTGTTGCTGTTCTAAGATTTGTAACGACTGTCTTAATCTATAGTTTTAGGAAGAGATTACACGAACGTCTTACAACTTTTGGTTTTGCGGCTTTCTAGTTTCTGAACACATTGCCTTCATTAGCCTCTCGCAAAAAAGCTTTGCCTGCGCTGGTACAGCAATGGGGGCCACGAACTGGCATCGTGAAGATTTTTTCGTGCGCAATGACGTCATTAGGGCGTGTTTACGCCGCAAGTTCGCTTTCATTGATTGGGCCGGCTCTGTTTCGACCCCGAGCAAAATAATTATTTCGCTTTTTCCATGGGACGGCGTGATTATCGAAGATCATTTTACTACAAAAGAACCCCAGGGTTGATTTTTCTTCTTTTATTTCTTTATTTCTTGCTTCCTTCACATGGCGCACAAACCCCACTCAAGGCCGTTGTAATTGGGCTCGCTCCCTCAATCAACGGAATGCTTTCAGCATACGGCCGCATCGCTGCGAAAATTAATCGCCGCACTGAGCTCTCCTTTCAGTGTGTGTACGCGTGCGTGCGTGCTCTCGCTCGCACGCTTGCATGCATCCTACATCTGTAGCGTCTGTTGCGTATTCATTCGTGCGTGCACTAGACAGCCTCTGCCACGCCGAAAGCAGCGCGAAGGAGCTCCCTTTAGCTTGTTTATCGCGCATTATTGGAGCCCGTGGGCATGCTTTATCGCGGTCAACGGATTCAGACAGCGAACCTCTGCTAGCTGTCCCGATACAAGCATGCATGTATGCCTTCCGCCTGCATGGGAGACTGATTACGTTAATTAGGAGGAATTCGTTCAATGGCTAACGTTGCTGCCTGCTACGCCTCCTATCTGTCAGGGTGTGCGTGTCTGGAGGGATGGAGGTAACGGTATATGGAGTCGCAATGAGATGCTAGCGGCCACCACAGGAGGCGCCGCAGTCGAAGCTTCCTCGAACATCTCCTAATGAATCGCTAATTAGGGCTAAATAGTTGAGTGGCACTCTCTATGCGCCCGTCTATCGCCGAGAGGCAGGAGGCAGCCATGTGCGTGCGTTTTACTTTCACTTGCGGGTTTGGACGAAAACGAAGGTCGGCGAATAGGGCCCTGCAGCTTATTGACGATAATGAGAGCGCAATAATTTTTCCTGGTAGGCTCGGCTTTCACGTGCAACCCGCCAATAAGTGCAGGGTTCCCGTGCACCATGCCTCCACTTTCGACAACGACGTACATCACGAGCCCCATGTGCAAGTTCGCGATATCGTTGGGAGAAGGTTAGACGTCGCGCCCCTGAAACGAATGGTTGCGTGCGTCTTGCGAAAGGTGGCGGCCATCCGTTAGTCTTGTGTCGTGAAAGACTAACGGTTGCAATGCGCCCACCGCAGCTATAGTGGAGCTGTCGGTGTCGCCTGTCGTGTTAACCCTTATACAAGGTTACTTAGGTGGTACATCGAAAGTATTGCGAGATTTGTCTATAAATTATCTGCATCATTTATCAGCTATACTCTCTGTTGATTGTTACAGGCTGTGTATAGAAGAGGAATGAACAAAAGAAATAGACATCTTAATTATTTGTGTCTATACACGTTCTCTCTCTCTCTCTCTTTATATATATATATATATATATATACACAAAAGCATCAATAATCTTCAGTCATGGTGTACGCAATATGGGATAATGGACTTCGGTATGCAAGTTCTGGGCAGTGGAGCTATGGAAGAAACCATGCCTATTGACATGCGGGCATATTGAATGACTGCTCTGTAATTCGTTCACTGCGACTCGATTTCAGCTCAGTGTCCTCAGTATCGCCACGCGCGATCACTTTATTTAAGGTACTAGCACTTTTCGCGAGATGTTCGATATGCCGCGTTGCGTGAGCAATCGCGAAGGAATCGTGCTTCCTTTCTCTTAATGTGGGGAGCCAAAAAATGAAAAATAAAGAACGAAAATAATAATAACAATAATAATAGTTGTACATATGCTTTAGCACGGCGACTCGGCGCTTATTGTTATTATCTTTTTATGCAAGAACGGCAACTTGTCAATTATGCGGCCTAAGGATGCAGGAAGCCTCGTGCTACCACCTTGATTTATTTTTCTATAGAATCTGCAGTGCCTTATGATAAAATTGTGTAACTTTGACAGGTTCTCATTTCGGCATAGCTTGCTGGAGCGGTGTAAGGCATAAACGTAAGCCATTTATGACATTAAGGCTGTTACTTGTCCTGTGCAATGACATTGCACGAGATTACACATCGCATAAAATTAAAGGGAAGATACGCATCGAATTTAATTGTGCACCATCAATAGCTATATCACTTCACGTAGATTCCAGCACGTTCATTAGCTATGCAGCTTTTTCTCCTTTTCTCATTTATTCTAAGCGTTCATTGCATGACAGAAGAGGAAATGGAACTTGTCGCTTGAACTCAGTATGCAAGGTCAGCCTCTCAAAATGATGCACTGACACGGACACGTTTCATTACACTATACTCAAGCACCCAGTGATAGGTGGCTCCCTCTATAAGCGCTTACATCTATGACTGTATAGTAAATGTACGTATCTGTGGCGTTTTGTTTCTTTCTTTTTTTCTCTCTCGCTTGCGCAGTATTGCTATTTCTGCTAGTAATCTGTTGTTCACGTCTTCGCCTGTCTTCCTCGGTGGCTTCAGAGGCTGCACTTCCCCTCAAAAGTCTTTTTATAACCTTCTTGACGATGCCGTTGGATAGCGTGGGCCGACTAAGTAATTAAGGCTGATTGGCTGAGTGCCGGAAGGGCCCGGGTTTCTCTACAAGAAATAACTCAAGAAAATAGAGTGGAATTAAGCTGTCCTCCTTTCCGCTTCAGTCGCTACGAAATCTCAAGCGCCAAGGTCGTGCGCAATGCACGAGATAACTTACCGATGTTTGAGAAGGGAGGGAGGGGAGGGAGAGGAAGAAAAACGAGATGAAACGTGCAGATAACGGGACGTGGAAGCGCCCATATTCATCGCTTTTCGTTTATCGCATTAGTGTGTTTCTTTATCTCGTTTGGCGATCACACCACGAGAAACGCGTCGACGCTATGTGCTCGTCATTGTGTGTACGTGTGCGCCTGTTTTTATTTGCTCATTTCTCCATGTCATTTCTGTCTATTTAATTGACAGTCGAGTGTTGCGGAAGATCCGGCGACGAAAGTTACGAACATTACCACAATCAATCAATCAATCAATCAATCAATCAATCAATCAATCAATCAATCAATCAATCAATCAATCAATCAATCAATCAATCAATCAATCAAGCACGGTGCGGTGGTTGTGGGCCGAAAGGCACTGGGGAAGACGTGGTGTGGAGGTGTTTTTCATTTTTTGCTTTCTTTTTTTTCCGTTTTACAATATGACAGACACGGGAAGGGCAAAAGCATCTCGAGCTAAACTTTCACCGATGCTCTTGCGAAATCAGCCAGAGTGGTCGCCAACACTGCGTCTCAGTCAATCCGGACGTCGCCATCGATTTAGTGTCACGTTGAGCACTCTCCTCACTCGTGAGGAGGAGTTGAAATAATAAGGTTTCCGTGGCCTTGTCTAAGGTCGCTGCACAGTGCATTAGAAAAGCGCCTACGCGCGAGTGAAATGAAAGAAAGAAAGAAAGAAAGAAAGAAAGAAAGAAAGAAAGAAAGAAAGAAAGAAAGAAAGAAAGAAAGAAAGAAAGAAAATTACCCTGATTATGTGTTGAGAAACACATCCGTTAGGGGACCCTGCTTCTCGAGTTATTTGAGCTTCCGGGCATTCGTCTTTTTCTTTTCTTTTCTTTCTTTCATTTCTGCACTCTGCTAAGCTGTCTTTCAAGCTGCCACGCTTTCTGCTGAGTAGTCGCGCTTATTATAAGTGAATTCGATCGCGTCGTATTCGCCTGATCGCTTGTAAAGTTCTTCAGCCTCTTGTTTCACCTTTATTTTATTTATGATCTCTCTCTCTCTTTTTCTCGCTTTCTTTTTTCTCGTAGAGGGCCTGGGTAGGGGAAATCGCTAGCGTTCGACCTCTATTCATTTAAGCATCGGTAATATGATATATTTCCCTTTCGCCCTGTAAAATTTGTTTCTCTTGTGCGTAGCATATCTTGGCAACAACACGAACACAAAAATAAAACACAAAAACAAGAAATTGCATTGCAATTAATGGTTGCTATACTGGTTCCACGCTTTTTATCCTAACAATATTTAATAAATTAAGCAATCTCCAAGAATGTCTGTCAAAACGCATTTACTATTTGCTACTGCTGAGGAGCTGGACTTTTAATGGATCTGGCCGTACTGCGCCTATTTTGGGCCGGGATGTCTTCCTTAGGGTCCACTCGTTGGCGCTGAAATCGTGGGAGCGTGCGAGGTCGGAGCCGCTGCAGAAACGCTCGCTTCCGCTATCAAGGAAGTCCCCGCTCGGTTCCGCTTCCTAATCACATCCGAGTGAACCGAGGGTCAACGCTCACGGCGCGCTATCGCCCGCCGCGGGCTCCCAGTTACCCGGCTGCTATATCGGGCCAGTCTCAGGGTGCTGTAGCTGCAAGCGACCTCCGTCATGGTCAAGGTTCTTCGAGAACACGTCTCGTTCGTCGGATAGCTGGTGCAAATTTGGAGAACTTACCGCACATACTGGAACTATATCTAGCTCGCACTCAGCCTTTTCGATTCCGAGCATGGCCCTCTTCCGACTAACATATGTGCCCATCTGCGCCAGCCTGCACCCGTATTAACGGTTACAGGCAAACTTTAGTGGGGCGTCATCGTGACAGTTGACTAAGTGTGAGGCTGGCGGGAGCTTTCGTGAGAATGCATTTTTCAGGCAGTTGTGTGCGCTGCTCTTCGAGTAGGGAAAACCCGCACGTGTACTGCAACCAATCGGGATGTCGTTCCTGCGTTGTTCGCTGTCAGTACACAATGTCGGCGCTCGCTTTTGGGTTTTTGATGACTCTCTGGATTGTTCGGACACGCACGCACGCACACACACGCCCAGCTCGAACATCGGGCCTTGCTTTTTACATCTTGTGTGATACAGTGTTTCGTTTCTCCAAGAAGCTAGCTCAATATGTCGCCATCGGCAACCTGTAGCATAGAGTTTATTCTACAAGCACAACAAGAAGAAACGGCAATGCGAACAAGATAAAACATGCAAGCCATAAATATGGGGAAACGCTTAACCTACCGGCGAACATCCCGAGAACGAGAGCCGATGTGTTTCGATCCGTGCCTTTGACAAAGTCCACATATTGAAAAATCCTCTAAGACATTCCTATAAATAGCCAGTTAAACTATTCTTTGCGTGGTGGTTATACTGATATTTGTTGTCTGTGGTGCATACTGTTGTTATTGAGGAGCTTTATTTTCGTCTCCTAACGCAGGGATTTTATAAGTTTACTTTCTTTGCAGAAACAATGGCAACCAAACGTAGTCTTGTATCGACTCAGAAAATCCCATGCCAAACTTTAAAAAAGCTACTATTTTTCGTGACGGAAACTATCGCAAAAACCCATACCTATACCACAGTACCTCTTACATATTTACACAAACTTGGAATACAGCAATAAAGAGTACACTGTAAGGAGCGTACTACATTATATAAGGCTTTTTTTTTTTCTTTCTCCAGCGTTCCGACGCTAGACTCACTTTGCAGTCGTGGCTCAAAAGAAGGAACGAGAAAAAAAAAAAAAAAGAAACCAAGGATTGTCGGTGGCTTTACGTGCCTGCGAAAAGGGGCTCTCTTCGTTCCAAGAAGCGCCGACGAACCGCCCTCCAGTTTTCGCCCCTTGCTTCCGCCTTCCGGTCAACATTCCGCTAGCGTGCCCGTCTACTTTGAGTTCGTGAAACTACTGCAAGAGCACTCTGAGGGAAGGTGAAATGTCAAAGGGCGCCTATAGTCCCGAGAACGAGAAACATAACGTACGTTGAGCTAAAATGCTAAAATATATTTCTTTTCATGCACACATACTATATATATCCCACCCTGCGGCTAGTTTTTTCATCCACTTTCATTTCCATTAATTTATCATTTCTTTAACTCAGTAAGTACAAGCAATTTCCCCTATGGTGTCCTTGGTGCGTTTTGTGGTTTCTTATGACATGGTGTGTGTGTGCGCGCGCGCGCGCGCGCGCGTGTGTGTGTGTGTGTGTGTGTGTGTGTGTGCGTGTGCGTGCGTGTGTGTGTGTGTGCGTGTGTGTGTGTGTACGTACCACGGGATACGTATTCCGAAAGACGTTTCCGGGAACAGTAACGCTGCTAGTAACATCTGTTGACGTCTTGATCAACCGCAACGCTGGGGAGTTTTTCTTGTCCATGCGTGACTCTGCTTCGGTCCAAAAACGAAACGATACATTGATATATTTGTGGCACATATGTTCGCCAGACAGATGAGTCAAGCATTTCAGTGTACACAGTCAGTCATTGCGTTTCTTTTAGTGCACCTTGCGAGGTATTACCACCAGCGCCGCTTATCGTGTTTGACATGGTTTTACACCTTCCGATTCCCGTATGAGTCTACGCCATTGCGTCTTGACCAGCAAAGAGATACGGGTTCTCCGGCGTTTTGCTGTTACGCAGGAAGATTAGTAAGCATTATAGATTGACTTGCGCTCATGCATGGTCAGTTCCTACTTCCTGCTACTGTAGTTCTTCAGATGGTGATTCAGATGGTGATTTTTGCGCATAAAACCCTAGCATTTCAATATTTTTGTATCATAAGGACTGAGCCAAGTGACAGCTACCACCCTTACCCTTGACTTTGCCGCAGTCAAATGCGTAAAAGAATTATTCTCTTTCTTTTGTTGCCGTTCAGCACTTATGATTATCTCGGTGTAAACATAGTAATGAATAAAAAGCCTAGAGACCACGGCATCATTAAAACAATAATAACAAAAAATAAACATGTTCTATCACAACCACGCGACGTGAAATTGTCTCAGTGCACTACACTGGTCGAAAAGGCGCACGTAGGCTGTACCACTCGGTGTAAGCTTTGCATGCCAGGCTGCGAAGAACGAAATATATTTTTTTTTCGCGACTTCTGCTGTTTATGTACTTTTTATCGTGACTGTCCATATGTTTATTATCCGTGCTGACTCAGGAACAACGCTCCCTTTAATCTCATGAAACGCCTGTCGACTTCATTTTACAATTTCTTTGACGACCATTCGTGGACTCTAATAGACCAACAGTGAGCCGTTCAGCACTCATTGCATGACCTGCATACCGAATTCCATTTCTTCTTTTAACCGTAACTAGGATCATCTACCCGTGTTTGGCCTGTATACCATACTGTTGTCTTTATATCCCATAGCCTTAAACGTTTACATACACCTGATAAAGTCGAGGGTCTAAGGGAATGCCATCTTGTAGGAAAAGCTGATAGTCAATTAAACGCAAAATGACAGCCAAGGCAAAATGTATTCAATTAGGAGGCGTTTCGGCTGCACCGCGGGAGCCTTGTTCATAATGACAGTGCAGTAGTTTAAAAACGTGTTTCCACTTGCTGCAGGCATTGCGCGTATACATGGGGGGAAGACTGCCGGTATCCCCATTAAGCGTGTGCGCAGTCTTTCTTTCTTTCTTTCTTTCTTTCTTTCTTTCTTTCTTTCTTTCTTTCTTTCTTTCTTTTATAATCAACCGCACACGCCTAGCTAACAGGAATACCGGCAGCCTACCCCCCCGCATACGCGCAATGTCTGCGATATGCGATAACGCGTACCTATAAGTGAACTTTGCCGTTTGCTGTCATTATGAATATATTTCACCATGGTAGGCGCTGTATGTATCAAACAGTCGTGGCACAGTCTTCAGCTTAGTTTAAAATTTCCTTGCTATCCTCGAAGTGGCAGTATGAAGCGACTGTTATTCTTTTTTTTTTTTTTCGAAGGGTGATCAGTACTCGCGCTGGTTCGAAAAACAGTCGTTGCCAGATAGAGATCGCCAAACTTAATTTGGCGCCCTGCTCTACAGACCGTGCAGCGCACTCTGTCGGCATTATTTCCGGTGACGCACGTACATGCTTCCGCTTTAATCTGAACCATCTCCCTTTGTTCCTTTACGCGCAGGTGGAACGGAACGCCGTCGGGCTTCAGGCTGCCGCCTGTAATTAAATGGCGTCGGGCTGTCCGTGTGTAGAACCGATCTTCAACATCGCGACGCTCGCGCTTCGCTGGCGGTCGTTTGCATTTAACGAGCTTTGACCCGCACGCTACGGCGCGCTCCGCGGCGCTCTATGATCACTTTGTTTTGCATAGAAAGCGAGGCCGGTGATCTTTGAGGCGGGCCTTTTGCTGCACCGGATCGACGCCGAAAAGGCCATTACGACTCGCTCGTTGATCTATGCGCGTATACTGTGCACGGGGTGCTCGCTACGTTCGGTTCGTGCGATAATCCTTCGTGCATTCTTTTATTTGGTCTTCTTACGGCATCTCTCGGCGCTCGTGCATATATTGGCCACTTTCGTTTTTCGCGCTTGCTACAAGATAACGGCAAAGAGTCCGCGTGAATGCATATAATCCGAATACGACGCTGATCATTTGTGTGGGGTGCCTTATACTTTGCTACTGATTGCATTTCGTTTCTATTCGAACGTCGAGAGAAGGCAGTAATCGACTGAATTATGCTCGCTGTCAGCTTGACTGCTCTGGGTACTCGGCAATGGCGCGTGCGCATGCATATGCATTAGCATACATGAAGAGACACAATAGCGAACTGAAATTCGAGGATGGTTCTCCTTTTATAACGTGCTCATTAGCCTTCGGTGTATCGCTATCGTATATGGTCGCGGCACTCTACTCATAAACGTCGTATCGCGGGAAGTTTGAGCGCTTATCTTATCCGCACGCATACGGTATAACAAACGGCATGAGACTTGTTTGATCGCATACCGCGGGAAACCGCATGGCCATTTCCTTGTACAAACGGGCTATATATACGGTTAACTTTCTAAAAACGATGGAGAGCCAACGACTGCTTTAGGAGGGAGTAACTTCTTGTTCCTCGTATGACTCCATTTATACGCCAGGTCTCGTGCTCCCCGATGAAACCCGTTTCGTTCGATAGTGCGCAATCGAAACATGGCGGGTATGTGAATTCTCGAAAGAAAAAAAAAAAGAAAGATGCTAAATATGAAACACGCAATTACTGCCCCGCTTTAGAGGAGTTGTCATTGGCATAAGCGTGTAAAGTAAACGGTTCTGGACAGAATAGAACATTATCTGGTTTCGTTTCTCCCTCCCTCCCTCCCTCCCTCCCTCCCTCCCTCCCTCCCTCTAGGTCTCTCTCTCTCTCTTTCTCTCTCTCTCTCTGTACTCGTAAGCGGGGAAGCAGCAGCTTCAACAAAGCAAGAGATGCCGGCGGTTTCCTTATCGAAGGAAACCGCCGGCGTCTCTAGCGATGGTTCACAAAACAGCGCGGGATTTAGGACGAAAAGAAAAAAAGTGTGCATGGATGGGGGGGAGACACTAATTTGTGCCCTTTTCTCTCGGTTTCGTCCTAAACTGTCGCACTGTTTTTCAGACGTGTTACTTAAACCCGCCCAGCGTTCCGTTCTTGCCATCTCTAACGATGTCTGGGTCTTTCCTCCGAACGGGTCTGGGCCCATAATCAGTATAACTCGCCCGTACAACCGCGCGCCGGAACAACGGAGCCGCGCTCTGTCTTATCGCAGGCTCGAAGCTCATTCGCGCGCTCGTCTTTATAACGCGCCCACTTCCGCAACCTCCTCCGAAGCGCGCGCCTATAAAGAAATTTATAGCCGACGAGATTACTTTCTTTTTTTTTTTAATCTTTCGTGGTCGACACGGTTATATCCCACCGCCACGGTGAATCGCGGATGCTAGTATAATTGTTGTTACCATGCGTGTTTCTGGCTTCGGAATCGTTTAGTGCTTGGCTGACGGCAAGGGCTCTTTGCCAGTGGCTGACCGCCTTCGCAAGTAATATGTTCAGCGTCGGGATTGGCTGAAATTCGCCCTTACGAGCAATGCTCGAAGAGTAGAATTTTGGGCCAGTTGGCGAGGCACGTTTGACTATGGTGAAGCGCAGCATGCGGGACCAAGAAGGCGAGACCGACGGTACGAGTGCTTCTGGCGTAACAGTTATGGCGTAAGAACGTACGGTGAATGCACACCCTTATTTCCGCTATTTAACTTCGCCAGCCGAGTCACAGCTCGCCAATATCTGAACCAGGCTTCTATCATGCTTGTAAGCTAACATCTGCAAGTTTTCTTTCTTTCCACGTACAGTAGAGAGAGAAAGAGAGAAAGAGTGTCAACATTTATTATTGCCAGCAATCACGAGGGCGAACGTAGCCTCCCTCCGCCTAACAGGCGGCCGAGATCCCCTGATTCTCAGAGACTGCTTCGGCTAGCTCGAGGCTAGATGGCCCAGTCCTGGTCTCGCTTGTCTGGGCTGAGCAGCAGGGTCTCCCACTGCTGCCGGTTTTGAATTTTGCGGCCCTCGAAAGAAGCCGTTTCCGAGCATGCCCATAAAATATGTGGCAGATCCGCCCTACGCTTACATAATTTACATTGATCATTATATTGCCCTGGGTCGAATCTGCTGCGGGGCACCGGGTTATAGGATGCATGTTTCTTTGGGGGAAGCGCCAGGCTACCGCTTGTTTCTTGTTGAGCTCTGGATGAGGTGGTGGGAACCGGGCCCTTCCCAGCCGATAGTAATCAGTGATTTCTTTCTGGCAACAAAAAAGCAACAGAAATAGGCACAATAAAATTTAAAAAATTGGGAGAGAGAAAAAAGGACAATACAATCACGTAAGAAAAAGAGCATCTTTCCTATTAATATTAATTATCAATGGGAAAGATGGCTTAACCAGACAAAAAAATATATTTAATTCCAATCCATGGATGACACCCGGTAAACAACTAAATTTTTCTATTGTGTGTGGCCCTGTTCCGCAAACACTAAACATAGCCAAGCACAGTTGAAAATTTAATTGTTTACTGGGTGTCATCTGTGGTTTGTAATCAAATATCTTTTTTAGTCTGGTTAAGCGCCATCTTTCCCATTGACCAATGAATAATTATAGGATAAGTTCTTCCGTGATTGTATTGTCCTTTTTTCTCGTTCTCAATTTTTAAATTTATTGTGCCTTTTTCTGTTGCTTTTTTGGTATTTTATGTTTGTAATGCCATTCATGCCGTAGCCCACTTGGATCTTCTGCAGTATGTAAAAGACACGAATTGACAATATATATGTGTGTGTGTGTGTGTGTGTGTATATATATATATATATATATATATATATATATATATATATATATATATATATATATATATATATATATATATATATATATATATATATATATATATATATATATGTAAAGATGACGCCGTATGCGTACGTCGTCGAAGTTGTGCCACCAGCGGATAAATCGCAATCGGCGTCCTCCTCTCTTTCTTATGCTACGGCACCGCGTAGTGTATAGCGACAGATACGAGGCTATTGTCTGACGCCTACGCCTGCGGTCAGGACTGACTAGACCGCGGTGGTAGGCTAGACTAATTGGAAGAACTTTCTTTTCAATAATGGTCCTACTTGAAACCTAACTTGATATGCTCAAAAATACGCGTGGACGACGGCAAATAAGTAAACGCTGTCAGGACGGAGCTGCAGACTTCTAAGTTCGTTCTTAGAAAAGCCAGTGACAGAATATTAATTAATAAATAATATATAATTTCTTCGGCGTTGCGTACCCCGATGGAGATTATTGCAGGAAGGGCACAAACAATTGTTTGCGCCCTTAGTGAGTGAGGTTCCTGTTGGGCTGACTCTCTTTTCTCGTAATATGTTTGTTAAAAACATTACGAGAAAGGAGAGTCAGCACAAAAGGAACCTTATTCATTGCTTGAACTCATGCTAAAGCGAAAACCGCCTGGCAAATACATTAGTAAAAATGTGTGAAACAGTAATACAGTAAATGCAGTGACGCTATAAACTGTAACGCTATGCAGAAGTAAACGTGTCAAATCAGGCTTTATGGATCATAGGCAATCGTATCACTTTCTCCACCAAGAGATACGGACGACAATTACGATCAACACTTCCTTCGTAGTTTTGGTGAACACTTTGGTGTTGTTTTTCATCATTAAAGTCGTTTAGAAGGTGCATTACGGCACCATCAGCAAGTGTCAGGAATACCCTATTGAATCTTCTTGAAATCTCCCCAGACTGCTCAGTTCACTCGTCGCCTTCATCTTATGTTTGGGTTAGCATTCCCATCGGTGGCATTATCACCGTAAAAGGTAAACGTAGAATCCCTTAGTATAAGAACTCAAGCTACTGGCTTGTAAGGAATTGACGTTTGGGTCGTGTTCATTGCAGTTGTTTCTGTGGTGTTCTAAAGGTTAATACAGCAATATTTCGGGTCCCCGTTTAGGGCATATCGTTAGTTCCGCTACAAAGCCCGAGTATAGTGACCGTATTTACTACCATTTCTTTTTTACAGTGAAGCTGTATATGGCTAGCCGAAAGCTCCTCCGGCGCAACCTCATGCGTATGTGCGAAAGAGAGAGCGAGAGAGGAGCGCGATTAGCCAACACCACCTAGATAGCACAAGGCCTATTTACTCCGATCCATGATGCCAGGCTACCTGGCCCGAAATTTCCATTGACAAAGTTGGCGTGACGAAAGCATTGACGTCAAAGTTGCTGTTGCCTACTCGGGAGCATCCCCATTAGATTCTATTGCAGTCGAGCCAGGTAACATGACGTCATGGGTCAGAGTGAAAAGGCCTTGTGCTGTCTAGGTGGTGTTATATTAGCTGCGTCAGTAGTGACGTCATTGCTCTCCGTCGTAGCCGAGCGCGCGCGCAGCAGTTTCTCTCCGGCTCCGAAATGGGTAGGCCACGCGTCACACGCACTCCTTAGGAGCAGGCAGCTTTCGATCAGCAACGCCACGAGCAGAACGGGAACGAGCTTGTCTACGCCGTGCCGATGCTGCAGCCCGGGCACAAGAACAGGCTCGTGCAGCTGAGCGCAAGCGGCAACTGCGGTGCCACACGTTTCAGCTTCGCTGGTTAACCATCTGTACGGAGCGCTTGGGCGGTGATTTTCTTATCTATACATATCTTTAAAAACATCGGCTGTGGCATGTATACAACTTTCTCCGGGCTCCTAAGACACCGTGGTTTGTTACGGTGTCTTTGTTACGTAATTAGAAAAAAAATAAATAAAATGTGCTCATTTGATCTTATTGTTAGCATATTGCCACCGTGCAGCTGACTTAAACTGGGTTTCTGCCTGAGTCATTTCTGTTATAAAGGCCCTACAACACGCACCCCCCCCCCCCCTTTCGTCGACTTTATCATTGGTTTTTTGGGGTTTTTTTTTAACTGAGAATATATTGCAGTAAGTGCGATGGCGCTCAATAAATCTGTTTCCGCGCAAATATTTTTCGAAAGGACACGCCTGTATAGTACTTGACTCACTAAAAGATCCTCCTTCCGGTTTTGCTTGTGCGGGGTCACCGTACGTTAGCTGCTCCATACCGGGTGCTCTGGCACAGTACAAACCATCGGAGCGGCGTAAGAATCACTCGAGGCGCACGCAGGACCAGACCGTGGAGTCTGGGGCACGACTATCACTTCCGGATATCAAGAAGGTCGGCGCTCGGAATAGCTTGTTCCGTTTGCAAAATTCGAAAAGGCTATAATTACTATAACGGAGGTAGCGGGCTTTGATACGTCGACCCCAGGGTCGCTTTCAAACTGCGAGCCAAACTATAAAGACTTTTCTTAGCGTCTGTTAAAACCGGTGTACAATCCAAGGGCACTTAATTGTGTGCTGTATGGCGAATGCCGGAGCCACAGATTTTTTTTCGATAGAGACGCTTGTACATTGCACAAAATCAACGTTAAATGGCGCCTGTTCGTTGTGACAGGTCTTCGCACGGCATGCGTCTGATCCTTTAGTCCTTGCCTCAACAAACTTATCGGTTGTAATTTCTAATTATCGAATTAGGTTTCCTGGCTGGACTGCTAGTGTAGATTACGGGCCGCCCACTCTTCCATTCGGTTTTTAAGTAGCACGTATTGTGATTTGACTAGTGAGTAGTGAAGCCCAGCGGTTAATCGATAGTTTGTATTCTCGTTTATGCCTCGTCATCATGGTGACGTGCCATAAGCAACTGTACGGAGTAATCTACCTCAGGCCAATCCCACAACGGGGGACTGGCCAAGAAGCTGCTATAGTGCACTTATAATAAGTAAGAAGAAATGAAGAAATACAAGCTAACATAGTATTTGTCGCGTTGCGTAGAGCAGTAGTGATCCTCAAACATATCAAGCAACAAGAAATCAGAGCAAGCTTCATCGACGCCGCGGAGCACAGCGATGGGAAGACCTTTGCCATCGTCGTGGTGGACTCCAGCGGCAAGATTTCCAAATAGTGCCTCGATTCGCACTTCGGACCCCGAAGTCGCCGAGCAAGTCGCCATCGCCCTCGCCCTGTTAGACGGTCGTGGGTCCGAGATCTGTAGCGACTCGAAAACGGCAGTTAAGGCTTTTCAGAAGCTTGCATCGCCGAGCAAGCTGCTCGTCTTCTTAGCGCCTCGAGTCCGTATGCTCTCACGCATCATTCGATTAGATTCACTAGTTTCCCGCTCACGTAGGCTCGGTCGAGGGTGCTCCCCGAACCTCGATGAGTTTGCTCACGACGCTGCGCACGAGCTCACTGATCGCGCTAACTCTGTAAGGAGCGCCGACTCCCCTCCGCCCTACGGCCACAGGGACGCTCCCGCTACTCACAACGAGGTTATGAAATTCTTCTACATGTCTATAGAAGGGTCTTTCCACCCCCTCACCTCAAGTTGAATAGGGCACAAGCCGTTTCTCTTACACTATTACAGACCGGTACATATCCGTGTCTGGCCGTTCTACACCATGTTTACCCCGACGTATATCGCGAGGGCAGGTAGTGACCGCGGATCCGGATCATGAGACTGAAATAATAAGAATGGGTTGTGGTGCGTTTGGCAGGCATTCTCAGATCATGAACAGCAGGTTGTCATTACCTCTCAAGAGAAAAGTGTATAACAGCTGTGTCTTACCAGTACTCACGTACGGGGCAGAAACGTGGAGTCTTACGAAAAGGGTTCTACTTAAACTGAGAACGACGCAACGAGCTATGGAAAGAAGAATGATAGGTGTAACGTTAAGGGATAAGAAAAGAGCAGATTGGGTGAGGGAACAAACGCGAGTTAATGACATCTTAGTTGAAATCAAGAAAAAGAAATGTGCATGGGCAGGACATGTAATGAGAAGATAACCAATGGTCATTAAGGGTTACGGACTGGACTCCAAGGGAAGGGAAGCGTAGCAGGGGGCGGCAGAAAGTTAGGTGGGCGGATGAGATGAAGAAGTTTGCAGGGACGGCATGGCCTCAATTAGTACATGACCGGGGTTGTTGGAGAAGTATGGGAGGGGCCTTTGCCCTGCAGTGGGCGTAACCAGGCTGCTGCTGATGATGATGAAGGTCAGTGCGGTCGGGTTAATCGATGTTGAAGTGCCAGCTATTCTTAACCTGAAACGTCGGATTAGTCGAAAGGCGTGCGTGAGGGGAATCGTGTGTGTTTGTGTGTGTGTGTGAGAGTGAGGGGGTAGTAGAGAGAGAGTGAGATATATTCGCTTGCGCATGCGCAGCTGTTAACTTCGCAACAGCGAATGGTGTACTTATGTAAGCCGCTGTCGCAGACCTATGCACACAGCCCGAACGGCGCACCGCCAAACAGGCTTTAATCTTTAATTCCAGTAAGCGAGTCATCCGCGTGACTCAGAGCGAGGTCGGGAAAAAGAAAGAAAGAAAAGGAAAGCTAACTCCGCAGTATAAAAGAAGCAAAAAAAAAATTACAAGCGAGAAAACGGCGGCGCCAAAAAACCACGGAAAGTCGACTTGTGTGGTTGGATAGCTCCTTCCCTCCCTTCCCAAGGGCATCGAACGGTCGACCATCAATAAGCGGACGCGTTATTTTGAGTGCCACCAATCGAAATCCAGTGAGCGCGTTAGGGCACGTGCCAGTCGGGCCCCAGTCCCTGTAGAGGGCGATCAGTGCGCGTTACGTAAGGTCGCGTTCCATCCAAAGTGTGTGTGTGAAAGAACACAGTGTTACCTGTACGTTCGTCCCGTATATATATATATATATTAAACGAAAGAAAGAACACAGCGCTACCCGTACGTTTGTCCCCTACTCTGATGTCGCCTTTTTGTGTGATTTCTGTAGCTTCAAACGAGTAGATATCTGTTCGCCACTACTCTATGGTTATACAGCGTTTCGCGTATTACTATTTGATATTGTATTTCTACTGTGCACGTATTCTGATGGATGGGAACACCGTTGGTGGAAGCACCTGCGTATGTATAACCTGGGTCGTAACCTGGGCAGAAGACGACGCACTTTGTGACATAAGTAAAACTCGCGCCGATCTCTACGCTAGCTTTAAAAAATAGAAAACACACACGCGCAAACACAAACATACTGGCTGGTTGGGGAAGGGCGTGGCGTTTAGCTAGTGATGTAGGTGCAGGAAAAGAAAAAGAAACAGAATATCCGAAACAGCTTTTTCGCTGCCTCAATTGTTGTGTTAGAGGTATTCTGAATCGATCTGGCTGAGGTATATATAAAACATATACAATACACGCCAAATAAATTCCATTTATGCACTTGATAAGATTCCCAAAAACTTCTTACTGCGGGGATGAAATTTAAATAGAACTTGCTGGAGTTTTCACTCAATCTTGCTCGCACCTGCAATTTTTAATTGTAGTGAACTTTAAAAACACAAACGGTGGGGGGGAGGTTACGTGTGTTTGGCATCGTCTAACGGTAACGCACGATTTCGGTATAATCTTGCTAATGAACTTATTTAATTGCCTATAATATTATCGTCGCCACCACCAATGCGGCGATTGTGTCGTGATTATGATCCGCGTAAAAACTATCGCATGATCTGAACTACATAGCGGTAAAGACATATATGAAAGAACGTAACCATAAACGTATGCCGTAAAGGTATGAGAAGCACGCTACATATGTTC
The DNA here is from genome assembly GCF_038994185.2 of Dermacentor albipictus. Classification (NCBI taxonomy): domain Eukaryota; kingdom Metazoa; phylum Arthropoda; class Arachnida; order Ixodida; family Ixodidae; genus Dermacentor; species Dermacentor albipictus. The sequence continues at coordinate 9,351,324 of NC_091829.1, read as the reverse complement.
GCCGTATCTAATGCACTTAACTATAGTTTCGTATTCACGAAAAAAATAGTCTTCATACACGTCGTAGTACACGAACAGGGTTTTTAGAATTAACCGGAGCAAGACTTCCAGCTTGACGTCATCACGAATATAATGATGATTAAACGCATATTAACATTTATCGGTGAAACAGGAAAGTCAAAACAAAAAGGAGAACAACACTGCAGTACACTCTTCCAGTTGTTGGGCGTCTCAGCCAGATGCAGACCTTGACCTTTCCCGAGATTAGGAAGCCGCAAGTACTCGCGCTGCAAATGCGCTTCTAACTGCGAGCACTTGGCCGCTTTTCGCAACGCAGGGCACTATAGCTTATAGACAAGTGCCACTTAGTGGTAACGAGGAAAACGAAAGTGAGAATTGAACAACTACAGAGCCAGAAGAAGTCTTGTGAAAGTTCAACTGATAGCGCGTGTAGTCCAGCTGCAACGGATACAGCACGACCGCCCATTTCCGAAAATGGATGCGCGCTGCGCGGTCCGCATCTTTAGAGCTTTTTTGGAGTTTGGGGTGTCGAGCCTTTGGCGCAAACACCCAACCGCAGTTGCGCGCATAGGTGCCCCAGGTAACGCGCAACTGTCGAGGTCTCTTCTCTCCACGCCGTTTCTGCGAGCCGTCTCCATCCACCATCCTTGCTCGCTCTCCGACCCCTCCGACGGTCGCGGCCGCGCGGTTGGCGCTGCGATCGCAAGCCGTGTCTGCATTTTCTCTTTTTCTTGTCTTTATCTTCGTGCTCTCCTTCCTTGCTCGTAGTCGTAGATTCTCGCCGCGCTGTCGTCGCCGCGGCTGGCGTTCTGGGAGCTTGGAGTCGGAATCGTCCGCGGCGGCTGCGGCATTTTCTCGCTACACGACGCGCGGACGAACTCGGCGTCCGAATGTTTTCCGGGCGCAACCGCCACCGTTACCATGCTGCCACGGATCGGCCTGTGGTTCGTTTCTGCAGGCCGCTGCCCTCTTCCTGATCGTGCTGGCCCAGGTAAAAAACCGAGGAGAAACTCGAGAACGAGAAACGGGCGTTCTCTGGCGTATGCGTCCGGGATTTTCGAGCTTACCGATTTGTGGATCCGGTGAAGAGAGGCGTGCATCCTGCTGCTGACCGTTCCATCTCAGGGGCGGTGATTCACGTAGCGCGCTGTTGGGATATTTTGTGACGAACCCAAGCTGTTTCGCGGCCCCTACTCGTCTGGCCGTCGGCAGCGGTATGTCCGCGCTAGCGGTTGTCGCATCGACGGACGGCGAAGCGGAGGACGGTCATGTAACGGGAACCCTGGCACGCGCGCGTCGTTATGTTTGAAACACGGCCGTTCTCGACCGGCAGAATCCTCACGAGTGCACTGTTTTTGGTCGAGTGTGAAAGGCGCATCAGTTTCGAAACGAATGGCTATCCGAGGAAGGTGTATCTGTGAGCTGCTGCTTCTGTTGTTCTGTGTGTACTGCGCGAGAGCTGCGACTCGCGCAGCTGTTGGCGAGTCGCTAGCCTGTGCAGCAGCTGCTTTGCACGGGGAAGGTTTTCGTTTTCGCATGCACCTAGCGCGCTCGCTTGCTATATTCCGTGAAGGTTCACGGACCCGGAACTCGCACCGTCTGCTTAGTTTCGTTTACTTTTCGTGTCTCACGCGGAATTTGTATCAGGCGTGACTGTGAAACCTTAGAGCTGCCGACGTGCGCGCTAATTCGTCCCTGCGCGTCTGCAACCGAGCGGGTCTTCGCAGCGCGTGATGTGCCGACGTTGTATCGTTTCTTTCGACGCCCTTCTTTCGAGGTCACAAGAAGCGTGCGCGGTTATAAAACGGTATGGCAATATCGCGGATCGTCCCCCTGACATGCGCCGTACTGTTTGCAGGCTCTCATAGGGCACGAGCTGATCCGAGGACCGTCATATGCGGGCGCATCTGTTATGCTTGTTTAATCGATAGGACCGTGCCGTACCCGGGTAGTTTTATTGAACCGCCAGTATATATGAGCGCGCACGATCACACCCGCTGCATCCTGGTAGCGATGTATTTCCGAACAGCTATGGCTCATTTTTGTAAATATACCCGTCTGTTCCGTTGCGCGCTACTGTGTTGCGGCTCTTTACACGCTCGTTTATTTATAGTTGGCTGCTCGGTGCTAGCGGGCCGGGTTTATGCAGGCGTACGTTATGCGTGACCCGGATACGCTTCTTCTCACAGGCGATCGCCGTTTTGCATGGCGCGCATTGTAAGCACGCACAGTTAAAGAAGTGTGTTGCTTGCTGCCTTATATTTCTCACTCAGAAATATTTGATCACATTCGAAACTGAATGCATTATCTGGTAAGCAGTGAATATGAACTACATAGTGCAGTGATACTTTGTGAATTGAGCCGAAATATCTTAAGAATAGACATACAATTCGCTGGCTGTGTAGTAAACCATTCCCAATGTCAGTTTGTACCTGTTTAGACTAAATGAGCTGTTTCGTAGCTACTTTGCCACAGTATTACTTGGACATACATGAAGAATTGTTGAGCCTGGTAATTGCGACACAGCAGTGTTCACATACAGTATAATAGAGCAGCCGTTTGTTGCCGATTTCTTCATAACTCATTTAAAGCATGTATAATGCGTATCAGATTGTACCCTGAAAGGTATCCCAGTGCGGACTGCCCTGCCTGTGGACTAACAGCAACATTGGACCATGCGTTGTGGGAGTGCGAAGCCATTGGCTCCTCCTTCAGCGAAGATAGGTGGGCTGCGCACTTGGGCAGCGCCAAACTCAACGACCAAACCCTGGCCGTGTAGAGTGCCTGCGATTGGGCCGTCAAGCTCAGCTTGGCGGTCCCTACGTGGAACTAGCCGGGTGGCGTGGGGTCTCCCCTGCGTCTTCTCTAGACCTGTTAAAGTTATTACACTCACGCACTCAGCACATTTAAAGGTCACAGTAGTTATGTTCATATTCTACTGCGTTTACTTTTTCCAGTAGGGTGGCAGTCAGGAGGGCACAGAATTAATTAAAGTGGTGTTCATCTTCATGTGACAAAATGATCCGCGATTGAATATGCAAGTTCGAAACCAAACAAGTATTTTTTCTTTTTTGTCGAAGCAAGTAACCTTGGGTCAAAGCTAATTTGTGGAGTTTGTGCATAACAGAAGCTCTGCTGGTAGTGCTAATTTGTCATTTTCTTAATAGCCTGGAGCAGCATTTAGTGCTTCTTTCTGAACTATTTGCTTTCTACTTTTTTGCTTCTCAGCCACCACTGCTCCACTTGCACCAACCACCGCAAACTTGGTCTTGGCGCAATGCCCAAGAAAGGACCAGGATGAGTGGCAGGGATAGTTCACTAAAGCAAAACAACGTCCCACATGGACAGCAGTCAACCACAGTAAGGAGGGAGCATGATGATAGCTGCCAATCAGAGGATGTGGCCACGGTATCATCCACGAGCCCTTTGAAATGTGACTCGATTCACCCACCCACCACAACTCATGTTCCGCACCCTGCCATTGCACCCTACACTAAATCTACATATTCAAAAACAAACGAATCTTTGCCAAGGCCAAGCTCTTCACCTGGAGTCTCGAGCGCCCACTTTGTGCCCTCTGGGTCAGATGGTATGGTTCGTGCTCAGACAGATGTCACCTTGCCTACCTCAGTGGAGGGGAAGTCATTCACAAATCAAGAAAATGAACTCCCACTGCGCCGCTCAAACAGTGACAAGCCCTGCTCCCAATCCTTGGTGCCAAAGGTGTGTGCTGATGTGAGTCGAACACTTAGTGTGCCTGTGGTTCCTTTAAAACAGCCATATTCCTCACCGACCAGGAGGGAACACTTGGAACATGGAGCTTCGAAGAGCTCACCAAACCGCATCACAGGCTTGGCAGCTCCAGTCGTGCAAGCACAGGAGTCAATAGGAATCAACCCAACGGCAGACAGGCTGTCACCAAACGGAATCTCCTCACAGCACCAGAAAGCAGGGCTGCCCGGTGAAGCTGCCCCAAGCACCACCATGGTGCAACAGAGTGCCACAACTGCAGCTGAGGTCCTGTCACAGCCCGCAGCGTCAAGTCACTGTGATTCCCAGCCGTCAGTGCAAAATGCAAGTGATTCCAGCTCCATAGAAGTGAGGGTGGCCACCCCTTCATCCAGCGAGAGAGACCTTCCGGCAGCAACAAAGCTTGACCTGTGTGGGATCAGTGCATCTGTGAACAGTGTAGCGTGCTCGTCTGATTCCGATTCTCATGAAAGTGCAAAGGGCAGCGTCGCATCCACTGATGCAGACTCGGGGCTCCGAGTGCAGTTCACTGGTTCGGGTGGGAGGGAGAGGAGGGACAGCAGTGGAACGCTCTCCCTCAACCAGGCCCAGATGATTCCCAAGTCAGTGTCATTTCATAGTGGCACAAGCTTACCTGCTGAACGAAAGATCTGCAGTGGTAAGTCTGAGGATACTTTTCTGTTCTAGTGTATGGTTAAGCAACTTATTAATTAGCCTTTGAGTTCACCAGTCACAATTCCAATTAATTTTCGTGATTGTGACTCACTTATTGACGTCCTTTGAAGAAAAATCAGGCAGGTGTTGACCCTGACAACCACTCTATGGTTGCTCTACAGCAAGGACGATAACTGATTGAGGTTCTGCATTCCAGCTAAGACAGCCTCTGCTGGTCTTTAAAAACAGTTCCCACCCATGAATGCTACGCTTTGTGCCGGTGGAGGGAATGTCTGACATTATATGAGGACTTCTTCATTACATCCACAAAAGTCTAATTCAGCCAGCGCATTTAATAAGCAGAGGAAGTCTCTGCTACTAGAGAATGTTAAGACACAGACTGTATTTTGCCGTTAGTAAGAGCAGCCACCATGCACGCTTAAGGAGTGTGCTCGCATTTCGTTGCATGAAAGGCGCCTCGCAAGGCTAAGTGACCTTACGAAACACTTTCAGTACAAGCATACCACTGCATAAAGAATTCATGCCATCTTCTTTAATTTTTTGTAGTCGTCTCCGCATGACTCAGTGGATTTGCTGTGAATTTCTATATGCTTCTGTATTTGCACTCCTGTGATAAGCTCTCTCTGCTGTTATTCTTGCAGCTTTCAACTTAGGGAATTTAGCAGAGACACCCAGGGAAAACCTGGAAAACTTAAGGAATTTGGAAATGTCAACTTGGTAGACACCCTGTAACCGCATGCTCGGTTTCATACGTTGCAATTTTTCCAGTGCGACGATTCACATTAAGTCGCACCTTAAGCTTCACTTCCTCAGCTGTATCTCCAATATTGTCCAAACGAGCTTGGTACTATTAATACCGGTGTCACAAGGCCACTTTCGAACGCTATCGAGCCCAATCTAGTTCAAAATTCTTGAACAGCGATTGATCTCCAATATTGTCCAAACGAGCTTGGTACTATTAATACCGGTGTCACAAGGCCACTTTCGAATGCTATCGAGCCCAATCTAGTTCAAAATTCTTGACCAGCGATTGGCTCCCTCCCGCAGCTTGTGCAAAGGAACCAATCGTGACTGATAAATTCAATCCTGAAAGGGCTTGATCGCGATGAAAATTTCGTTGTGTGACGACTGTATTAGAGCTTCTTTTAAGCAAAGTATTTCTGACAGGGAACTGCTGATTCAAGAAGTGTGGTTTATTTCTTCTTTAATGTTTATGTACATAAATCACCAGTTTTGTTGATTTCTTTAGTTCACATACCCAACTCCACAAATACAATTGCTCGATTAATTATTAATTAAGAAGGTGCACTTCAGCTGTCACTGGCCAAAGATCAGTGTTCGTGCTTAGCTTGAACTGTTAAGGTTTTATCAGTGCTCTGTTGCTTATAAATTGCCTTATGTTAGTGGTATTGGTAGTTTGCTTTGACTAAGTTTTTTGCCAGAAAGATGTACGTAATCGCTTACTCTTAGTAATGCAAGCGTATGTGCCAAGCTCCTGAATAATTTTTCTTCAGTGACAGAGCATTTTGCTTCTACAGCTGCTGCTCGCAGCCATCGCTGCAAATATTTGTAGTCACTTTCAACTACAATTGATTTCAGTACACTTCTGAGGCAAAAGTCATTACATGAAACAATGGTACTGCATATGAATGGATTACTATAATATTTGTAAATGAAGACCATTGCATATTGTTTGTAGTTCTGAGGTTAAAGCTGACGGAAATGGCAGAGATTGAAACAATAAAGTGGTTCTAGTCGAGGCTTGTTTTTACAGTAAGACACTGACAGTGTAGGTGTTGAAATGGCATGCCAACAGGCCAGAGGTGTATGCACTGTGTGGGAGATGCTGATTTGGAATAGAATATGATAAAACTTGGTGTTACAAAGGCATTGTTGCTTTTGTGGGCTAGAATTTATTGCGACCTTTGAAGAAGTTAATCAATAAAATCGAATGATGAATTTAAATATTTACTGAAGGAGCCCTAACTCGGGTGTTAGCATGGTAACTGAAAAACTTTAAAGGAAGCTGCATAAGGTGACAGAGAAAATTGATAAGCATATAACGGTGGTCTTGTCACCAGGAGGCATGGTGACAAGCTCAATGTACTGACCACTTCGGAGTTCCATGGTGAGGACGGGGATCGCCAACCTCCATCAGAATGTTATGTGTAGAAAGACACAGACAAAAGAGGCTATTTACAGACTATTTACACTGGAGCCAGAAAGCCAGGCCAACACTCGCCCGCGCCAAGGCGCCAACTTCATCGTCATTCTCGCGGTGGCTCGTCTCATGAGTATCTCCCGATAATATCGTAATAATATAAACATAGAAAGACAGCTGTAGGGGGATTAAATAAATGTAGACTGCACAATATGCTCTAGGTAGAAAAGTAGAGTTGGACTTGTCATCTAAAGTTTAGAACAGATGAGCAGTGGCCCATTAAAGTAACAGAATGGATACCCATATTGGTAAACATGCTGCTTGTTAAAACGATGTAAAAAGGAATAACATACACGGTGTGCTCAAAAAGTACCATATTTTTGGTCAGCAGAAGTAAGTTCATTGATGAGGAGGTACAAAACTCTAATTGCCTTCAAAGTAGACTCCTTGGTAATGCACACACTTCTCCCAATGCTCCTGCCATTGTTTGAAACTCTTCTGGAACGTGTGTTTTGGCATAGTGATTAGCTGGGGTGTCACATTCCACATGATGTCATCTCTTGACTCAAATCGGGTTCCTTTCAGCACCATATTCAGGTTGGGAAATAGCCAAAAGTCACACGAGGCAAGGTCAGGGGAGTGGGGAGCAGGGGGGCTGACGAACCACATGAATGTTGTGTTTCATGAAGAAAGTGAATGAGACGTGCTGAAAAAGCAGGTACATTATATAATCACGATAGAGCTGCCAAGTTTTTTGCTGCTCACAGATCCAGTCTGTTGTGCTGCACAGCATCACGAAGGCGACGAAGGACCTCCTGGCAGTATTCCTTTGTGATAATTTAGCCTTGTGGTATATACTCACGATGCACCATCCCACAGGAGTCGGAAGGAAATGGTTAACATGACCTTGACATTGCTGCGGACCTGCCGTGCTTCTCTTTCCCTCGGGGTTGTCTGATGTCTCCACTGTGACAACTGCATCTTGGTTTCTGGGTCGTACCCATGAACCCATTGCTCATCGCCTGTGATCATGGTGTTCAGAAAGTTGGGCTTACTGTTTGCATTGTCCAGCAGGTCCTGCGCGGTTTCCAGACTGAGTTGTTTCTGCTCCATCGTTAGCAGTTTTCATACAAATTTCGCAGGCTCTCTCCTCATGCCCAAATCCTCAGTCAAAATTGAAGGTACTGATCCAATGCTTACCCTTGTATCATTCGCAAGTTCTCGAACTGTGATGTGATGGTTCCCCATGACCAAAGTCTGCACTTACTCAGTGACATTCTCACACATGACATGACTTAAGTTCTACCTGTCAGTTGTAAATCCAACTATTCAAGGACTCACTTTTTTTTTTTTACTAAAAACTAAATTGCATGTCTTTCAGGGCATTATTGTGAATTCAACTTTCTATACGTATTGAATTACTGAATTCTTACAGTTTCTGTTACTTTTGTATTCACCTGTAATCGAAAATTTCTTTCTGCAAGGCACTCCATAGTGCAAATGGTAAAAGGGCAAATATTCTGCTTGAAGTGAAGCCACAAGGCTTTCAAGCCAAATTCACATGAAGCAAATATAAGTCACTCTTTTAGAAACAAACGTTTACATTAAGAAGGCAGCTTAAAATCTTACTGATCGTGCACCTTATTTCTCAGAAGATAAGGGAATCGGGTTGCTAATAAAGTTCAAATCAGCGTCCTGTGCACATGCCATTTTTTCGTTTCCCACATATATATATTTTTTCATACCTGGAATTCCTTCTCTTGTTTATAATTGTAAAGTAATGCAGCTCATCTCAGTGGTTATGCAGAGACAAACAGAAACTTTGAAGTTCTGCGTCAAGTTGGACATTTCATTATCTGGGTGTTTGTGTGTGTGTGTTTTTTACGTTGAATGTGGCAGACTGGGCTAGTCTACGTTGATACGCTGCATCAACCTAATTTATGTTGATTTTTTGTCTCTCTGATGTAATACAGGCGTGCTAAAGTGCCTTATGTTTTATTACTATTGCTTTCTTTTTTTTCTGCCAGTGGTTCAACTGCCAGTGTTCCATTTGTGCCACAGTTGCAAGTTTTAATGCAAGTGCTTTAAAAGTGTCTTTTTATTTTTGTTTCTTTTCTTTTCTTTTTTCTTTTTGATGTAGCTCACGACTGTCTTCAATTTATGATCACCGGCAGCAGCCTACTTAAGATCAGGGCTAGCTCACGTCAGTACCGTCGCTACTTCACGCTCGAAGAAGATCTCTCGGCCATTAAGTGGGTGCCATCGTCAAAGAAGTCAAACAAAGCACGGTGTAAGTATTTCATTCTTGACAGAGCTATTTTTTACACATTCACCCAAGAAAAGAACATCTGAAGTTGAAGTTTTCGAGGAAGTTAGGGAAAGAAGGAGTAGCTGTTATAAAATACCTTATTGTGACCCGTCTTTGGCTTTGTAAGTGAGAATGTTTATATCATTTCAGTTCATTTGATACAAGAATGCTCTTATTTACTGGTGTGTTATATGGTGTGCTGAGGGATTTAAAGCAAGTTGTGTCAAATCTATGTACCTTGCTTTTGAACTGTCTCCCCAGTAATTAAAGACACAGCTTAAATGCCAGTATCGTTAACATAATTATCAGCCCTATTGTTGCCATTGGTATCATTATTTTATTCTAGTACCTTGTAGCTCAAGGAACAAGTTCTCTTTGTTTTCTTTTTCTCTGTTCATTGCTTTGGATGCAAAGAATTTCTCTTGAACGATGGTCATAGAAATCTGAAAGCAAGTAGTCTTGTTAATTTATAGAGAAAGCAATGTCATTTGCACGTTCTAACCATGCTAAAGAAACGAAAACAGCTCGGCTAGTCACTACAACCTTATTTTCAATGTCTCTTTGTTGCTTTAGTATGGTACAAAGTTTAAGTCCTCATTGCTTTCTGCTGCATGCTCAGAAGTGAACTGGTATTATTATTTCAAGTGTTTATGCCATTGTTGCTACTGAAACTTGTTTTGGTGTCATGTTATACGGGTTGTGAGAAACAGGCTCACTTTATTTGCAGTATCCATACGTTCCATACGTGAAATCAGAATTGGAAAGAGCACTGATGTGCTGAGGGACAAGGAAGTAGCTGGATGTTACTCTGAGGATTGTGTCTTCTCAGTCATATATGGTGACGACTTTGAATCGCTAGACCTCGTTGCCTCCACTCCTGATGAAGCCAACTTCTGGGTCACTGGCTTGAACATGCTCATCGCAGCGAACCGATGTGAGCAGCTGCACCTTTCTTTTGTGAATTACTTTCTGCTTGTTGTTTGTTTAATAATTGTGGATGAGTGGGAAGGCAGGCTACACCAGAGCTGGCCAGACCAAGATGCAGTTAAGCAATTGAGGCTACCCTTTCTTCATTTATCACACACGCCACAGACATAGAAATATACCAAGTCAAGAACTTAAGTATGAATAGGACAAAAAAAATTCTAACTGGAAAATAAGTTCCATATGCAGCTGCACCAATAGAAGTTGATGCCCACTGTGCAATAAAAGCACTATTATATGCCCACACATGAATGTCACATTATTTTAGCAGTCTTAAAACCTAATACTCAGTTTGAGTAGAGTGAGCAAAAATCAACAAATCAAATCAGATTAGGTTGCTGTTCAGAAAGAGATCTCACAAGACTGTTAAAGCACATCTCTATTTAGCTCCAGCAGGTCATGACCATAAACATTGGCCATGGAGCTCTCTTCTTGCTCATTAAAAAACTATAAAGTGTAATCATAGAATAAAGAACCAACTGTTGTAATGATGAGTTAAGCTAGTTGATAGATTACGCTTTTGGGACATGAAGTAGGCTCATTGTACAGTGAGCAGGGGAACCAGAAAGTAGAAAAGAAAAAGACAGATGATGGCGCCACCCTCAAAATCCCATACTATGTCTCTCTCTGACACCACCCAGTCTGACCACATGCTGCCTGCTGAGAATTCAATTGTTTATCCCATTAATACTTTGACAGGATCTGTTTGCCATCAATTGTCGATTAGTTATCTTTCAAAACACAGTGAAATAAGATCAGCTTTGGTTAAGAACTTTCTTTTTTGTTTTATGCGTCCTGTTAATGTGTTTTGCAATTGTGCTGTACTGCTTTTCCACTATGATTCTTTTTCATGTCATTTAGCTCTACACAGGAGAAGAAGTTCAATGAGTAACATAAGTATGTCTATTCCCCATTTTTAGTTGTTGAAATTATCAGGAACTAGTGCATTGACAGTTGTGTGAGCTTGGAGAGGAGCTAGGCCAGCTAAACCAGACATTTATTATTAATTTTTTTTTTCACATATGTGAACATTTAGCTGTGACTCATTCAATGAGTCAGTTATTCATTAAGCTGTGAGAATATCACATTCATCTGACCAGATGTTTGAAAAATTTGATTGGATATCTGCTACAGCAAGATGTCAAAGTCCGTGTAAGCACGGCAGTCTTAAAGGAATTGTTACAGAGTGAAGGTGATTTATCACCCGACATTTATCTTTCTATTTGAGTGATATCACTCATGTAATTGTTTAATTACTAGAGTATTAACTATAATCATATTAGAAGTGAAAAGTAAGAATTATGTTTTAATTACTTGAGCTTGCTTGATTTCCATTAAGTGTCTTCTGATATTGTAGGATATTACAAAAATGCTTGACAATTTGCAGACTCTCAGGGCAGGTCACTCTTGGTTAGACTAGACAAGAGTGACCTGCTGATGCTATCAAAATGAAAAGGACAGGCCAGTTAAACTGGAGTACTGAATTGTTAGAAACTAGCTTTTGCCGTGTGCTATGGCCTTTGACTAGTGATGCAAGAGAATTGGCTATTGAACCTGCTACATCAGTAAACACCAGTTAACCATTTCTAGCCAGACAATGTGCCCTAGAAGTTTACCAAAACTCCAAAACTCTTCTCCAAAACTCTCACATCTATTTCTTGGTGTTGCATTTATTAGCATTAGGTGCATTTCGTTTTGAATAGGCTTTGGTTTGTACAGTTTGGTCTGGACCTCTCTGCTACAAAGAAAAAAAAAATAATTATCTTTTTAGTGCAGTGTGCATTACTGAAAACAGGTGTTGGTGAACCTTTTCGAGTTCTTTTGTTGGTGTTTTTCGCATTGTACCTGCCTTTGAACTCGAAACTGGCGGCCCATTCAGCTTCAACCATCTTTTCTGTGCCGAGATGCAGTTGCGCAATCCCTTCTTTAAATGACCTTCCTTCTGGAGGCGTGTTTCAAAATGACAGGTGCAGTTGTTTGAAGAATGAGCTTTCAGTGTTGCCTGAGATTTTCAATGCCGAGCTCTTGCTTTTGTGGGTGTCTTCTTAATTTTGTTTTTGTGCTTCCCTTTTTTGGTGAGACCTGTCAACTTGTTTTTCTCAGGCAGTGCTTCTTGTGGCACGATCCTTTTTTTTTATGTTCTTTTGCCTAGATTTGGCTGGTGTATTGTTCTGAGTAGTCCTTTGTACATGGCTACAAGTGCTTTCTGCTAGGGTTTCCTAAGCTAAGGCAGTTTCTTTTTGTGTGTATTTCATGTGGTTTACAACGTGCATTTTCACTTCTTCATTCATGGTTCATTAGACAAATTGTATAGTGTTGGTATCTTTTTATTACTGCTCCTGGTTTAACACCTGTGTGTATTCAGTAATCATTTTATCTTTATCTGCTGTTTTAGGATGCCAGTCTGGCTTTCGCGCACTTTTATATTGTCCTAGAAAATTATTGTACAGTCCTTCCTCCGGACATTTTCATTCTTTGTTTAGCACCCCTGCCATTTTTTTAGATGTCTTCATTATTTAGTTGAATGTAATTTATTGAAGACCAGTAAAAATATAGCTAAACTGGTGAACACATGGATACAGTTTCAGCCTAATTCGCATTCATGCAGGCAGTAACAAGGATGTTTCACAAATATTACAGAATACACATTATAACATACAAAAACAAAGATACATCTTGCAAGAAAATTCAAGAAACAAGTAGAAACACTATACAGAACACCATATATTCGTACATGGTAAAATGACAGAATGATCAAAGTGCAGCAATGTGGCAGTCTGGGCACGATGGTATTCTATTTTAAGAACTGTACAAGCACAAGGAAAACAAGGATGAAAAAAAAGGTGCGCACGCATACACAGACACCTGATTTGAAGTATTTCAAGGTGCAGAGGTGAAGTATTCATGTATTGATGCATGGCGGGGGGAAAAAAGGAGGAGCTACAACATGTGTAGTTAGGGTATCAACTGTAATAATAATTTCTCAGGCGAAGCAGAAATTACACTGCATTTAATCTTTGGAGGCAGGGAATTTGCCAACTTGTTGCCTTCTACCATAAATACACTGGATGGCTCAAAAGTGACAGAAAAGCAAAAATTTCATAATTTGACCAGTGTAGACCTTAGGAAAGTGCTGTATTCACAAAAATTTACAGAAAAGTGGGATTTCTTAAAATTTTATACAATATCCTATACCCTAAGTAACATTTGTGACTGAGCGGTGATGCTGTTGCAGCACAAATGAAGGACAAATTTTGAAGTGAAGGAAGCTCACAGTAAAATTGATTTTGAATGACGACAGGAATATGGAAGAAAGTAAATAGGTTGCAAGAGTGTGCAGATATTTGTACAGGGAAAACAATGACTCACAGTGAAGGAAAAGAACTAGGAAGCTTACCAGCAAGTATGTGAATGGTATAGTGAGTAACATGGCCACAGAGAACATCTAACGTGAAGTCAGAGAGGCTGAAAAAATTTCATGTGTGGCGGCAATACAGAAGAAACCTGCTATGAGTACCTACCTTAGAAGAAAAAATGAAATCAGGAAAGAAACATTGTATGATAACTCAAATGGAAAACTCTTTACTTTTTGAAGTGAGATCAGGATGTCTTAGAATGTGTGCTCATAAAATGAGGTACACCTATCAAGAAGCAACATGTGCTTGTTGCTTCTTCTAGGAAAATGATGTAACATCGTTTAATAGAAAGTGAACATATCTCCTAGGGGACGTTGCCAGGCTAGTCTGTTTGGATTCATAGTAGACATGGAGCAGTGCAATACGACAGGGACAAAGAATGAGAAGACACATACAAGGCATTAACTCTCAGCTAAATGTTTTATTCGATCGCACATGTTATTTACACAATATCAGGGGATCAAAAATAAAATTAAATTATGGGGTTTTACGTGCCAAAACCACTTTCTGATTATGAGGCACCCCGTAGTGGAGGACTGCGAAAATTTCGACCACCTGGGGTTCTTTAATGTGCACCTAAATCTAAATACACAGGTGTTTTCGCATTTCGCCCCCATCGAAATGCGGCCGCCGTGACCGGGATTCGATCCCACGACCTTGTGCTCAGCAGCCTAACACCATAGCCACTGAGCAATCACGGCGGGTAAAAATAAAATAAAAATAAAATGAAATCAAAGGGATAAACACATATAAAGATAAAGTACTGAACCCACACGTACGTGTTGTCACTGTAATCACATCACACCTGATCACTTTCATGGTGATGATTCTAGATACCTCTTTTCTTTCTCCGATAAGGCCAAAGATAGAAAGCTTACACATTTTTCTTTCACTTTGTCGATTTCATGAGCTTAAATTATCTCACGTGTCATTCTGCCTCGGGCCCTACTTAGAAGCTTAGGCCAAACGTCTAAGTGACTCAGGCTATCCTCCGAGCCTGTTGACCGCCATAGCTGAAAATGAGAGTGGGAAGTTTAAGGCAGATCTCGGGGATTGGGCCAACCGTACTAAAGCAAACAAGGTGGCTGTAGTTCCATACATGCATATAATTTCGCATAGTTTGTGAAGGATAGTGAGAAAGTCCAGCGTAGACATGGTTTTTTTCGCTCCTGAACAGTTACAAGGGCTTTGCAAAAAGGTTCATGGGGACAGGAGAAAGAGAGACCCGGTTGTGACATAAATCACTGTGGAAAACACATGGATTGCATTCAAAGCGTTCTTTATTCTATACCTTTGTCATGCAAGCACGTGTACATAGGTCAAACAGGCCGGTGTCTTAATCAGGGACTTAAAGAACACCAATACAACATGGAAAAAGCAGTGTCAGGCCATCTAGGAATCCACTCCTGGGATTGCAGCTGCATCCCAGTCTACAAAGACACGACCATTCTAAGTAGGGCCCAAGGCAGAATGACACGTGAGATAATTCAAGCTCATGAAATCGACAGGATGAAAAAAAAAATGTGTGAGCTTTCCATTTTTGGCCTTATCGGAGAAAGAAAAGAGGTATCTAGAATCATCGGCTTGAAAATGAGCGTGTGCGATGTGATTACAGTGATGACACGTGTGGGTTTCGTACTGTATCTTTATATGCTTCCTCCTTGGTTTTATTTTCAATCTCCTGACATTGTATAAATAACATGTGCGATCGAATAAAGTATTTAGTTGAAAGCGCTGTGTGTCTTCTCATTCTTGGTCCCTGTTGTATTGTGCTGCTCCGTGTCTACTATGAACATATCTGCCCTGTCGTTGGTATAGGCTCCTCTGGCCTCCTTGAACCCCTGGGGTTCAGCTATAGCAGAGGGAAAGTAAACATGTCTGCAATAGAGATTGGAAGAGGCGATTGGAAGTTTGGTGGCAGAAAAATAGGCAGACCGCAAACAACGGAAGCGTAAAAAAACAAAGTTCCCAGCAGTGGTTCAGAAAATTTGATTCTGTAAATTCTTTATAATTTTTCTAAAGATAGGTAGGACATTAAGCAAAATAATAACAGGAGCTTGGTGGCACAGCTCACCACCCTGTTTCAAAGGGGACACTCATAGCATCTACCCATCAATCCATCTATTCTGAAGTTGCAGCACTAATGTAGTGCCACCTGTAGGTATAGTAACCGCTGTGGCTCTAAAAAAAAATGTTTATTTAATACATTCTATGCTTTTTCGTTCACTTCTATGAAAGCTCTTGCTATTTCTAATGTTTTCTGAATGGGTAAATTTTTACTTTTCTTGTTATTCTTCAAATAGCTCTGTACATTATGGCATATCATTACGAGAAAGTTATATTTCTTTCTCATCGCTGCTGCACGTTGTTTTCAACATACAGAATTGCTGCCTTACAAGTGATTATTGTTATTGGAAGAGCTTTGTGGCCCTTTGCCACCTGACCGCCATAGCACCATTTGTCTGTAAGTGTAGTGATTGCGCAGACCTGTAAGAATGACGGCTCCGTCTCTCTCACTTCTAATGCTACTAAATCTGAATATATCTCGTGCTTGCTCTCCTGCTGGCCAGAGGGTTCATAAAGTAGGGCGCAACCATTTTGCACATTCGAAGAATGCACCTGATGTGTCTGCTAATGCAACTGCACATGTTGATATCATGAGGAGCTTATGAAACTCAGCATCTAGCAGAAGTGAAACATTGTTTTTCTTCTTCTTTTTTTTTCAGCACCTGATAACCTTGATGAACGACAGCGAATGAGAGAAAAGTATCCTTGTTATCTCTTATCATTCCGCCTGCCTTTTTTTTTTTTACGGCACCACACACCCTTTGGCACGCCTCCTTATTGCGAAGGTGCCCACAAGGCAAATTGCAGGGCAATTTGCTGATGTCTTTGGCCTCTTGTCTGGGTGAAGATGGAGACGCTGGCCTTGAGTGATGTCTTCCTTTTCTTTTTTGTTCAGTGTGATGACATCATATTACAGTATTCTGGGGAAAGGGCTCATTTTCTTCATTGCCTTGGGGCATTTCTGACTTGTCTTTTTTTGGTGAGTGATGTACATGTGTGATTCTGAGGGTGTGTTTAGATATAAGTGACGTGGTACATAGGTGCAGAGTAATCTGATGCACCTTGTACTTATGTGGACGGTGTATCGGATATGAAGGGGAACAATTGTAGTGTTCAAGTAATAATAAACAGAATTTGAAGCCTTATGTGCTGGTACTTTCTCAGTATTACTTGTGTTGAAGAATATGCCTTGTTTTGGCTCTTTTGATCTTTTTATTGTGGTTAGGAATAAATAAAAAGGACATCACACTATCTTTAGTGCTAATTAATTGGCTGTTCCCTATCATTTTGTTAATCTGCGTATTATTGGCTTTCAAAGTTTTCTGGCCCTAAAATTTGTGAAAAGGCTGAACTTCTTTAATTGCAGGTTCAAGGTAGAATTCAAAGCTGCAGTATGTGCTAGGATGCGCCCCTCTTTTTTAAAAGTTGCATGTCCAGACTATGCAGAAATTTTATGTTTTTGCTGAGCCTATATTTACCAACTTTGGCCTTGCTATTACAGTAGATCTTTTAGATAAATGTATTATGGTGCATCTTTAAGTGTTTATTTGTGTTTTATCTCTCTTCTATTTTTTTTTTTTTGGCATATGGGTGATATGCTCAATCAGCATTTATGCATTTTGCAGTAAGCAGCTTGCTTCGTACGGAGGATAGGGTCTTGTAGTAATATCACAGTTCTCAAAAAACAGGGGAAAATAGATTCCATTGCGAAGGAAATTGACGGCCTGTAGTCGCTTATATGGCAATGCTTGATGGTCAAATGTATTGGATAGTTAGTACTGGCTTCATGCATTGAACATGTTCAGAGTCACATGCTCTTATGGGGAATGATTGATTGTCACTATTAAAGCGTTCATAGCAGTTTAAGTTCGACATTGCAGTTTGCAGATAGTGCTTTCATCTACAGACTTCTGGTTAATGCCATATTAGCCACTTGTTTCCCATATGGTAGAAGTAATGTTGAGTTGCATGAGCTCAAATACAAAGTAAGGTCGTTGGATGCCCAAACAGCAGGTGAAACTGTATGTCTGGATGCTGCAAGAAATGACAATGAGACTGTGCTCTCTTTGCACATATGACAGTACAGACAAATGCCGGGTCCAGGGGACGACTCCGAATTATCCGATTTTCCAGATTAATGAGGGTCGAATGAACGAGGTTTTACTATATTTACTATATGTGAGTGAGTGCCGGGGAGTGTCAATGGAAGTGACTATGAACACACGTGAGCGTTCATGAGTATGTGTGGTCACAAGTACGAATGGGAGTGAGCGTCGACGAGTGTGAGTGCACATGAGTGTGAGGGAGTACGTAGCTCGTGAAAGTATTTATGAGTAAATATGAGTGAGCATTCACTTATTCTGCCAACTGACGGGTAGAAAACACAAATCAGGTGTAACATTTCATGGTGGTTGGCCATGCACAAAATTGAAAGCTGTTGTTCTCAACATTGTGCTTGTGTACTTTCCCTCGCTGTGGTTTGGGTCCGAGTAAATGACTAAACGTGCATGCAACATGGACCCTAAAGTAATTAAACAAAAAGTTAAGTAGTGTCACCTTCGTTATCTGATTGCATGTTATGATTTGTTATGTCTCACTCCTCAAATACTTCAGCTAATGAGATGCCTTAATAAGTTACTTATGGGAAAGCGTCAAATGGACCACTTGGTAAACAAGCTGGCGGCGTCTGTAGCAGCAAAACTTCCAGCATCTCGAGTGCACGAGGCATGCTCCTGACGCTGGCTCACTTTTGCTGGCTGCCGGAGATGGCAGAGTGGGCAAAAGGGACACCTGCCGTCGTGGTATTGCGTGAGAGGAGAGGGTATCGCCACGTCACTCTCGCTTTCACTCTCAGAAGCATGTGTTACTTGCACATTCGTTGTTCATGCAAGCTCTCGCCTGCGTTCTAATTGCACTTCGGTAAGGCCAAATCAAAACACACCTCGCATCTCAACACGCTCACTTGCCTGCGAGGAGTTCATAACTCGAAGGACCATTCAGTGGTGTTCAATCAAACATGAATACATTTGCATTCACAACTCGTGAGAAGTGCTTAGGTGTCCTTGGATTTTTAAATGAAGCCCGTTTTAAATATGAAATGAATGGGTGATGTTCTGTTCAAAGAGAATATATGCGTAAAAAAGGTTGGTACTGCAAAATATTGTTGTGCTGAATGAAGCAGTGGAGACCTTACAACAGAATGTGATCATGGTTTGATCATGGTTCCAATTTCCAGCCACAGTGTATTCATTTCGGCTGGCATGTGTTTTTGCTTGTGTTTGTGAACCCCAGGAGATTAAAGTTAATTGTTAGTCCTCTGCTGTGGTGCCAATGTGCAGTTTCTTTATGTTAAACACCATTCGTTATTCATCTAAACAAGGTAAATTTCATGATGATTCATCGGTTTAAATGTCCCAAAGCATTACAGGCTGTGAGAGGTACTAAAGTGAAGGTATTAATTTTGATCATGTGTTTTCTTTTTCTTTTTTTAATGCGCACTGAAAGCTCAGAATGTGATCATTTTTTGTATTCTGCTTGTTAGAATGCGGAATTGGAATGTGGTTGCCACAGCCGGGAATCAAACATGTGTTCCAGGGTCAGTAGTACAGTGGCACAACAGTGCCTCCGCCTTAGCTGCTATGTAAACTTTCAAGAAGGAGGCATTTTAAGCTAGTGCATAAAACACACAGGACCAGCGTGGTAACCACACAGGACACAATGCTAAACTTCCTTCACTTAACAGAAAATGGATGTTTCGTAGGCTGCACACAACCCATGCACAAAGAGCTGCATTGATTTCCCCTTTATAACAGGCAAGCCATAATAATGCATCTAGTACTCCATCATTGGCAGGAACCAGTGACAGAGTACTTACACACTCACTTGCTGCCTTTTTGAGGCAAAAACACTTTGGATATTTCTCCACCTCAAAGTAAGCTTGAGCGAAGAACTCAGCTTAGTTCAACTTGGCTCTGCTCCTATATATATATATATAGTGCAGCTATAGTGATAAAGGGATCAGACTACTCAGTTATTCCGCACAACATGGGCGTCGAAATGATTTGGATATTGCTTTGGTTTTGCAATTTGAGCATTCTTGTTGGTTCTGTGTACAGGACCCCTGATGCGGACGTTTTGGTTCTTGACCAGTTACACATTTTTTAAAGAAAACACCGCACACAATACTCATGCGATTATATGTGGTGACTGTAACTTGCCAAAAATTGACTGGGAGCTACTGTATTCCATACCTTCATGTCAAAATTCTGATCTTTTGCCAGAAATTTCCTTTGCATATGATTTAAAGCAGATTGTGCGGCAGCCGACACATATTGCATCGGGTGCATCCTCCATTCCTGACCGTGTGTTTATTACAGATGCCGTTGAGAGAATTGGTTTTTCCGTCAACATTGTACCAGGAATTTCTGACTACAAAGCAGTGCTCTTTAAAAGTAACATGGTGCGGCTGCTTGCCCATGAACTAAGAAACCCGCTTCTTGACTTGAGCAATGTCCTAGATGAAAGTATTTTAGATTTATTGGAGCAAGGGTACGACGAATACTTTGGAAAGCACGTGGCTGACCTCATGAATGTTAATGAACTGGCTGCACTTTAAATCTACTGTACATGAATGTATCACAAGGTATGTGCCGCAAAAGTTTAGAAAAATCAATCGTACTAGTCCCTAGATGACACGCGAGCTGCTGTAAGCTTAAACATCACATCAAGCGCCTAGGAGCCTCAAGATCGAGAGCAAGCCACATTCCATTGCAGTCCCTCCGCAGCGAGCTGCGCGCAAAAATAAAACAATCTAAGTAAAACTTTTTCAATGTTAAAAAGCATAACTTTCTTGCATCTTACCTTTCAAAATTTTGGAGACACTTGGCGCCAAAGAAGAACTCAATGAGGAAAATTTGATCAAATCAAAGTGAAGGTATTGATCCTTATTGCATTGCATCAGCTTTAAACAATTACTTTCCTTCAATGTTTTCAATGGATAGTAGGCGCGGTGCTGAATTTCGGTCACCTTGCCTTAGATTGCCAGACCTATAGATACCCATAGAAGGGGTTTTTGCTGCCCTACTCAATTTAGACAAAATGAAGTCTCCAGGACCAGGCGGCATCCCTAACACGTTTCTCATACGATATGCAGAATGGTGTGCTAAATACCTTGTGATCATTTATAATGAAAGCCTTTTGAATTCTGAAGTTCCTACTGACTGGAAGGTTGCAAAGATTATCCCCATTCACCAACCCAGCGATAAACTCTGTGTAAGTAACTATAGGCCAGTTTCACTGCTATGTACTTTGGGTAAGGTTATGGAACATTTAATATTCAAGCACGTGAGCTCTTTCTTAGAAAGTAGCTACTTCCTTCCAATAGCCAGCATGGGTTTCAGCACAGTCTGTCAACTGTAACCTAACTTATTCACACATCTAAAAATTTTTTTGGCATGCTTAGATCATGGTGGACAAATAGATGCAATATTCCTCGATTTTGCAAAGGCCTTTGACCGGTTTCACATAGTAAACTGGTGTTAAAACTCTGGCATCTGCTACAAAATAACCACCTTGTTCAATGAATTGATTCCTACCTTTCTGAATGGCACCAATACATCCAAATATCCGGTTCCACATAGTAAACTGGTGTTAAAACTCTGGCATCTGCTACAAAATAACCACCTTGTTCAATGGATTGATTCCTACCTCTCTGAATGGCACCAATACATCCATATATCCGGCTCCAGTTCACCACCTGCTCCAGTTCTCTCGGGGGTGCCCTAGGGCTCCATGCTTGATCTGTTACTCTTTCTGATATACTTAAGGCTTTTCAATCCCCAGTACATTGACGTTTTTTTCGCAGACGACTGCGTTGTATACCTACCTATACAAAGCGTGGACGATCACTTTATACTGAGCGACTACCTGTCAGAGGTTTCAAAGTGGTGTCAGGCCTTGCAAATGACTTTAAGTACATCTATGTGTTCTAAAATGACCATAATGCACATAAAGTGTTTTCTTAATTACACATACAAAATTAATGGCACAGCTATTAGTCTTGTAAATGAATACAAATACTTGGGTGTAATATTTGACAGTAGCCTAACTTGGAGCTCACACATCAGGCACATAAGTCTCAAAGGCATGCAACAAGCTTTGGCTGTTTAGTAATTGTCTGAAGCACTGCACAAGTAAAACGAAGCTAACAGCCTACGCAACTCTAATGTACCCATTGCTGGAATATGCTGAAGTCGTTTGGGATCTGAAAACCCAAGCAGACATAAACCGTATTGAAGGAGTGCAAAAGAAAGCTCTTCCATTTATTTTCAATGCATACGGAAGACACATCTCCATCACTAACCTACTGAGGTGATCAGAACTTCAAACCCTTCAATCCCATTGCAGGTTGCACCGCTTAAAAATGCTGCATAGTATTATACATAATGAAACAAAAATGAATTTTGAGGCCTACATAAAATACAACACAGCACGCCCAACACGCAACAAACATAACTCGACAATTGTAGTTCCACGGTGCTAAACGAATGCTTGCCAGTTTTGTTTTTTCCCTAAAACGATATCCGAGTGGGATGGGCTCCCGCATGATGTAGTCAGCATGACAAATCAAAAGTCTTTCCTATCTGCTGTCATGTCTTTGCTATAAACTTAGTATGCCTATGTTCATTTTTGTGATTTCGTCTTTTATAAATGCAGTGTTTGTTTTTTATGAGTGTAGGCTACTATGTTTGCCTTGCTGCATCGTGATGCCCACCAAAGGGACTGTACCACTCCTGTCTTGGCTACCAAACGGCGGCTGGCAGTATTGAATAAATTATATATATATATATATATATATATGTGATTCAAGGAAAAGTCCTGTAGGTCCAGTGCATAGGTATTTGAAGAAACGACGGAGCACGCTTACGAAAATTGCATCTTTTAATGTTTTAACGTTTGAGCCGTGGCACGGCCTTTGTCAGAATAAACAAGAAACACGCGCGCACACACACACACACACACACACACACACACACACACACACACACACACACACACACACACACACACACACACACACACAAACACACACACACTTTGATTTAGGTGTATCCTAAAGAACTGCAGATGGTCAGAATTAATCTGGACCACCTCCCACTCCCCATATGGCATCTCTCTTATCCAATGTGTTGCCTTGAGACGTTGAGCCTTACCATTGATTTATTGATTGAGAATGACGTTCTTTGGAAATGTCTCCCTTGACTGCACAAATCACCAGATGGTTGCAGGAGATGTTCGAAAAGGCAGACACGGAGAGGAAGGGACTTCTGGATGAAGTGGAAACCATAGCTCTGGTTCAGAAACTTAACAGCCAGCTGAGTGTTGTCCGGCTCAAACAAAAAATGATGGTGGGCTTCACCATTTTTTTGTTTCACTCTTGCTTGAGGTTTCTGTTTAACTTATGCTGTCATTCTTCTTGATGCTTAGGAGTTTGATGTTGGAAAGACTGAGCAAGACCGGGGCAGGATAGACAGGTCTCAGTTTGTAAGCTTGTTCAAAGAGCTGGCTACTCGTCCAGAGGTGTACTTTCTCATGGTCAGGTGAGTGCCGCTTAGTTCACAGCATTTTACTAGTTTATGTTTGCAATAATATATTTCATTAGAACTCTTTACAAAGGCCTCTTCAAAGATGTTAAGTCTGTCTATAAGTTAAACCCATCCTACGTTGGCAAATTTTCTAATCTCATCACTCCACCTGATACTCTGCTCTCCTCAACTGCATTTTCTTGCCCTTGGAATCTGTTATGCTCTTCAGATAAACCACAGGTTACTTGTCTTGTCTAATACATGATCTCCTCAACTCCTTCCTTTCAATATCAAGTAGAATGTCCCCTACCCTTGTTTGATATGTAATCCATACTGCTGTCTTTCATGTATTAGCATTATGCCTGTCATTTTACATTCCATTGCTTCTACACAATTATTTGCGCTGGTTTGGTTTGCATTCACAGGTACTCTGGCAAAGACTACCTTACTGTTGAAGACCTCCAGTTTTTTCTCGAAGGTGAACAGGAGGTGAGTGCTCGCCAAATACTGTTGTGCTTGAAATCCAGGCTAGTTGGTCAAGATACAATTCTTTGAGCTACGCATGAAAATGCACACACTTACATTTCACACAGTGCAGTATGGTATAGTATGAAAAACTTCAATTGATTTAATTTAAAAATTAATTCAGACTGCAAGTGTGTACCTCATCACCCCAGTGTTGCTTTGGCACATAAAACCCTATGAATAAATCAGTCAGTCTATGCAGGGCACATGCGAGACTGTGGTGTTGGCATTTACTGAACACCATTTTTCTTTCTTGGGCAGTTTGAGAACATCACAGTTGATGATTGCCTGAAGCTGATACAACGATATGAGCCCTCAGAGGAGGCCAAGAAAAACAAGCAGATGCTCTTGGATGGTGAGCTTTCTTTGCGAGAGTTACGGCCATATTCCAGCTAAGAAATTGTTTGATTCTAACAGCTAAACTCAAACCTTTGCCCTACAGGGTTTACACTCTTTCTGCTGTCAGATGAGTGCAGCCTAATGGACCAGGCACACAAGCAGGTATTCCAGGATATGGATCAGCCCCTTTGCCACTACTTTATATCTTCGTCACACAACACGTGAGCTAACTTTATTTCAATGTCACTGTACTCCATATCATATTTGGCAGGCAATGCTACAGAAGCTACTCAAGTAGTTGCAGTCATAGCGGTCTCACTTAGCGCAGTGTGCAGTGCAGTTTTTTCGATCTGTGATGCTTTTTGTGGAATAACTATTTCATATTTTACAACTATGACTATTGGGACAACTAACAATAGTTATTACTAATCCAAAGGCTTCTGCTGTAGTGCTCCTAATAGCCCAAGTGTAGCTTTAGGACATATAGATTGAATGGTTTATGAACTTATCGAATAGATCGAGTGGTTGGCCGATTGATTAAATTAGGCAATCCAATTAATGAATTACGTAACTGGCAGTTTGATTGAATCAATCATATGCTTTCTATTACTAACATGCTTTTACATAAACCTGCCATATTTTTATTTACGTTTTTCTGCAGCTACCTTATGGAAGATCAACTAAAAGGACCTTCAAGCATAGATGGCTATGCTCAAGCCCTCAGCCAAGGGTGTCGTGTTGTCAAAGGTTTGCAGCCAGTATTTTGCTCTAACAACACTACAGAGATTATAAGCTGCTTTACCTACGGCATTCATTTTCATCATCATTTTCATCACCACCATAATGGAAGTCTATTGCTGAGCAAGGGCTTATCCCAGGGGTATCCATGCCGTGCCTCAAATTCAACTGCCATGTGCCTTCAGATGTCCTAGTTTTATCACTCTTGCTGCCCTCAATATGTGCCCCACTTGTGGCATACACTATGTTATGTGTCTGTAGTATACCACTGATTATTTATTTATTTATTTATTTATTTTGTAAAGGGGAGACAGGTCTGGAGACAGGTCAGAACTTGATGTAAACGCCGAAGATGGGTCGGAAAATCAGGAGAAAAGACGACAACGTCGTCGAGGTAGCAAAGGCAAGTATGCCACTTCAGGCCATGTAGGATGCCGTCCATCATGCGTTCGAAGGTGGCGGGCGCATTGCACAGACCGAACGGCATTACAGTGAATTCATACAAACCGTCTGGTGTTACAAACGCGGTTTTCGAACAGTCTGCGTCAGCCATGGGCACCTGCCAGTAGCCAGAGTGGAGATCTAAGAAGGAAAAAAACTCCGCTCCTTGCAAACAGTCAAGTGCGTCGTCAATACGTGGCAACGGGTATACATCCTTTTGGGTAATCTTGTTAAGCCTTCGATAATCGATGCAAAATCATATGGTGCCGTCTTTCTTTTTAACTAGGACGACTGGTCCAAGGACTACTAGAAGGCTGGATGACACCGCGATTGAGCATGTCGTTCACCTGGTCATTGATAACGCGTCTTTCAGTCGCCAATACTCGGTAGAAACGCTGTCGAATCGGTGCATGGCTCCCAGTGTCGATAGTGTGCGAAACAGTCGTTGTGCGGCCGAGTGATGTTACTTGGCAGTCAAAAGACAAAGAGAAGCCTTGGAGCAAGCGAAGAAGTTCATCGCGCTGCGTCGTCGTGAGGTCACTGGGAATAGCTGGTGTAAAAGAACGCAGCAGTGACTGAGGAAGCGATGCCTCGAGAGCAGCAAGATAAGTGGAGTCGTCCATCGTGTAAAATATTAAGATGAGGTCAGTGGCTCTGCTCTGCCAAGGCTTTCACGGCGGCGTAAAGTAATTGGTTCAGCCGATGGGTTGGAGACGCACATGAGAGAGGCGCCAGCTTTGAACTCGACGACGGCGAACGGCAGTGGTAGTGAATGGCGGCGAACTAAGAGTTCAGACGGAGCGAAGGGTACTGTCCCGTCATCTACAGATTCGCAAGAGATACTGACAACAGTGGAAGACCAGACAGGTATAACGGTGTCGTCTGAAACAGCGATTTTGCGACAATGGTCCTTATGGTCAGTGATAATATCGGTCGAAAACTGAAACAGCTCGATCTCAGCGCGGGCGCAGTCAATAATCGCATGATGTGTGGAGAGAAAGTCCCAACCTAATATGACGTCGTGTGAACATGATGGCAACACGATGAATTCTATGATATAGAGGACCTCCTGAATTATGACACGAGCAGTGCAGGCGCCGGATGGCTCGATGTGCTGCGCGTTGGCAGTTCGAAGAGACAGTCCAGAAAGCGGCGTCGTCACTTTTCCGATCTTGCGGCAAATACGGGCATCTATCGCTGTCCAGTGCAGCGCCGGTGTCGACAAGGGCTAGCGTCAATGTTCCTTCGATTGCGACTTCAATAACATTCTTCGGAGAAGTGTGAGGCCTTATACATTTCGCTGGCACCGCAGTTCTCGCCTCCTGAACTGCGAAATTTAGTTTCCTGGCGCAAAGGGCTCCGCCGCCGGTGCATGGGGGAAAGCGAGCGGCGGCGAGGAGAATGTGAACGGCGAGCGGCGGAGAATGCGCTGTCGATGGCAGAAGGAGATTCAAAGGCGTTCGAATATTTGCGGCGTTGTTGGAAATGTGGCGCATACGGACGCACATTGTACGGGACGTTCGGTGTAAGCAAGCGACAGTGACGTGCCATATGTCCAGCATGGCCACAATAAAAACAAATCAGACGGTTGTCTTCCGTGCGTAAATGGTCTTGAGGTCATGCATAGTTCACCAGTGGATGGACTGGAGGGGATACATCATCATCATCAGCCTGGTTACGCCCACTGCAGGGCAAAGGCCTCTCCCACATTTCTCCAACAACCCCGGTCATGTACTAATTGTGGCCATGCCGTCCCTGCAAACTTCTTAATCTCATCCGCCCACCTAACTTTCTGCCGCCCCCTGCTACGCTTGCCTTCCCTTGGAATCCAGTCCGTAACCCTTAATGACCATCGGTGATCTTCCCTCCTCATTACATGTCCTGCCCATGCCCATTTCTTTTTCTTGATTTCAACTAAGATGTCATTAACTCGCGTTTGTTCCCTCACCCAATCTGCTCTTTTCTTATCCCTTAACGTTACACCTATCATTCTTCTTTCCATAGCTCGTTGCGTCGTCCTCAATTTGAGTAGAACCCTTTTCGTAAGCCTCCAGGTTTCTGCCCCGTAGGTGAGTACTGGTAAGACACAGCTATGAATAGCTGTGTCTATAGGGGATACGGGCGAGCGCAAAGGTGGGCGAAGGGGGCCGTAGGTCTGTGGCGCAGGCCTCATCGCGACTTCGGCGTACGTGAGGGGAGCGGCCGTCAGAGCCTGTTGAAGAGAAGGCAAAATGTGGTCGGCTACCTGCTCCTTGATGATAGATTGGAGAGCGGGCGCCAACGGAGTACTCCGCTGGCCGTGTGCAGGTGGAATCAAGGAAAGCTGACAAGCCACCTCTTCACGGACGAACTCCTTGATCTGTAGCAGCAGCGAAGTGTTATCCGGGGCAGCAGCCAAGCTCGACATTGTAGTGGCCTGAGGTGTAGATTGGCGGGTGGCTACGCGTTGTTTGCGCAGTTCGTCAAAGCTTTGACACAGACTGACGAGTTCAGAGACTGTCGAGGGATTTTTCACCAACAGCATCTGGAAGGCATCGTCTTCAATGCCTTTTAAGATATGGCGGATCTTCTCGGCATCAGGCATTGCGACGTCAACGCGATTGCAGAGGTCGACAACATCTATATAGCTCGTGAATGTCTCCCCGCACTGTTGCGCACGGCCACGCAAACGTTGCTCGGCGCGAAGCTTGCGAACCGCGGGGCGCCCAAATACCTCTGTCGCATTAGTCTTGAAGGCTGTCCACGTCGTCAGATCATGTTCGTGGTTGCGGTGCCACACGCTGGCGACACCGCTCAAATAAAACGACACGTAATTAAGTTTTTTGGTGTCGTCCCAATGGTTGTGGATGCTCACCCGGTCGTAGTCAGCGAGCCAGTCTTCGACGTCATGGTCTTCTGTACGACTTAAGATGGGTGGGTCGCGTTGCCGCAACAGACCGGGGCAGACCACGGTAGTCACCGGGGCAGCGGGTTGTGGTTGTGGTGGTCCTTCTTCCGGCATTATGAAGACGGGCTGCAGTGTCCGATTATGAAGTTCCAGAATTCTGGTTGGACTCCGCACCTCCACCAATTGTAAAGGGGGTTTATTCGGCTCGTAGAGCAGCAGCGACAAACTCAGCACCAGCAGGTAGGGCGCAGCCAGCGAACGAACTGGGTATGTGCCACGTGATGGCAACGGGGCTTTTCAGCCTGCCGATCTTCTTCGTCACAATCTATTTACTTATTATTTTGCATAAGTGAGCTATCCAAATCCGCTTCTTCCAGTTCATTTTGGCTACACATTTATGTGAATCCGCACTTGCAAATTTTTTGTTCTTTTATTATCTTAGTGTCCTTGCGTCTCATTTACTCCTTTTTCATTGCATTATCCTCAATATCAGCATGTTCCACATTTGCCACCGTAGCCGGAGGTAGCCAAGACAAGGAAGAGGGGACAGCTGCTAGTTCAGTTGGTGGAGCTCTGAGGCAGAGGTGTTAGCTTTTGTTTTCCCTGGTGGCAAGGTGTACTTTGTTTCATTTACTTTCCATTTACTAAGGTCATTGAGACATAAATTTAGCTCGTTGTTACGATTAATACACACAATAATGAAATAAAAATGAAAAAGGCTTCCATTTTCCTACGCTCATTGCATGGCTTCAGTGTCTGTTTGTTTTAGGTGATGGCTGCCTGACTATGTATTGACCTCTTCAGTTCCCTTGATTCTTTCTCTGCATCATGAATTCTGTGAAGCTTCTTTTATTAGGCTTTCCACTAAATGAGTGTCTTCTGTACATGTTGCAGTGGACTGCTGGAGTAGCACTGAAGGGCCTGTTGTGTTTCATGGCAACACGTTGACAGGAAAGGTCCCGCTGAGTGCAGTGTTAGACACTATTCATGAGCACGCTTTCGAGGCTTCTGAGTGAGTACTGGTTCACTGTCTTCTTGAGGAAATGATATTCATGGGCTGTTGGAAATTGAACTAGGGGTTATTTGGCCATTGCGAGGCTCACTGCTGGCCAATTAAAGGCCTGGAAGGCAGTGCAGATACAGTGGGTGTATTGAGGGGTAGTTGGCGCTATAATATGCAGTCATTCTTGTTTTTCTGCTTCAAATAAAAGCAAGTTCCACAGTAAATTTGAGATATTTTGGTTATAGTATATATACCCTGATCACGTGCATATTAGCCATTTCATCACTGCATAATGTAACAGGGAATGGTGTTTGGCTTCGTGGTATGGCATGTACACAGATTTACAATGCAATAAATTGCAAATAGCCAGTGGCTTATGTGTTCAGGTGCATTCAGTGACTAGATGCATAACTGGATGCAAGACGTATGAACATAGCATTTGCTATGGAATGTGGGTGTTGTGGGCATATATTGCCACATATGCATCATTTTGTTTTAGCTGGCGACCGCTTTCACCAAATTATAGCTTTATTATGCTAGCGGACAGCCCGAGACAGGCCTTCTCTATTTGAAATTTCGTGAACATTGTTGCCATATCATTATCAAGATGTGCATTTTAGTAATCTGATTTCATGCACATTGCAAATAGTGTTGTGGCATCGCAAATCTTTGTGACCACCAGCAATTGCCATGGCCAACGTACTTGACCAGGGGTATTAGACTGGATGAGCAACAATATGCTTACTACTGCGTTGTCATTTTAGTGTTGCCTTACTTTCTGGACACAAGTTCACAAAATGAAGAGCCTGATTGTTGACACTTCCTAGTAGCGTTTCTGCTTCTTCATTGTCACAAAACATAGACAGTATTGACCATATATGTGCACCTGCTAACTCCCGAATTTTGAATTACATTTACAAATTTGGGCTGGTTCTATGGTTTTACGAATGTTTTTTGAAGGCTTATGGAAAGCAAATTCTGTTTGTGAAAAAGTTTTAAACGCATTTAAAGATGGCGCTGTGCAAGATTGCAAAAAATGCATTCGAAAAAAAAAAACTTTCAGTCATATACAAGGGACTCTATTAAGATCATATCTGTACTGCCCTTTCCTGGAAGCGCAAGTATATACTAGAGGGAGGCTCGCTTGGAGAAAGTTTATTTAGACACACTCCTGAAGCAAGCAAAATTGGCATCAGCAAGAGAGAGAGAAAGAAAACAATGAAAAGCAAGGGGTTTAACCATCCAGTTGGCTACCCAACTCAGGAGGAAGGGGATGATGGATTGACAGAAAGATGAAGGCAAAAGGAGAGAGAGTTCAATGTGCACGATAGTAGACTCTGGGCTTCTACATATATAGTATAAGCAACAGCAATGTTGTTGAAAAAGTCACTGTGATCTAAAATAGGCATGTTGCTTGTCAGCTTGTGCATTTCTGTGTTTGCTGTTCCTTGTGGGCTTCATGTAAAGGTGAATCATTGTTAATAGAGTGCATATGTATCCCACAAGGTGTGTGCGCTCGTGGAAACCTAAAAAAATAAAAAGAGCTTGGTACTTCTCCTCTTTGTTGTGTCCGCATGTTCTTTAAAAATTTTAAAGTTCACAGGTTGGCAAATAAGCGTATGTGTGCCTTAGTTTTGAATTCATAATTTTGTGAAATTCAGTGCTCTCATCTTGTGTTCTCCCTGTCTGTCTGTGCCTTGTTCCTTATTTAACCTGTAACCACGCATAATGTAGCTGCAACCATGTGAGGGGGTGACTTGCAGTTACCCGCTAATTCTCCACCTCGAGAACCACTGTACACCTGAAGCTCAAGAAGAAGTCGTGGCTTTGCTCATGGAGAAGCTGGGTGACCTGCTTTACATCCCAGGCAGAGATGGCGGGGAGTTCACCACAAAGTTGTCACCTCAAACTTTGAAAAGGAAGATTCTCATAAAGGTACAGCACTTTAGGCATAAATCAGCGGGTCTGAAACTCTTTTAGTACCATAAACGATGGCCTGTGCTCTCCTTTTGTCCACAATGCCTGATCATGCATAGTTGCTCAATGTCCATTCACTCTTAATCACTCATGTGCTTACACATGGTTTTTTTGCCCTCTAATAAAAATGAGAACAGTGTTCATGGGGAAGTGTAGTGCTGGCTTCTTTTAAAATGAGAGATGCGACTTGTACTCAGTACCAGTCTCAGCTTGGCTGCCATACCTCTAGCCGGTTCTTGTGCTTATGTATTGCATAGAGGCCAGTACTAAGAATGCCTATTTACATGCTTTCATGGAGTCAAAACAGTAGCATGTCCACTCTCTATTGAGTGTTAAGGAGCTTGAAAAGCAAAAGTGGTGTCCCTGCATGTGATGACAACAGCATCTTTGTTTAGGCCAGTCACTGCTTGCTGATACTAATATTTTAGTGTAATATTTAATGTGAAACAATTCAGGGAGACAAAAAGCAATAGAAACACATAAGACAGTGCACTTTGTCTGCTTACACATGGTGTGTTTGTGGTTTTGCACATGATCCTACGTGTTTCTGGCTTCTTTTTTCTTTCTATCTTTAATTTGTTTAGCACTTTGACATTGTTGCTAGGCGAGACCAAAAGGGTTGTGTGTGTAACATTTGCATTACTTAAAACCGAATCCTGAAATCCTCAGTTTAGGTTGTCCGCAATGACTTATTTTGGGGCAAGGATGCAAAAATTTCTGCGAATTGAAACAATTATGTGTACTACACCATACGTTTGAGGATGCTAGCACAAATGTCTGTTATGAGCAATTACAGGTCCTCACTGTCTGAGAAAGCGTGCACTGAAGTATGCATTGCAAAAGATGAACTATGTAATTACAGATAAAAAGCTCTATCAGGCACTAATAAGGCGTTAACAAGTGTACTGAAGCCCAAAAATGCCATAAGAACAGGCACTAAAATTTATTAGGTTACGGCATGCAGCAGTTCTTAGTCAGTGAAAACAATGCCAGGAGATGGAGACACTGTGACGACACATAGACATTGTAAACCGTGGTTCAAAAAGTTTTGAGGACCACTCATAACTGTAATGTTCCTGTTGTTGACTAATGTGTTGCAACTTTCAGAGTAAGAAGCTTCCTAAGGATTCTGAGGAAGCCGAAATATCAGAAGAGGACGATTTTGTTGACAAAAACAGCAATCACTCGGTGAGTGCTGTCAACAGTGTGAACGTTGCCATTGTCTGTTAGGGTTTACTTGTTGCTTCCAACACTGTACAGGTTTATTTCTGCGACATAGCCTTAGTAAGCATAATGTGGTTGCTAGCTGAGACGTGAGCCCAATGTGAGTGATGCAGTTCCTATTTTGACCACCACCAGGAATCATCCAAGAGGCTGAAGCTCATCAAGCCACTGTCCGATTTAGTGGTGCTGTCCAGAATCCACTTCAGTGATTTTCCAACTTCACAGCAATCTCGTAAGTGAAGCACATCTTTCCTTAGCTTAATTGAAAGCTTGTGGTTTGTGCACTATTGTGCACAAACCACAAGACTATTGTGCACTGCTATCTTGTTGCAGGTGAAATTGAGAGAGAATTGATGACAATCTGTTGAGTTAGCGACTGGTAGTAAAGCTAAGAATTTCAGCGTGTAACAAACTGTTGTGCTATGTCAAGAAACTGTGCTCTGTTATGATGTTTTTCAACAAGGTAACCACTACGTGGCACCATGTGACCAGGAACGATCGTAGGTGCCATAGTTGCGGCAAAATATATCAGGTTTTGTTGCTAAAGCACATGTCAGTTTTTAAGCATAGGATTCTTACAAGCACGTTGAACAAGCACTGAGCCACACCCTAGCACATTCTTACAATCTCACAGAGCCTTACCAGTCCAGTAAATGTCTAGTTGACTCTAGTAGAGCCATGCCAGCTTTAAGTCTTGTAGAGTCTTGACAGTCACTCGGAACCTTGGTGTTCTCTTGGGTCTTCATCCCTTTCACTGATTTTGCCAAGTCTTGCCAGTCACTATTTGTCACTGGTCACCAGGCAACAAAGTAATGCATATAGTGGAGAAATTCTATGCCATTGGTCAAGTTAGGAGCTGTCACTCCTAGGACCGGTCCTTTACCAAATAAGACATAAGCGGTGTTCCCCTATGGGTCCTTCAGGATGCTCCAGACATATAAACTCACAAGTGCTAGGACATCTTCAAACAAATTTGGGGAAATTGATGACAGGTAGTGTTGAAAGTTGGACATGCACACGGAAGACTGTGCTTAGCATCAATATCGTGAAGTGGGCCATGCATCATCACCATTGAAAGGCGTTTGGCAATGTCACTAATAACGCCTGTCATTTAGCAGACTCTGATTGTAAAACTCTGGACTCAGCAGTTTCTTGTTGTGATCTTGCAGAGGCCGAGGATGAGGTGTGCACTTTCAGTGAGACCTCTGCTCTCAAGTTGGGCCACGCCTTGGCAGATGAAGTGGCAGCGCACACTCGTCGCTTTCTGGCGCACATCTCGCCAACCGCCAGTCGAGTTGACTCGAGCAACTACAATCCCCTAGAACTGTGGGCATGTGGCTTCCAGATGGGTAAGCTCCTCTAATGGCTTAAAAGGATTAGCTGGGGGCCTAGCTGGTGTACACTTGACAGGGCTAATGTGCAGTAAAACAATATGCAACACAAACAAAAGGGGGTAGGCATGGGTCAAGCATTTGTCCTCCGTCCACCCCCTTTTCTTTGTTCTGTGTTTGTTTTTGAGGACATGACATCTGTTTTGTTTGTCTGAGGACACGAATCATGTCCTCAGATAGGTTTATCATTTAATTCAGAACATATCCTGCATGAACCATGGCTGTAGAATCTATCATGCCTTCTTCATTGGAGTGGCACTTGTCAAGAATACAGAAGCTCAGCTTGGCAAGGAGCCTGAGTACAGCACAAGTAAGGTTAAAGAAAATGAAAGGTGTATTTAATGCTAAGGAACAGAGAGAGCATGGCTTCACTTGAATATTTTATTTATTCATTTAATTTATTTATTTACACAAACTGCAGCCTCAGTGAGGCTATTGCAGGAGGACAATGAGGGAGTGAAGAGAAAAAGAAAGTGAAAAACAATATACAGGCACAAAAAATATGAATATCAAGTAAATGCAATAGTTTTCAAAAATTCTTGCATAGGTAAAGAGCGGATGCTTCCAGGTAGTGAATTCCAGAGTTCAATGGCCAGTGGAAAAAAGCTGTGCTTGAACATCTCCATTCGGCAAAAGAAACGGATGAGGTTAGGATTATGAGAACTCCTAGTGATAGAGGGTGTACTAAAGTTCAGATAATTATTTATTATGACAAGGCGCTTAGAATGAACCAGCGTGTGCAAAAATTTCATGCATTCTAAACGGCGAGATGAAAGAACTGTGAGACCTGTAGCTGTATAATGGGAGGAAGGGGATAAAGCTCATCTATAGTTGCGAAAAATGAAGCGCACTGATTTTTTTGGGACTGATTCTAATTTTTTAATATCAGATTTCTCATGAGGATTCCATATGATGCAGCCATAATAAAGAATGGGGTGGATAAATGTTTTATATGTCAGCAGTTTGGTATCCTTTGGAGCCTTACGCAATGAATGATGGAGGTAACCGAGACGTCTAAAAGCTTTGTTACATATGATATCAATGTGTTTTGACCATGACATGTCATGAGAGAAATGAAGACCAAGGTAGTTAAATTCGGTCACTCTTTTTAAATCCTGACCATGGAAAGTGTATGGGAAAAGTGATGGCGATAGGTGTCTGGAAAAGGACATGGAAACAGTTTTATAGAAATTAATGTTCATTTGGCATTCCTTGCGCCACCTACAATATTTTGCAAAGGTGTCACTAAGTAAATCATGATTCATTGCTGTGTTAATATTATGGTAGAGGATGCAATCATCAACGTAAAGACGAATATTAACGGGCACGCAATATTCTGATAGTAATAACTGATAACTGAAATGTATAACTGATAACTGAAAATAGGAGCAAAAAGTAGACTTGAACACAACTTGTATTGCATAGAACAGAGAGCCAGTTGTTTATCAGAGTTGTAGTGTAGGTATTTTAAGTGAACATAAAGGTTTATCAAAACTCACTGAGGATGATATAGTGGGATAAGACCCTGAAATGCACAGTCATCTTTTGGCTATTATTATTGTAGGAAAGGCTTAATTGTTGAGTCTGACAAAAGGCCTTTATTCTGTTGGAGACCTAATTTGCTTGACAGTGGTGGGAATGGGCATTACTTTAACACCATAGTCAAGCTGTCATTGGTCAGTAACTAGAGACTGCAACACATAGACTGCCACAACTGCCTGGAATTGGTGCCACTGTGAGAGTTTTGATTGTCTTTCCATACCTGCTTTCATATGTGGCAAAATCAGGATTCCTTCTGCATTAGAATAATCTGGTTGGTAGCCCAAATGTAATGGCCATAAATAAGTCATTCACTTACATGCCGGTGTTACCCACATTTAGAGCTACACTTGTATTCATTGCATTTTGTCTTGGCTCTATGGGTTTCAGCTGTGTCGTGTAGAAGAAAACATATATGGAGCACTGCTGTGCCCAGGAACATAGTGTTTTAAAACTGTGTTTATGATTATTTTCATAGATTAGCAAAATTTCTTTAGGACAAACAAACAAAACTTGGAAATATGTTATCAGAAGTTGACTAATAAAGTTTACTGAAGTATTCAGCTTATCAGACAGCTCAGCCTGATGGAGTTTTGTATCGGAGGACGTAAATGAGCCCAGTTAACTTCTGTTCATTTGGTCCTAATGGGACCGACAAATTTGATCAAATTATTCTGCGGGTCGAATTAAATAAAATTAATAAAAAATGCCAAAACACACCACTGATTCATTTGGCAGTATTTGCCCGATCCTAGCACGCCCTTGAATCAAACTCACGCCCACTTTCTATGCGTCCAAAGTAGAACACTAACATAGAAATTGGAATAAAGCACCTAAATGAAGTAGAAATCTAATGTCCACCCGATTTTTTGGAAGGACAATGGGCAAGGGCGTAATATGTATTGCACAGTGGTGCACCTGTTAGGAAATAAGCGAGAAAGAGCACATGGCAACAGCTTGGGCAAACCAACTTATTCTTCCATGACTCTGCTGCAGCGGCCATGAATGTCCAGACATCGGGTGTATCGATGGATCTACATCGTGGCTGGTTTCGACAAAATGGTGGCTCTGGCTATGTTCTCAAGCCGCCTTGCCTTCGCCAACCATGGTCCGTCTTCAATGCCTACCGACGGGAAACATTCTCTGATAATGAGCCTCTTTACTTGCGGGTCAAGGTATGTGCTAGAGCCTTCGAGTGGTGCAAGATGTTGTAGTAGCTGGTGCTCATGATGACACAGTAAAATAGTAGAAGCAACAAATTGAAAGCCAGTTGACATTGATTAATTGGGATGACCGCATGATTGCGTCTTGTTATGAAGTCTACGTCTTGTTTACCTGCCGGTAATGGTACATGCCCAGACCTTAGAGTGGTGCAAGATGTTAGGAACTGGTGCCAATAATAGAACATTCAAATACTAGGCATGAAAAAACAAAAGGAAATTAAAATAGATGTGGACTGCTTGGAAAAGCTTCATGACACCTCATGAACGATGCCATGCAAGGCAGAACTTCATGAACAATGCCTTGTTGAACAGCAGAGGAGCTACCTGAGCCAGGTGAAGCCACTATTTGAAACGTGAGCTTGAGTGCCCCATAGCCACAGCCCCTGCATGCCAGCATTTTCTTATCCTCTCGTGCTGTTTCGTATGTTCATTGATAGGTGGTGTTAGTGTGCTGACAAATATGAGAGCATTGCATTTGCTCTCTTCTATCAAGTGGCTTGGGTTAGCCATTTGAACAGAGTGAGGAGGGGAAGGGCATAACATAAGTAATATCAGTGATAATTATTTTGGTAGGCGTTTCATGATAGTTGTGGCCTTGTGCCTGGGACAGTGGCTCAACTAAGCTTGTAGGCAGGCAGTTGAAGCTTGGAAACAATTAAGAAAAGGTGAACTTTCTTGGCTCAGTGTTGAAAATTTTACATTTGTTCATTGTATATTGGTCTTTGTAGAGCAATTAGACTTTGGTGCAGCAACTAAACGCATGTGTCAACATTGCCGTTAAGGGCAAATTCTGGATTGCATGCAAATTAGCCTACAAAAAAGAAGAGAATGTATGGCTAGGAGTGAGTTCACTTGTATGTGGGAGCAAAATCAATTACCATGACTGCATTGAGGCTATCCTGTATTTGCTAGTGTCTTGAGCAATGTAACCCACACTTTTGATGTCCAGTATGTCATTTTACTTGCAACCAGGCTGCTCAGACTCTTTGAGCTGCCTTAACTTTTTTATTTCCCCACTTCAGCACACATTTCATTTTTTCATTTTTTTCCCTTTAATTACTATGCTACCCCAGTATCTGAGACTTCTTTTGTGACTGGTGTACAACTTTCTTGCCAAAGTGTAGTCTCAACCAAGGTTCTTTTGTAGTGGTCTCTAGGTACACTCCTGCATGTCTGTAGCATTCTGCTGCTAAGCACAAGGTCGCTGATTCGATTCCTGGCCCCTCTAACCACATCTTGAAAGGGGAAAAATGCAGAAAGGCTCATGTACTCAAATTCACTAGAACCTCATTCGTACGTTTTGGGGAAAGACGCGACAAAGAACGCACTAACCGAGAAAACGCATAATCCAAAGTGACTAAAAAAAGAAGTACAAACTCAACTGCAGTTGACATCTACGTAATGCAAAGAGCTGTACGAATTGTTGTCTTCGAGGCATGAGACGCCGACACCCATCGAGTTGGTGGGGCTTCTGCTGCCTGAGACACGCTTTGTTGTTTTCCTATTGCACAGTTTTTAAAGACGGGGACAGGAAAC
The DNA here is from genome assembly GCF_038994185.2 of Dermacentor albipictus. Classification (NCBI taxonomy): domain Eukaryota; kingdom Metazoa; phylum Arthropoda; class Arachnida; order Ixodida; family Ixodidae; genus Dermacentor; species Dermacentor albipictus. The sequence continues at coordinate 9,313,536 of NC_091829.1, read as the reverse complement.
CGAAGCGAAAAAGAGCTGGTGGGCGACGCTGTATGCCACCAAAGCGAAATGTGATGCTCACATTGTGCCGCCTGCAGCAGGGAACGGCAACGCGTTTGGATTATCGCCTACTAAAAGCGTGCAGTATGCTACCAACGGCACTATGCTCTACGCCCCAGGTGCTGTAAAACAGATAGGTGAAGATGCTTATCGCAGTAGGTTTGGTGGCGATAACTGTAAATGAGGCGACGACCCAAGAGATTTGCTGGTACTGAAATAAGAAACTAAGTGCGTGCCACCGTTTTCATGTGATGGATGGGTGAGTATTGCAGGGAAGATGATGGGGCAAGCGGCTACTGTTCTCAATCATGCGCACTTCACATCTTTTCTTGTTTACATCGAATCTGGCAGCCGGAAAACGTATCCGATTTCAGTCTGTTGCAGGGAAACTGTAACAAACTTGCGCTTTTGGGTTGTTGCCTCTTAAAAGCATGCAGTACACTTCCAACGGCATCACACGCTTTGAAACAGGTAGGCGAAGATGCTTATCCCAATATGGTTGGCTGCACTAGCTGTAATTGTGGGGTGCAGTGACTTTGGAGAAGATTTGCTGGCACCCAATAAGAAACTGAGTGCACGCCGGCATTTTCACGTGATATGGGTGGGCGAGTATTGCGGTGAAGCTGCCGCGGTGGGCGGCTATATATTGTTCTCAATCTCAGGCGCCTTGTGCATTTACTTTTTTGCATGGGATCTAGTGGTTGGAAAACGTATCATACGATCCCAGTTTGGCAATGTACAAAGCATTAATGCCAAAAAATCTTTTTATGGTTGCGTATGAACCGGTAAAAAATAAGCCTAGCTCTTTTGGGTCATTTTTTTGTTGTTCTCGATCGCAAATGTTGGGGCTGGATATCATATGTAACGGGATTGTATCAATGATGTTCTGCTGTATAAGTGCATGTTAGAAAACCTCAGATAGCCAAAACTAATCCAGAGCCCTCCACTATGTTGTCCCCTATAATCTAACATGCAGTTTTAGCACTTCAAAAGCCCCATAACTTTTTTACTTATGTTCTGTTGCTTACATTGTATCCGTCATTTTTAGGTGAAACAAAAATTAAAACTATATTATAGAGTTTTACGTGCCAAAACCACTTTCTGATTATGAGGCACGCCGTAGTGGACTCCAGGAATTTCGACCATCTGGGGTTCTTTAACGTGCACCTAAATCTAAGCACACTGGTGTTTTCGCATTTCACCCCCATCGAAATGCGGCCGCCGTGGCCGAGATTCGATCCCGCGACCTCGTGCTCAGCAGCCCAACACCATAGCCACTGAGCAACCACGGCGGGTGAAACAAAAACAAATGACTTGTGCAGTAGACAACCAAGAAATCATAGAAGACAGTCTCTCCCACTTAAAGGGGCTCAAAACTGAATTTTCAGCAGCAAGAGGCTCGTTGCTAACACTATCTAATGTCGCAATGATACATAGCAGTGAAGATACTGTGGAAAATGGTTCGACAAATATAATAAAGATTTCAAGTGCTAGCTAGAATAAGGAACCTTTTCTTTTTTATTTATTTCCATCATCATTTTCTCAGACATTGTGGTCACTTGCAAGTCCTTTTAGTTGTTATGATATATTAGGCTGCTTGCTCTCGCACTCTGACTCAGTTTGCAATGATTCAGGGCCCACTCTTGATCGGGGCCGGAGAAAGCGTGCCCGACTCGAATATTCAGCAGCTCACCCAAGCAATTGAAGGCTGGAAGTGAAGGCATATTGTGCTTCTTGTGTTGTAAACAAACAAGGCATGTACTTGCTAATACAGCTGCATAAAACATCCTGCAACTTTTGCGGCGGTGTGTCAGTGGTAGATGTAGCAGCCATATGATTGGTATTTGTGCAAGATCTCGGTCGTGCTCCCAAGTAAAAGGTGATAGTACCTGCTAGGGCTCTTAAGTAGAATGCAGCGCTCTGTATGAACCAAGCAAATGTGATCTGAGTGCATGGCTTTGACCAGTAGTGTGCAAAGCGCACTGCCAGATTGCCTTAGAGCAACGAGAAGTGTGCCATTAGTGGTACAGTACCTTCTGACCGAAGTTTTCACCCTGTTTAACAGATTATTAGCGGCCAGCAGCTGCCACTGCCCAGGGGTGCCTCAAGCAAGGCCACGGCCATCGACCCCTACGTGACTGTGCAGGTGTTTGGGATTCCCACGGACTGCGCTGAAGCGCGTACAAAGACAGTGTCCAATGAAGGTCAGCACAACCACGGCATAATTTTTGAAGTGGGTGTTGTGCAGTTCAAAATTTTTTAAAGGGGTCCTGAACGACCCCTCGGGCTTGGTAAAAAATATAGTCTGCGGATAGCACATGCTGCTGTGAACACCTCAGCCAAATTTTGCTTTTGTATGTTGTGCGTAGAGCTTGCAAATGGAGTGCTAAGTCAACTTTCTCTAAAACACTCTTTTCAACAGAAGCTCACTCCTCATTCTCTTCTGGATGCTTTATTTCGTAATAAACCAGATTCCCATACGTGGCTGCTATTGGCCAATAGCTGACGTCAGTCAAGAAGGGTGTTTTGATCAGTGCACTTCTTCCTACTGTTACTGTGTATATTTATTGACAAAGTTCAATAAACGGGCTCAAGAAAGCAAAAATGTGCTTTCGAATTTCAATAATAATTCTGTACTTCCGGAAGATATCGACTACCGTATGCGCACGTACACTTGGCCACGGCCACCTGCACAGGAATTAAACTTTAGCCTCCTTGCATATCGGTGTCGTAGCTGGCAGGTCTCACAAATTTTGAATAGTTTCGAATGCTCAACTAGCCTCGAAACACGTGAAACTTAAGGTTAGACCACACGTACACTTGCCAGCGCATGCTCACTCCAGGCTGCTGCTGGCTAGACACCTTGGAAGACTAATTCATAGTGCTTCAAAAATCCGCAAATTGTATATGGTTACTATCCGTTAGTGAAGCTGGTGAAGGACAAAGCCAGTCCGCACCATGTACATAGCATGGTCAGACTGTTGCACACACATGCGAGCACACACCCAAGCCCTGTCATGCACAAAGTAAATGATGCACACACGCACTACAGTTGCATGTAGCTGCGGTCTTCTACATAGCGTAGATACTGCGGCTGCTGCGGTGTGCTGCCACGAGTCCACTGGCTAAGTGCATTGAGGCTCACTGAGGACAACTGCGTTTGGCTTACGTGTGGCGTGTCATAGGCACCAAGATCGGAAGTAGTGGCATCTACGTTAACCTGCAAAAGCAAATTTGAACTGCGTGCCATGGCAACATCTGGGAGGTGGAGCATTGTGGACACACCCCGCTCCGCCGTAGCCTTCACAGTGCAAGGCATTGAAGAAGGAATGTGAGCACAGGGAAGAGGATGTCTGATTGCAATAACTCTGCTTCTGCTGAACGCATTGGAATATCTTTTGCAGCAAAGTATTTCAAAAATAGCCTATTTTTACTTCAAATACATTTCTCCTCTTCAATAAAAAGTGGTTCAGGGCCTACTGCAATGCACAGAAGGTAAAACAGCAGAGAAAGTGCTTTTAAATTAGCAATGCTGGTTGCCGACCTAAAGCTTACTGCAAGCAATTTAGAATAAGAGTAAGGGGAACCAAGGAGCTCGATTTTAGTCAAGCAGAAAAACCATGTGAACATAACAGACAGTGAAGCCAACAAAAACTCGGGGGTATTAAATTTTTTTCAATCTTCTGTTGAAGTAACCGAAAAGGGAGGATAAATTTGCCATAATTTTATTATTGGGAGCGCAGAAGTAAAGTATCCGCCTCGCATGCAAGAGGACCATGGTTGGAATCCCGGGGCTGCGCAGTTTTCCACCGGATTAAAAAAAAAATCCACGTGTTGATAAAATTGCATAAACAGGCCTGGAGTGCGGCCTGATCCCAGTGACCAGAAACGGTAACGCATTCCTTCACCAGAGCAGGATTAGCCACCCTGGTGCAGTACTTGGCCACAACCTCCTATATGAATACAACAATCGAACCCCGGCCTTCAGTCCCCAGCAGCTGCAAAACAACTGACCTGCAGTTAGACCTGCGACACAGCAGAGGGTGCTAAGAATCCCTGGTTCCGGACAGGCCGCCATCGGAATCTGAACCTGGCAATGTTTTACGCTAGAACGTTATCTAGTGAGGCGAGTCTAGCTGTGCTATTGGAGAAATTAGAGGGCAGTAAATGGCATATAACAGCGCTCAGTGAGGTTAGGAGGACAAAAGCATATACAATGTTAAAAAGTGGGCACGTCCTGTGCTACCGGGGCTTAGCGGAAAGACGAGAACTAGGAGTCGGATTCCTGATTAATTAGTATATAGCTGGTAACATACAGGAATTCTATAGCATTAACGAGAGGGCGGCAGGTCTTGTGAAACTTAATAAAAGGTACAAATTGAACGTCATACAGGTCTACGCCCCTACATCCAGTCATGATGACCAGGAAGTCGAAACCATCTATAAAGACGTGGAATGGGCGATGGGCAAAGTCAAAACAAAATACACTGTACTGATGGGCGACTTCAATGCCAGGGTAGGCAAGAAGCAGGCTGGAGACAAGTCAATGGGGGAATATGGCATAGGCTCTAGGAATAGCAGGGGAGAGTTATTAGTAGAGTTTGCAGAACAGAATAATATGCAGATAATGAATACCTTCTTCCGTAAGTGGGATAGCCGAAAGTGGACGTGGAGGAGCCCAAATGGTGAGACTAGAAATGAAATAGACTTCATACTCTGCGCTAACCTTGGCATCATGCTAGGTGTGGACGTGCTTGGCAAGGTGCGCTGCAGTGACCATAGCATGGCAAGAACTTGAATTAGCCTAGACTTGAGGAGAGAACGGAAGAAACTGGTATATAAGAAGCCAACCAATGAGTTAGCGGTAAGAGGGAAAATAGAGGAATTCCAGATCAAGCTACAGAACAGATATTCGGCTTTAACTCAGGAAGATGACTTTAGTGTTGAAGATATGAACGACAATCTTATGGGCATCATTAAGGAGTGTGCAATAGAAGTCGGTGGTTACTCCGTTAAGCAGGATGCCAGTAAGCTATTGCAGGAGACAAAAAATCTGATCAAGAAACGCCAATGCATGAAAGCCTCTAACCCTACAGCTAGAATAGAACTGGCAGAACTTTCCAAGTTAATCAACAAGGGTAAGACAGCTGACATAAGGAAGTATAGTATGGATAGAATTGAACATTCATTCATTCAGAATTTATTTAAGACAACGAAAAGGTTGTCCAGGGTGACGTGGCAAAAGGCATACTTTGCCTGACGAGGCCACGCCACCCGGATGACAGGCGGCACCACAGGCTACAAAAATCAAGAAAGAGCATTACATAATAGAACACACATTCAATATTTTTTACACAATGCATAAGACATCCTTACAAAAACACAGGCTTTCGGCGGAAAAACAAAACAGCATACTTCAAAGCACAATTCGACCATAGCAGTATTTACAAAACACACTAGTGATAGGTATACGTTCAGTTTTCACCTTTAAGGTTCATTTATGAGCATTGCTTTAATTAACATTTTGTATTTACGTATAGAGGGAGTGCTGCGTACAGTATCCAGAATAATAGGGTATTGATTAATTAAGTCAGGAATTTGCCAACCTAACCTCTGAAAACCGTAATTAGTGCGTACACGAGGTGTTTCCATACATTGTTTCCTAAGTTCGTATGTGCTAAGTTTAGTGTGATAGGTGGTTTCGAAGGTTATTTTGTCAAGTTTGTACTGGCGTAATATTTCCAGACATAATTTGTATGTGTGCAGTTTACTTATTTCTAGTATTCCATAAGACCTAAACAAGGGCCAGCAGCTGCGCAATAACTGTATTTTCCCAATAGCTCGTAACGCCCGCTTTTGAATTGCAAAGAGGGAATCTCGATTTGTTTGTGTCGTCGTTAACCATACAAGGGAACAGTAGCTTAAACGGGAATGTATTAATGAATAGTATATTTGCCGCTTTATGGACGCCGGGAGATATCTCAATTTGTTTAAAATGCCAACCGCCCGACAAAGATCACTTCGAAGCTGATCAACATGCGAATTCCAAGAGAGATTTTCTTGAAACAGAACACCTAGAAAACGAATTTGCGAGCACTGTTTCAGCTGAGTGTGCTCTCAGGAACGCTCTCACATGCTCTCAGGAACGGAGGAAGCCTAAAAGCAGTGAAGAAAAAACTAGGAATAGGCAAGAATCAGATGTATGCGTTAAGAGACAAAGCCGGCAGTATCATTACTAATATGGATGAGATAGTTCAAGTGGCTGAGGAGTTCTATAGAGATTTATACAGTACCAGTGGCACCCGCGACGATAATGGAAGAGAGAATAGTCTAGAGGAATTCGAAATCCCACAGGTAACACCGGAAGAAGTAAAGAAAGCCTTGGGAGCTATGCAAAGGGGAAGGCAGCTAGGGAGGATCAGGGGAATGAGTAGGCTTGTTGAAGGATGGTGGGCAGATTGCTCTAGAAAAGCTGGCCACCCTATATACGCAATGCCTCATGACTTCGAGTGTACCAGAATCTTGGAAGAATGCTAACATAATCCTAATCCATAAGAAAGGGGATGCCAAAGACTTGAAAAATTATAGACCGATCAGCTTACTGTCTGTTGCCTACAAAGTATTAACTAAGGTAATCGCAAATAGAATCGGGAACACCTTAGACTTCTGTCAACCAAAGGACCAGGCAGGATTCCGTAAAGGCTACTCAACAATAGACCGTATTCGCACTATCAGTCAGGTGATAGAGAAATGTGCGGAATATAACCAACCCTTATATATAGCTTTCAGTGATTACAAAAAAGCGTTTGATTCAGTCGAAACCTCAGCAGTCATGGAGGCATTATGGAATCAGGGTGTAGACGAGCCGTATGTAAAAATATTGAAAGCTATCTATAGCGGCTCCACAGCCACCGTACTCCTCCATAAAGAAAGCAACAAAATCCTAATAAAGAAAGGCGTCAGGCAGGGAGATACAATCTCTCCAATGCTATTCACAGCATGTTTACAGGAGGTATTCAGAGACCTGGATTGGGAAGAATTGGGGATAAGAGTTAAAGGAGAATACCTTAGTAACTTGCGATTCGCTGATGATATTGCCTTGCTTAGTAACTCAGGGGACCAATTGCAATGCATGCTCACTGATCTGGAGAGGCAAAGCAGAAGGGTGGGCCTAAAAATTAATCTGCAGAAAACTAATGTTCAGCAGTCTCGGAAGAGAACAGCAGTTTATGATAGGTAGCGAGGCACTAGAAGTGGTAAGAGAATAAATCTACTTAGGACACGTAGTGACTGCGGATCCAGATCATGAGACTGAAATAATCAGAAGAATAAGAATGGGCTGGGGTGAGTTTGGCAGGCATCCTCAGATCATGAACAGCAGGTTGCCATTATCCCTCAAGAGAAAAGTGTATAGTAGCTGTGTCTTACCAGTACTCACGTATGGGGCAGAAACCTGGAGGCTTCCGGGAATGGTTCTACTTAAATTGAGGACAACGCAGCGAGCTATGGAAAGAATGATGGGTGTAACGTTAAGGGATAAGAAAAGAGCAGATTGGGTGAGGGAACATACGCGAGTTAATGACATCTTAGTTGAAATCACGAAAAAGAAATGGGCATGGGCAAAACATGCAATGACGAGGAAAGATAACCGATGGTCATTAAGGGTTTACGGACTGCATTCCAAGGGAAGGGAAGCGTAGCAAGGGGCGCCAGAAAGTTAGGTGGGTGGATGAGATTAAGAAGTTTGCAGGGACAACATGGCCACAATTAGTACTTGACCGGGGTAATCGGAGAAGTATGGGAGAGGCCTTTGCCCTGCTGTGGGCGCAACCAGGCTGCTTACTTCACATTTATGAGATACATGTCATGCCATCATAATCAGTGTAGCTTATTTTGAAGCAAACCAATTATTTCCTTTTTTGGGATAGATACCAAATTTGAATCACAATTTTTGCTATTTTATTTTCCTCCCCAGGTCATTCTCCTATTTTTGATGAGTGCTTCGAGTTCACAGTAGCTGCTCCAGAGCTTGCCGTTCTGCGCTTTGCTGTCCTGGATGATGAATTTATTGGGGACGACTTCATTGGCCAGCACTCAATACCAGTGTCAAGCCTGAAAACAGGTAAAGTTTTTCATGCGTGCTTTCTTTCCAGTGCAAGTTTTGATGTCTGACTTCGGGTCTGTTGGAGCCCTTTAAGAGGACTTCAAGTCCTGGGCTTAATTTTTTGCCCTGTTGAGTTGTTCCAATGTTACGTAACTTGAGACAGGTATCCCAATAATGGTAATGATGGACCAAGGACGCGATCGTTGATTGAAACACACGTTGAGTTTGCGTTCAGTTTCGCTTGATGCGATTGGCCTAGGCCGCGCCGAGTTGTCAGCCGCTGAGCACCGCTGACGACGGGTGCGGCTGATGACTCGGTGCGGCCTAGGCGAAGCGTGTGAGGTAAAACTGCACACAAACTGAACGTGAATTTCAAACAACAATCTCTGATCGCACCCTAGATTCCATATTCTTCTTCTGGGCACCGAGCCATGATCATAAAAATTCTCCCTCATGCATTTTGTAACATATGGCCAATTGTTCAGCAGGAATGAGTTGAGCTGATGAAAAGATAGGGTGCAGGACAATATACTGCTATCTAATGCTTAGTGTTTTTTTTGTCGCCAGAGAGTGAGCCGAGTTCATCAACTGCGTACACGATTTAGCACCGTGGTCAAAGCCAGAAGCAAGTCATCCTTACATTTTTTACGCTACCTTGCAGGCTACCGCCACGTCCAGCTCACATCTGATACTGGCAAAGTACTTGAAAACTCTTCACTCTTTCTTCACGTTACCATGAGCACCCGGTCAGGAGACAAGGTATGAAAACACACAGGCTACAGCTAGATTTCGAATAGTTTAGGTTATGTTTTCGATTAGTCAAAGATCTTGCATTTTCTCTCCTGAGTTGCGTCTGTTGTGGGCTGGGTACAACACTGACCCAAAGAATGGTATTGTGTGCACATGTGCTGCCTCGGACATAATAGAAAGTAGTTAGCTGCCGCAAATACAAGCTGCATCAGCTGCATTTTATATTCTGTCAAATGAGAGATGCAAGTGGTGAAGGAACAGAAAAGAGAACCCAGAAAGGGTCATTATAGGGCTTCATAATATAAACTCATTTTAAGCATGTATTCAGTGCAAGCTAGTATTTGTGATAACAATTTTATATTTATTTCAATAAATTCGAATATTTGTTGTATCCATGTTCGTGTACCTCAAAATGTGACTTTACTTCTAGATATGGGATAGATTCACAGCTGCTTTTCTTTCTGTTTATTTTTCTTTCTTTTTTGAGAGCTCCACATGTTATAGTATCTGTGGCAAGTGGGTGCTTCGTGGCTAATTATCAAGTAATGTCCAGGTTATAATAGGTTGCGTCCACAGGTTCTTGATTCTCTCTTTCAGAAATTAAGAAGAAAACGATCCTGGCAGACTCGACCGCAGGCTGAGATGAGGCACGTTGGCATTCGTCACCTCGATGAAGCCTTTAAGGTGAGTTCACTTCTTGTTTTCATTACTCGTTGCACTTGCACATTTGTATATGTAAAGCATATAATTTTTAAAGTATTTTTTTTCCATGGGTGTGAAAGATTTAGTACAGCAACATACTTTTTCATCACTTATAAGCTCTCGTCCACTGACACATCTACTCTTCACAATGAGTTATCTATCTGCCTATCTTTTATACCATTTCTTGTACAGATTTTTTTTCACCACTTCACAACATGGTTGACCAGCAGATATTGTGCTGTTCGCTTTGCTTGCTCATTCCATCATACTTTGAATAACAGGGAAAACTTGCTTTTCTCTCATAATGACAACAGTACAAATGAGAGGTCACTAGGTCCGGCATTAATTTCCAGTAACTTGCTGTTTAAGAACCAAGGTTCACACTAGTGTACTTGGTGACAGTTGCTAAGACAGCCTCAAAAAAAGATGAGAAGGTGGAGGCAGTTGATTAATTACAGTGGGGGAATGCTGCGCTAATTGTGCTTGGGCTTAGCGCATTCTTTATGGGTAAAGATGGACTACATGGTATTCTAAAAGAGCCAAAAGTCTGAACTTAGCAAATTTCAAAAACTTTTAATGGCTGAAATATGAAAAAGTGCTTTGTAATATTGTGACGTCACTCTGGCTTTTGCGTTTTGGCACAAAGCTTAATTAGAGGAACTGGGACCTTCATTTACTCTTCTAATAATCTGTGTATTACTGCAAAGTAAAAGACCATGCATGGAGCTTTCAAAGAATATCTCATCAGACTACAGTGATTTAAGGTTTGTCTTTAGTGTCCCTTTAATATCCATAACTTGTGCTGTTTCTACTGCTGTCGTGACATGCTGTGTGGAATCACTTATTTTGCTCCTAGTTCTTATGAGGAAACCATTATGTAAATTAAAGAGCACACTAAACTATATTTCCTTTTTTTTTGTTCACACTTTCGTGGAGACCTTACGCCTGCTCCAGTAGCCGCTCAAAATGCTGAAGGGCATTCCCACCACTGTTAGCTGTTATTAATTAATTGCACTTAGTGAGGCAAAATAAATTTGTTATTTCTTGCATCTTTGACTCTGGTCTTTTGCACATGCTCTTGCATCATTGCAGTGAACTGACTCCCACTCTAACTCTTACGAATACATTTTCTCTACGCTGGGTACCTTTCTTTCATAAATGAGAAAGCAGGATCCTGTATATGTGTGCATTAACATTGTTGTTATAAACATTTGTCCTCCTTTGTTTTCCTGTGAACTGGTTCCTTTTGCATTACACTATTCTGAGAAGTGAGGCTGTTTTTATAATTTTAACCAGTTCTGTTATATCTTTGTTGTATTCCTGATGTAATCCTTGTTGTATGCCATGTACATAGGGTCTTGGGCATCCTCAGGAGAAATAATTTTTTCACTTTTTGCCCAAGCACGGCCACATTGTAATGATAAACAAGACTTGCATTTGAAGTTTGCTGTCCTACAATAGCTTGAAAAATGTGGTTCTATGGGAAGCCCAGAAATGCTGAAACCAGCATCTGTATGTTTATCGTTAACATTGCCTGTGTGGCCTTGTCTCCTGTGGAGCTCTTTTTGTAATAGTCAGCCATTTTTCTGCACACTTTTTTGTAGGGGGCGGCTGGTGCGCTGAATGAGTGCCAGCGGCTCAAAGGATCCTTGGACCGGGCCGTACTCGAGTGCTGCGAAGAGTGCGGCTTGCCAAGCAGTGCAAACTTGGCCCAGTGTCTGCGGGCAGCGGCACTCCGTCTCGCTTCGGCTTCTGAAGTGGTTGGCATCAGCATTGTCGAAGAGAAAGGGGTGCGGGCACCACCTGTTCAATAATTTATTTATTTATTCATTCATTTATTTATTCACTCGTTCGGCCTCTCTCAGATGCTCCCACTTGCAAACCAATATTTTTGTATGCTTTCCGTATCAGCTGACAACTTATGTGGGCTGTAGGAATGCGGCACCAATTTCACAAGGCAGCAATGTCAAAAACTACATGGGCAAAAACAGGACTTGAAGTCGCTCTTGCGTTTTCTATAGCCCTTCTTACGAGGTATTTAAAAGGAAGTTGAAAACCCTGAAAAGGCATTCGCCCTAGTTTTGTACTCCAAACGAGGACAGATTTTTCTTCAACTGCGAGCTTTATTTCTGAGAAACCTAAACAGGGTTTTCTTTATAGTATTGTGCTGTAGTGAAATGTATTAAAATTTTTCTTTTACCAAAAATACCATAGTTAAGTTCAACGTTTATGAGCATAAATTCAATACATGCTGATATTGACGAGAAACATTTTATGTTTGCTTCATTATATCCGATAATTCATGATATCTGTGTTTATTATATTGAGGTTCAAATGTTTTTTATACAATGCACTAAGTAATAATTCAGTATCTCAGGTTCATTTTTCTTGTGACTGTTTAGACGACTGCTCCCATACCACACTTTAAATGCTGCTTATGATTATTAACCTAATTGTATGCACTGAGTTATATTTATTTCAAATCTATTTTTATTTTTATTGTTTATATGCATGTTTGGATGGCCGCACTTTGATCACTGCTTCCTCTTTTTTATGATTATGCTATATTTGTGACTATAACACATTTCCTTGTCAGTGTTTTCTAAACACTAGAATGTCCTGCTGTAGTGTGTTTTTCACTGTGTGCTGATAACCCCACTATGATCTTTTGTTAAGCTTGACTTGACATGTTCTAAAGGTAGAAATGTATGTATAACACATTATTAGCCAGTGCGATTGCATGCATGAAGTGTGACAAAATTTATGGTTGCATTCCTAACAAGGACTGTGTATTCTACTGCAAGCAACGAATGGCTGAAACACACACAGCCTTATGCCAAATAAGATGAACAAGCTTATTTTACACAGCTGCAATTCTTACCCCCTTTATGCCTTTCTAGTGCTTATACATATTTAAGGATATTTCCAGCATGCTGGAGAGTTTTTAAAGCTTGGTGTCTGTGAAGTCAAATAAGCAGTGAAGTCTTGAAGCAGTCTATTGACTGTGCATATATATGTCAGGTAAACAGCCAAAAGCACTAATTTTCACTGATGATGTTGAGTAAATCTTGTTTTGTTAGGAAATTAGTAGCATAGAGTTATAAGGCTTGAACACATTTTGTTTCAAAGCTGCAGCTATGTTTTTTTTTTTCTCTCTCTTTTGCATATTAGTACCCGGTGTTCAAGGTACACGGTGAACCTTTTGTGAAGGCATCAAAACTGGTGACTGCATTTGACAAGGTGAATGAACGTTTTTTTTTTTTTTCGTTTCATTACAGCTCTTTCTGGTTGTATTCAGTTTAGCCCACATTACATTTAGAATAAGGAATGCTAGATAGCTCACAAGCTGGTAATTGCACTAAAAATAAATAAGTTAGGATGTTATGTTTGGTCAAATGTCAATAGAGAAAGATAGAGTTGACTATAAGACTGAGCAACTAAAAAAAAAAAAATATCGGAATATCTTGACGTTATGAGCTTACCGCATGGAATAGAGGGAGAAGACATTGTGTAGGTTGCACACAGATATGCAAGTGTGTGCTTCTATTTCCAGAGTTGTACTTATGCGGCAAAGAAATTTAGGCTCTCAGGTGGCAACTGTTTTCCAAAAGTTTCTGGGGGCAGTTGTGCAAATAACTGCACCTATGACAAACACATTGATAGCTGTAATTTTCTGGTGCTGAGTAGAAATATTGTAATAGTGGGGTTACTGTGCTAACACACGGACAACAGAAGTAGAAAAGGACAGGACGCGCACAGGATCGAAACTGAATTTTACAGGGTGAAAGATGACGTATATATACAATGATCAAAATGACGTCATAATGCTGATAGACCATAAAAGTTCACTGCCATCATAATCTTGTGTCCAGAAGTTGTACCTCACAATCAGCAAGCACAATGGAGGGATTGCTAACACATACTTGCGCTTTCTTCGTTGTAACATATGCCTCGAACAGCTCCCGTGTATGGCGGTAAAAGATTGTGACGGCAGCGATTTTGGATGGCCTATCAGCACGATGACGTCGTTGGGATCATTGTATATATATGTCATCTTACATTCAATAAAATTCAGTTGTGAGTCTGTGCACATCCTGTCCTCTTCTACTTCTGTTGCCCTTGTGTCTTAGCACAGTAACCCCAGTATTACAAGATGAACTCCCACCAACTAGCCCAACTTGCAGCTCTACTGAGTCGAAAGTTTGTGCAATTCATCAGCTTCAGCTGTTGCATTGCGGTAGTATAAAGTGCAAAAATGTTCATGTACTGCAATTGTAATGCATTTTAAGGAACCCTGGCAGGTGTGTATTTATGGGGCACTGAAGAGAAACTCTAAATCAGTTTAATTATTTGCACTTGGCAAAAACAATTTAGTTAACAGTAGTTAAAAGGGAGGTCAATGATTCAGTTCATGATTTTCAAAGCTACCCAAAACGCAGTGTCAGTACGTCAGAGAAATGTCACGGATTTGAAAGTATTTTCGTCCCATAGAGGCGTCTGCATCAGCAGGCGTTTGGTGTGTTGCAACACCGCGGACCCGAGCACATAGGGTTTGGACCCTCTTGCGTCTAGCCGTGCAAGGCTTAGCTGTGTCCAAGCAAAAGGGGATCCTGGAGGTTGAGCTGATGCCGGCTGTATGGACTTTTACAGCCCCTCGGTGGAGGCAACACACCTTTTTGGCCTCCGCTTCACATAGATGGCACCCCCGAACTGACCCACCCTGGGGAAATCGGTGGTTGCCCTTTCCTGTCCTTCTCCCTGATCTTCGTCTTTCTACTTTCCATCCCTTCTGTCTTCTCTTCACTTCGTTTTACTTCCAATTTTCCAGGCAGCAAGGGTTCATATCGGGTAGTTTATCCAACCTTGGGTCAAATATATTAGGTTATAGTAGCTATGTACAGCTGGCGTCTGTGTTTCCTTCTTGTCTCGTAGCTTCCCCTTATTGGGCTCAGTGGTAGGTGGCTGGCATAGCGGCTGAAATGAAGTAAATATTTATGGATTTACCATCCTACCTCCATCTGCCTGATCATCTTCTTACCAAAAGAGGTCAAGCACCAAAGAAATGTTCCAGTTTTTTGGCATGTGCAAAGAAATCGTCCCACGATTTTGTGTTATTCATAGTGAGAACCCTGAAAAGGCCATCAAAATGATTTCACCCTTCACTATTGCCAAATGTCTAATCGATACACTAGGTTCAGGCTACAAGGTGACCAAAATAGTGAGCGGCGACTTTTTCCTTGAAGAAGAGTACACATTTGGGCTGGTTGGTTCATGATTACGAGCAGGAAAACAGCAGTAAACAACAGGACGAGGAGAGGGACACAGACAACAGTGCTGACTAACAACCAAGTGTGTTTATTCATTCAGTCAGCATATATATACTTTGCTGCTATCTCAAAGCACAGAATCAACAGAATTCAACATGCGCAGGGGAGAAAAATGCATCGCATTTTTCTCCCCTGGCACACTTGGCAGACAACATATATTTTCTCCCCTGGCAGACTTGGCACACGACATATCGCTGCGGCAAGTTCGTGGTGCGATCATTACACGGAAAACTTAAAAAAATCGAATTTTGACGACAAGATTTAGGGGTGCAATCATTATGCAAGTGTGATCATTATGCAAGTAAATATGGTACTTCTTGAAATCCACAAAATTACTTACTTAATCCATACCAATGTGGTTTTTGAGAAGGGATGTCAACAACACACCATCTCGTGCGCGTCAAAGCATATATTAGTGATGTATTCATTCATAAACAATACTTTTTGTTGGTGTTCCTTGACACGAAGAAGGCTTACAACACCACATGGTGCCACGGGATCCTGCAAGACCTGTTGAGAATGAGTATTCATGGAAACACGTTCACCCTTATAAAGAGCTACTTATCAAACCGAACATTCTGTGTTCGACTTGATGTTTTATCCAGGCCATCTATACAGGAAGCAGGGGTACCACTGGCTGTGCACTTAGCTGTGCCCTTGTTTTTGTAAAGATTAATTCTTTACCCTCATCAATTCAAAGGAACATGTTTTATTGTGCATATGTTGACAACATGCAGGTTGGTTTTCAGATCGTGCAACCTTGCTGTCCGTGAGTGACACATTCAGCTTGGCCTAAACAAAGTTAGAAAATGGGCTAACAAGAATGGGTTTAAGCTAACCGTCAGAAAAGCTTTTGCATCCTTGTTACAAAAAAGAGAGGCCTGTTACAAGAGCCCACTATCAAACTTGACGGACAGCACTTGCGTGTGAACACGGAACACAAATATTTAGGCATCATGCTCGACTTAAAACTCTCCTTCATCACCCACATCAAGTACCTCAAGGCTAAATGTCTGAAAACAAAGAACATACTAAATCATTTATCACATAGAACATCAGGAAGTGACAGAAAGTGCCTAAGAAACCTGTATAAAAGCTTCGTACGATCACGCCTGGATCACGGTGGTGTAGTGTACCACTCTGCCGCACTGAGCGCATTAAGGATGCTTGAGCCTGTTCACCAATTAGGAATCCGCCTGGTCACAGATGTATTCAGGACAAGTCCTGTAGAAAGCCTTTGTGTAGAATGAAACGAATGGTCACTCCATTTACAGAGGTCATATTCTAGCTTCATATATTCTAGCTTATATATCAAACCCTGAGCATCCTTGTTACACAACCATAAATGACATTACATGTACCACACTGTTCCATAATCGACCCAGAGTGGAGGAGCCCCTCTGACTTAGTGTAAGGAAGCTCAGTGAAGAAATGGATGTCCCTATTCTAGAACATCACCTAATGCTTGCAGCAAAGCGCTTATGGCCTTGACAGTGGCAGGTGATTGAATGTGACACATTGTTTATTTTGGTAACTAAGCACGCCCTAGAGGCACATATTATGATTCACTTTCCAGAACTTCAGGAGTATTGCACCCGGAGTATTACACTGGCGCATCAGGATCACATGCGGGTGTGTCTTAAGCCTGTTTCACATGCAAGCGAAAATGCTCACGAATCCTGCCACCGCGCCGCAGAAATCTGTTTCGAGCGGCGGCGGCGACACTAGCGGCGGGAGCGGCGAGGTTTGGCCAACTTGGAATTTCATCGCAGTGGCAGAGCGGCAGCACCGCTTCCGAACAACCCGCCTTGACACGTGACCAGTGGAGGACTGGCGCGGAAAAGCCTGCGCATAGGATGATGTTTATTTACTTGCTACACGTGGTACGGGCAACATGCCAAGAGAACTTTTCAACGAATTGCTAATTGCTAAGCGCAGGATATGTATTTATAAAATAAAAATTTAAGAGGCAGGGACAAAGCAATGCTTATATTGGTAGTCGCAAACTACCGAAACTGGCTGAAATTCCCGTGTTTTTTGCCAGCAACATTGCTATTCGCAGCGGCGGAATACGCGCGGCGGCAATGCATGTGAAACGAAACCCAGCGAAAAGCTTCGCAGCGCCGCGCCGCAGTTTGCTCCATTCGCTCAATCGCTTGATGTGAAACAAGCTTTATGCAGCACTCGAGCCATCTTTCGTGGAATCCAATGTTCTGCACCCTGAAGCGGGTAACTTTACGGCTGAGGCATACGCAAAACTTTCGGCTAAACATTTTGGGAAGACGAACACGAAAAGCATTATATACACAGATTCTTTAAGGGTTGTAAGAGCCTTAAATATGTTTCATAAATGTAAAAATCCGGTGCTGAACGATCTTTATTTACTCCTGTGTGCAACATATATGTCTAATCAGCATGTCACAATATGCTGAGTCCCTGGACGCAGAGGCATCGAGGGCAATCTGCTTGCTGCTGAAACCGCCACCTTGACGCTAACTCCTCTATATTATAGGACAAAAGGAAATGCTGCTTGTCCAGTTCTGTTTGGTTTTTAGAAAAAAGAACTCGTTGATGTTACCGTTGACAATGACGCTGGCGGTTGAAAGGTTTCACTTTCTTCACTCTGCGTCGCCTGCGGTCTCGCGTTTCAGTAGTTTTGTTATCACGTAGTGCTGCACTGGTTTTTCTGGCTTGCGAAACATGCTCCAGCTGCAAGTAGCAGAGAATGCCACATCCATGTGATGTTGTGGGATTCCTGAATGGTCCATGCCACTTGACCAAGAGCAGCTGCAGCGGCGAATCCAACACTTTGTTTTAGCTCAGTTTCTCCACAGCCATGCGTTTGCGTTCTGCGCAGAAAACTGTAGTGCCATCTGTCGGGCACTGTTTTACTCACTGATGACAGCAAATGGTGGTGATGGTGTATGCAACATCACCACTCCCCATTCTGGGGTGGACGAATTGAATTACACTGCAGGTATGCGGACCCTTCAGTCTCAATTTTCTCGTAAACTAAATGGTTTATTTGCACGAAACAAGCGCTGCGTGGTTTCTGGAATGGTATTTTAACAGTTCATGTCGACCTAATATTTGCTTTTAGTGCCCCTTTAATTCTGAGCCTTCCACTATCACATCCTTCATACCTCAGATGTATGCTTCTTAGTATTGCAGGAAGCGGACCTTTAGACTGAAATGTGCATAAAAAAGGAATAGACAATGAACCCTCATTATAATGGTGTCATAAGGACAGGAACCATACTTCATTTTAAGTGGCATTTTGTTAAAAATGATGAGGCTCTAAAGGGTCGCTTATAGAGTTCGAAGTGCCCTACAGCAGCTGAGGAGCTCGCAAAACGTATACAGAAATAGCTACGCTCGATAATGGGGACATGACATGGGGGAACTTCTATCAACACCCGTGAGTAGCTGTTTTGTTTGTTGAATGTCATCATGTGATAAACTTAAGCCCAAGGAGCTGCCCCCGTGCGATGTAGTGACCATCGCAGCACTCTTTGCCTCTGCAGGTTGATACGAAGAAATGCAGAGGGTCGCTGTGTCTGCTGCACCTTATGATCCCGTGCGGATTTCCCACTTCGCACTTCTTACTAAGTGGAGTCTGGTGCCTCTGCGCTTTCTATAATCCAGTCTAAAATACATGCACTGCAGCTGAGACACTGATATTTTGGGTAAACTGATCTCGCTATAAGGACGATTTATGCTGTACAAGCCGTGTCTCGTGTGTGCATGGTGCTTTCTTTGCATTGCATCTACTTGTTGAACCATACGTATCTCATTCACAGGTGCTGGCCGAGTGCAAGGCCATCTCTGAGACATCGCAATCTGTTTTCAAGACAGTGAGTAGGCCTTTTGTCCTTTCTTTAAGGCAGATGCTGCACATGCAGTTTGTATTTTGCTATATTAAGCATCACGCTTTGCATGTTCATAGCTGCAAAACTCTATACCCATTGTTACATGGGCTATTGAGCCAGAAGCGTGTGTGGTGACATAGCTGTAGCTGAAATCCACATGCACAGACGTGGAGATTAAGCAAAAAGATAAAGTGTGAAGGGACAGGTAAAGCTGTACACAGAAGGTCTAGGAAATACATTAGCATTGGTAGATATTAGGCAACAGACATGTGGATGCCAGGAATCGCACCTAAAGACAGACTGTTGAGAAAATGGGTGAGGCTAGCTGTATATGGATGTGCTAAGCAGTAAATAGGTAAGGATAACGCCAGGGAAGCCATCATCAATAATGAATTTGGTGCGAACAAGCTTTTAAGGCTTGGTAGCCATACTTCAAGTTCTACATGTTGAGCTAAAGCGATGGCTGCCCTCTGTTCACTTTCTGGGCATATGTTGAAGTATATCAAACGTAGGCATGAGAGTGTTAGCTAGCGCCACTTATGACTCCGGTGGCAATTGGGGGACATCTTTTTAAACTACGGGCACCACGTAGTGCATGGTCAAGCTTGTCAGAGTCCAAGCCCTCGCTATGCATTGACAAGAATAACAGGGTCTGTGGTTCCACTGATTGTTCTTGCTAATATGAGAGGTAGTTTATTTTGGAACACTTGTCCTGTGCATTAAACATTGACTTTGTTTGTTACGAGTGTATTGTGCAAAATTTGTGGTGATGAAGGAGAGGCAATATCTGCTGATTTAGCAGCTTGACTGGCCTCAACCCTCTGATAAACAGTCAGCAAAGTACCTTAGTCATACACGTATGTGCAAATGCGTATAACAAATTAACTTGAGCAGGACAGGAACATAATGAGCAGGTTGGAGTGAAGCCAAAGGAAGCGCCCAGAGATTGATGTCATGAAACAACGAAAATGTCCTCCTTTGATATAAGACGGAGGGAATTTTCTGATAAATTGTATTTGTTGAGTGGCGGTGGTAAAAAAAAATTCCATCAACTAGTGTCCATAGTTTGTACACGTCCTTGGAACATGCCAGTATTCACTGTGTCAAATGAAGCAAATAAACATAATTTACCATAAATTTGTGGCAATTGCAGTTTGAGACATTGTTTATGAAGCTCTGCCTTAGAAGTACATTAGAGTTGATAACTATAAAATACTGTGGCTTTTTCAAATCAGTGAGGTCAGTGCCTCCAAATAAAGAGCCCAAGTCTCATATTCTTTATTTAGGTGAAAGGTTCTTGAATGATAGTGCGTGATATGCTCAGCAACTTTGCAGTTAGTTAGTTTGCTAGCATCAAGGCTGTTGGGCAGTGCTGCCAGGTAATTAGGCGAAGCTCACTATTGGGCGTTCCGGTGGTTTGAACACAAAGATTGCATTCATGGAACCCTTGGGTTTACCCAAACCCAGTTTGAGACCCTTTGATTATGGCACAGCATATTTGTACATAGTACTTGAGGCATGCTGTGCCCAGTTGTTTGTGATGCGATTTTCATTTAGCTAAATATTGCAATAATAGGCATGCCTAAACCTGATCTCGCTCCGCAGTTGAATGAGCTGTACCAGACCATGAAAAGTTTCTCCGAGGACCTGAACGGCATGTGCGCAGCTGTTGGTCTCAAAGGCAAGAAGGCCGAGAAGGTGAGTTGGTAGTTGTCAGCATTCAAGTTCACCTCTTCTGCTTTTGTTTCAATGTGAAAGCATTCTAAGCCTACTTTAGCCACATTGGGTCTACCTATCCATCCAACCGTCCATCCATCCATCCATCCATCCATCCATCCATCCATCCATCCATCCGTCCGTCTGTCCGTCCGTCCGTCCGTCCGTCCGTCCGTCCGTCCGTCCGTCCGTCCGTCCACCCACCCACCCACCCACCCACCTTTTTTACACAGCACCTCAATGAAAAAAGAAATCAACATTTCTCTATACTGGGCAGAATCAAGCACAGCAGCCCAACACTGTAGCGAAGCACCACAAATGTCTGTGGGCAGTGAGGGATTAATTCTTCGCGTTAACACACACCGGCGCAATGAATCAGGGAGGCCATGCAAAAGGATAGACTTCATGCAGACTTAATGGACACACTGCTAGATGGCGCAGCATATCCAAAGAGAACCGCAAGAGAGGAGCCTGGCATCAGTACGTGGCTCATACGTGACATGTTTTGGTGGTGCTAGTTCGTTGTGTCATCACTATATTGCTTGAATGCTAATCGAATTAACGTCGACAGTCATTGCGAGATGGGTTCTGCCAGATTGCTTTGTACTTTACTTTCAAGCAAATATTTATGTGTATCTGTGTGTTTTTCTCCCCACCACTCTTCCTGAAAAGGCTACTGAGCATTTCCTATGGAATGCCAGCATCGTAGAGTCAAGGATGGACATGCTTCGTAAAGTGGATAAAGAAAGCCATGCCTGCATGAAACAGGTTGGTTTAATTTCTTGTTATTTGCATTGTTTGTGTAAGTAAGTGCTTCAAAATAACAGTACTAATGCAATTGCGGCCATTTCTTGAAAACTGGCCAAGTTCACACACATCTATAATGAAAAGCACAAGCTAGAGCTGGCGGAATCCTATCTCCTTTCCTTTCTTTCTTTTTTCCATCTGTTCCAGTTTCTATCATCTTATGCAAATGAAAATATCTGGGATACATATTTTTCATAGAACTGCAGAAATACCATAGTATCTGGGAGATGCATTGAGAAATTGTTTCTCTTATCCCAACAGCAGCGGATTGCTCAGTGAAATATCAAATGAAATAAACTAACATCTTGCCCTCACTAAGCACACTGTGCTAATTGGGCTATCTTGGTTTGTATTCTGCACTTGCACTTTTCCACGACTGTGCATTGCTGCATCAACTGCTACAATTTCTGTTTAATTTGTTTCTCCCTTCTCTTGCATGCACTACGTTCAGGTGCTTCGACTTGGGCAGACTGCAAGACGGCTTTATCAGCGAGAACGAGAGGGATCGTCATCGCGCACACAGTCTGCATCATCTTCTACAGGAAGCACGCTCTCTCCACCAGGGGCCAATACTCTGGGCTGCCCACACCCGCCTCCACCAACGCCGACGTCTCCAGGAGGCAGCGACACACGAATACGAGGCATCCTCAAAAAGACATCGAACCACCCTCCGCCTCTGAGCTCTCTGGAGGCCATTGGGGCCATTGACAATTCCAGCGGAGGCGACCCACTTCTCACTCCTTCACCGTCGCCTCGGGTGAAACAGGCGCCGAACCCTCCAGAGCTTGGCACATCGCTCTAGTCGTCGTAGCAGCTCTGTGCCCCTCCTCGAACTATGCTGTGAAGTGCAGCGAGGTCTCTAAATTATCCACACGCTTGATGTCTGAAATGTTTGTCAGATGACAGAATGGTAGTCGCACACATTTAGAAAAATCCAGCTGTGCTGCTTACAAGGCCCATCAGCACATGCAGTCATGTGGCATTGTGTGAGCTTGGTAAACAGGTGAATCCAAGATGTGGCACTTGATCTCTGGGCAAGGCCACCTTCTCCCTACTTACCATGCAAAGTTTGTGAAGCTGCCAGCTTGTAAGGGTGTAGAACCATGTCTCTCAGTTGATTTAGAGCTTGTTGCATCTTAAGAGCAGTTTAAGAGGAAAGGTGCAACTATAAGTGCGCACATTCAATCATGACTTGGCTTGTCCTCCCAGCAAGTATTCACATCCACTAAAAACATACATTCGGGAGCTGTGGCCATTGTGAAGAACACGTTTCCAGCTGTCACAGCTGCGTTTAAGAATGCAGCATAGTGCTAGTCAAACCGAAATGACTGTGTTGAACTCAGTCATAATTTACAACAGCTGTGTGCACACTGATGTGTAGGGGAGCAGCCAGTAGATGAACTACTTTATACACAATTGTAGACGTTTCTTTAAAGTCCATGTGCTAGTCTCATTTCCAAGGTCATCACGGCCAGTGTAGCACTAGAGGAGGTCAGTTTTTGGTTAAAGAATGGCTGAAGATCATTACATGTGTCTCTGCAGTTCTGTGCAGCGTGGTTGAATCTGAATTTGTAGACAAGGGAATGAAGAGATGGAAAAGTGGAATTTTAAGGCTAATTTAGGCAATGCTACACTCTGTGTTTTGAAGCAACCTGACCCTAAGTTGGTGCAACTCATCCTACTGTAAACTACTGTTTTGTCACCACCTATTACAAACGTCAGCTGACCATCATGTATGAGCTTATTCATCTGTCATAGAAACATCCTGACACAAAGACTACTTTATTGTGTGCATAACCAAGAAACCATTCCTAGCTCTTGGCCTTCCTTCTGCTGCACCGAACTACAGAGCTGTAATGCTAAGCTTGTGTGCCTGGTGCACAGATGCAGCTGCTGCTACATAGTGCACAACGATGTGTGCATCGCCGTATGCATCACCTGTGCCAATGGTGTTGAGGTGCCTTTTACATCCATGTTGAGTTGCATGGACCTTCGACATGGGGCTAGCTCATGTTCTTCAGAGAGGATACGTTAATAGCATCAATTTGAGTGTCGAGCACAGTGACACAAACAAGGCTACTCCAAATTCGTGGGCATAGCATTGGCATGACCTCTGCAAGAAAGTCATAGTCAATGTGCCGCTACTTTCTGTAAATGTGGTTCACAGATTGCTATGCTTGCCATGGCATCTCGGGAGGCTTGCCTTGAGTCATCCATGTGTACATAGTCGAAACATAAATAAGATATGTCATTCCTGAGACCATAACTAAACTTTAGGAGTGCTTGGCTATGTCAGAAAAGCCTGCCACTGTCAAGAAAGAGAGGGCCTTGCACAGCTAACTTGGATGCTGGGCTACCTGCGGAGAGTCTGTATATATATTGGGTAACCGACCAGTGTTCACCTTCTTGCTTTAACTTATTGTGGAGAAAGAGGAGAATCTTCTTTCTTTTTCCCGAGTGTTAATAGAATCCATCAGAGTGACAGTGGTTTTCTGAATCACCACTAGCTAGTTTTGTTGTGGGGTACACTATGTTGTTGTTTGGCTGTTGTCAATACAGTAGACTGAGCTCAAGCTATACTTTTGACTTGCAGAGAAAAAAAAATCTCATAACTGGAGAAAGCTCTTTTGTTCGTATTGCAGAGAGGCAACAAGGAACACAAATCTCTCGTAGCGTTTGCTGCAGCTGCTTTGTGATAGGGTAACATATGGAATGTTGCGCATAATCTGCATTGTTGAACTGTGGTCAATAAAAGCCTGCAGCATAATGTGTGTGCTTTATGCTGCAAAGTCACAAAGGTACTGTGGCAAGACTAGGATATAGTTAGGTGGTACTTCAGTTGTCCTGAAAGAATAATGCTGCTGTCTGCACTTGATTGTGTGCCATTAGAGCAGAGGAAATACTCCCTAAAGGATGTGGACAAATGAATTAATGCAACACATACTGGTTAACTTGCAACCGATTTGCTTTGGAATTTGTGATGACTACATACCAGGCAAGGCAGCTCACTGCGCCTGCCAACCTTTAAAAGCAGCAATGAAACCAACCAAAATTCTCAATGTTTTGATAGACTAACAAAAGATTCCCAGCATTTCGGTTATCTAGCCCACAGGTGAAACTTTTGCTAATTCTTGTTGAGGAGCAAATTGATGCAGAGCTGAGGCAGCTGTACGTTAAGCTTGATACGTTCTTGCTGCCCATGATGTGAACTGTTTTGCATGGTAGAAGAATGGCCTCAACCTTTGACATAAACTTGTTTTGAATTAGTGCAGTACATATTTATCCTGTTTCATCATTTCTCCATGTCTGCTGCATGCTACTTTACCTACTCGGAAGAGTGCTGGAAGCTTGAAGAACATGTGTTAACAGTTTCTCATGTTTTTGGCAGTATGTTGTTTGGATAGGTCTTTTCCAAGTGGAAATGCAGGTGTTATGCATAATGCAGAATGCAGGTGAATGCAGAATGCAGGCAAGGATTTTTATTCTTGCTTGACAACGTGATGGAGCTCTGTTCCAGTGGCTCCAGGTTGTTCAAAATTAGCAAGGCCAAAGAAAACACATACAAGTACCATTTTCCTAGCGGTTGGATCGCCCTCAAGTGGCCGTGCTTTATTTTTTTCGCTGTCTTTGTTTTAAGTAGTTAATTGCATGCACGCACCATAGCTGAAGAGCCTTTTTACACCTTTTTGTCAGCCTGATCAAGGTGCTTCGCAATCCCAATCCCGACACTGCGTTTACATGCAGATGTCATCGTTCCGAAGAGCTTGCTTTTTGCCAGCTAGTTGCACAGTTTGTCACAAGAAATTTCCCGCTTGCTCATAATGGGCAAGTTTGAGAATGTTAACTCACTGCGTCTTAGCATAAGGAGCGTTGTGTAGTTGTGCAATTGTTCTGTCCGAGCCGAGGCTTTTGACTTGCGTTTGCTGCTAGAACTATGCAGATAATTATAAATACTATTAATGGAACACAATTGTGCTTTCTGTTGCATTGTTATTGTATGTAGAGTTTATATTACTGACATGAGAGGAAGTATTCACAGCCTCGCACACTTGACTCATAAGTTAACTGTTGCAGAGATGTTGAGCTTGCTGTCAGAAAATGTTTTTTCTGTGCAACTTGCAGTGCCTGGCATTCTGTACCAGCAGTACCCTCATGTGGGCACGACTTTGCATTGGTAGTGGCACTTGTTGGATTTGTTGAAAAGATGCTGTCTTAGAGCAAAGTCGTATATAGCTGTTGACAGCTTCTTACTCTAGAAACCTCAGTAAACTCAAGAGTAATCTTGTTGGTGTAATCTGGATAATGGAGCGGTATCGCGAGTCTGTAATGCTTGAGTTTTTTGCTGTAGTAATTGGAATTGGAGGCAGAAGCACTCGGGCCTCTGAAATACAATGCCATCTGCTGTTCAGTACCACTCAGCAAAGCTTTCTTTTAGCTACCAGGTGTTTTACTTAAAGTTAGGAAGTGCTGACTCATACATTCCAATCACACTAACTTGTGAGAAAGGGCAGTCACTTCGGTGGTTAGAGGTCTGCAAGGGAGCGTGTAAAAAATTACCACTCAACAGCAATTAGTTTAGTGAGTGTACTTGGTTACAAAGGAAAATCTTTTGATTGAATAATTTAATGCTTGCTATGTAAAGTAAGCTTTTTAAAGAATTTTGTTCTATGTCAGACAGGACTCATTGTTTGCTTGCATGCTTGCTGTCTATATGGTTGCTGTGTGTCAGCGAAAAAATATTTTTTTTTTTTAAATCTCGCGACAGCTGTGCAGTTGAATGCTAGATATTGAAGAAAAGTGTAGGGTGGTTACCTATGAGGCATTTCTGTACTTGCCAGTGTTTGCACTGCTTCTTTGTTGAAATAAAATTTCAGCAATGAGCCCAAACTTAAATTTTAACTCGTATTGGAATATGTAAAATCACACCAGCAAACAATGAGGCCCACTGAATGCTAATCTACGGCACCATGTTTGCACATAACAGAACATTTATGCGACTATGATATGGACAGGTCATTTAATGGCCCAGCTGTTTTCTCTCTTGTTGTTAAAATACAAACATTTCTGGTAACACTGGCATTTAGCACTAAATAAGAATTTGTGTGGTGTCTTTCAAATGCATTGCTGAAATGCAAGAGTGCTGTTCAGTCATTAGAAGCTTGTGTTATTTCCATTTGTGAGATACTCTACATCTGTTGGTTCAGCAGTACACTGAATACCAGTGTCCTGGAGCTGTATCCTATAACAGTCCTTTTCCTTTCATTCAATTCTCTTCCTTTTGTTTCTCGCACTGACTGCTGATTATTGCAAGAATGGCACATGCACAGGCCAATGACAACTATGCTAATTGAAGTAATTGGGATTTGCCAATCAGCATGTGATGGGCAGGTGACAAAACGACACATGAGTCAGTGATGAAATGCAGAAAGGCTGGGATTGTGTAAAAATCTTAACAAAATCTGGTCCTTGCTACTCAAGATCAGAAAGATTTTTTTTTTTTTTCATGAAGCTTGTCTCTGCGGCATAGTTAAAAAAAATTGCTGTTCATGCTAATGCTGCACTGTGCCACAAATCCTGACCATGCATAATTATGCATTTACTTAGCCATTTTCATCATGCATATACTTCGAAAATGAGCAATGCTCTCAGTGCTGTAATAAGTTATAACCAGTTAAAGGGAAGCTGAAGTGGTTTTATACAATGCCAACCACATTATTTAGTAGTTGTGACAATGTCAATGTGAAATTAGCATGAGTTTCTGTGGTCAAATTTATGATGTTACAGCAGGGTTAAAAAAAGGGGGGAGGGGTGGGTGGATTTCAGCATACATACTACCTCATGCAAATCCTGTGTGAGGTTCGAGAATGAATGTGGTGGAGTTTGCACTCCCAGCATTGTTGTCAGCTGATACGCTTGCCTTTGGGAATAGATATTAACATTGATGTCATTACTGCAGATTTGAATGCATGATTTATTTTGACATTTTTCTGAACCTTCAGCACTTTTCGCTCTTGTAAGCATGTGGACATACACTGTGTGCACAGGTTGCCGAAAAGCTTCGTCAAAGCTTGGCAAATCTTTTCCATAAGGCTCTTCAGCTTCCCTTTAGAGCTTTATATTGCTGTTGAACCGTCCGACATTCAGCATAACATTTACTGACTTCAAGGTGTAAAATTTGACTTCTTGCATTGTTGTGTTGCTCACTGAATCTCCAGCATGATTAACATGTAAAAGTGTGGGAGTGGATTGCCACAGCATCAAGAAAGCTCTTTCTATGTTATGCGTCACATGTGTTCATGTTCTCAAGGCCTTGAGTGACAGATTTTGGCTTGTGATTCAAGGCACCATCTCTCACGTATCTTTCAACCACGTTGGGTCCAGTGCTGCCATTTGCATTTTTATAGTATCCACTAGATATGATTGGCTGGCAAGAATTTCTTAGTTGTTTTTACATGAACAACCAGAGGCACTGAGCAGGCCAGTGGACATCATGGACTTGAGAATGGTAACTGATTATTGTAAACAGTGATTGCTTTATCATGTTGTTAATACAAGTTCCTTATCAGTGTGAAAAAAAGGTGAAAAAGCCAGATTGGGAAGTCTGTCCTGCTTTAGGTTCAAAATCATGTATTTTTCCTGCATCTTGGCAAACTGTGTACATTTGAGACATTAGTAGTTGAGGGCACTACTTGGATAATATGGTGACACTCTGTCCCTTAGCATTTTTTTTTTTGTCTTCAAGTGGCATTGTTCCCACAAGTACACTTCATACTGCTCTTTGATGAAACGCCTAATTTGCCGTCTCACAGAAACACCACACAACATTGTGGAAACTAGAGCATGTAACTGACAGTCAGAAGCCATCTGCCCTTTATGATTGCTGACGGCATATTATTCAATACGCCAGCTACCCAATCATGCCTACTGTGGCAGCCTGCCAACCTGCCAATCAGATGGTCAATTGTATGCTGACTGGTGCCTTTGCTTTTTCCTGCTATGCAGGACTATGCAGTCTGGCTGACTATCTCTAGCTTGCACAATGCAGAAGCCAGAGCAATATGAAGTGTACTTGACTTTGTGATGTGGTACACATTCAGAGTAAAATTAGCATCCAAATTTTTGCTGTTTTCTTTGGCAGAAGTGATCCATATCGTGCACTAAGGAGAAATACGTATCAAAAGGGGCTGATTTGGAGGCATTCCTGTGTCGTGTGGGCTCTGCTAATTGCATGTCCTTGTGCATACCACATATGTTTACCAGCATGAAATTTGGAATTGCACTTGTCTGTTCAAAACCAGGTTTAAGAGATTGAGGAAAACAGACAGGTGCTCAGAGCCAAAATTGAAGCCAGAACTGGACCTCGGACTTTGTTTATGGCCACAAGGTGCCTGTCATTCACACAACTGTTTCTCCAATCCACCCAGACTGTCTGATGAATCTTAGGGAATCTCAAATGTAGTGTAATATGGAGGATATGTGGGAGTACGTCTAGTGGAGAAATACCAAAGCGGCAGCACTGAGACTTGCATGTTTAATGCACTAATTGCGCTCAAGCTGTTCATTCCATTTTGTTTATATTCCTCTCTACTTCTGCCTTCAGTGCAAAGTGTGCTTTTGTCCAATGAATGTGACTGAGTAGAGTTGCCTACAGTTCCTGCAAAAGAGTTGAACTAGTCTGTTGTTCCTCAGCTTTTTATTTTTCTTGGTATGTTTCAAGCTGTTCAATGCAAAGTGACATAATGATGTTGCAAGAGTACCTTTAACACTTTAACTGAAAGTGTGTTCTGTCTGTGTATGCCAGTGTTTTATTAAAGGAAAGCAGTTACCGTTAACCTTGCGCCATGACCTAAATAACAGAATTTCCACTTCCGATGGGCATGAATTGTGCCAGTTTTTTCTTCTTATTTTTCATTGCCCATGAGTATTGCATGCTCGCACTTGGGGGCAATTGATTCTCTATTAAGCAGAAATGCATGTGATGTTCAGTCTCATTCCAACATGCCTCCTGGCAGTGCAGTCAGGTGTTCATAATTAGCATGTTATCTGCGCATTCAGCCAAATAAATGTTATGAGAAAAAACATGTTGCACACTTACACGAAGCCTTTCTACTAAGCCTGCTTGCTACTTGGATGCTCATCTCCAATTATATGTGGTTGACAGCCAAGGTTGAGGTTTGAAAATTTCGCCCCACAAAATAACTGGCTTTCTCGGTAAAGCGATTGGCTTTTTCATGCAGCGATGAGCTAGTAAGGAGAACCTCATGCATACGTTTTTGAAAGAAAACGTATTAACCGGAAAGGCGCACGATCTGAAAAAAATATATTAGATTATGGGGTTTTACGTGCCAAAACCACTTCTTGATTATGAGGCACGCCGTAGTGGAGTACTCCGAAAATTTCGACCACTTGGGGTTCTTTAACGCGCACTTAAATCTAAGTGCACGGGTGTTTTCGCCCCCATCGAAATGCGGCCGCCGTGGCCGGGATTCGATCCCACGACCTCGTGCTCAGCAGCCTAACACCATAGCCACTGAGCAACCACGGCGGGTGCGATCTGAAGTCACCAAACATTCGGCATACCCGGCTGTAGTTGATACCTACGCAATGCGAAGCGTTGCAGGAAAAATACCCGAGGCGCGCATTGTAGTTTTTTGCGGATTCGGCAAGCTTACGTTCCCGCACTTCGAATTCGGCTTGGATCAGCAGCTTTTTTTGTCTTTCTTGCGGTACGTTATGAAGTGCCCAACTCGGCGAGAATCGCCGCGACTGAAGACGCCGACGCGCTTCGAGCTACAGTGGAGCCTGGGACGCGCTTCGTCGTGTTAAGACGGCGATGGGAAGGCGAAACAAAATCGAGCTGGAGGGCAACAACGAAACACGATGCCGCCACAATGAAATGTGACGCTCGCTTCGCGCCGCCTGCAGCAGAAAACGGCGGCGCCTTTGGGTTTGCGCCTATTAAAAGCATACGGTGCGCTTCCTACGCCACACGTGCTGTGAAACAGATTGGTGAACACGGGCAAAGGAGGAAGAACCGGAAAGGCGCTAGCCCCTCCGCGCCCAGGAGAAAAGTGTGGAGGGAGTCGCGTGGTATGTTGGGAACCAGGTGGTTTTTGTTATGGTGGTGTGCTCGCGTGTGTCTGCGTTGGTCTCGTATCCTGCTAAAGGCGTCGTCTGTGCAGATTTGCGTTAGTCTCCGTGTTTTGTACCGCCGTGGTAGCTAGGCAGCGCTCCCCGGGTGTTGTGTTTTTATTATAACGCTATAATACATAGTGCGAAACTTTGTGACCATATTCTAGTTCACTATAATGTGGGTGAAAATGCTTGCTGCGCCAGTGTTGCGCGGCGATAGCTGGGAATGGCGACTTGCGACCATAGAGTATCATAGAATAATTGGTGTAGGAAGCTCTATACCGGCGACTACACACGAGATTTGCTGCTACGGGAACAGGGAACCGAGCGCGTGCTGGCATTTTCACGTGACACGGGCGTGCGATTGCTGCGGGGAAGCTGCCGTTGCAGGCTACAACTGATATCAATCTCTTTCCCCACATAGGATCTAACGCTCGGAAAACGTGCCATATACGATAGCAGCTTAGCGATGCCTGCAAGAGTACCGAAATAGTGTTTTAGCCTGCACAAAAGAAGTGTAACTCTATTGGTTTATTCTTTGCGTTTCCGTCGCTAATGGCGCTGGGAAATCGTACGAAACGAGATCGTATCAACGAGGTTCTATAACAAACGAACTTGCGAGCATGTGTTTAGCTTCCGTGTTCAAATTGTTGCGAAAGCATCAGGGTGTTTTAATTGTTAAAGAAGTCAAAGTGCTGTATTGTTTATCCCATGGCTCCATATGGGATTTATATGCTGATACCCAGGCACGTACCCAGGATTTTTTTTCGGGGGGGGCCCACCACCCCCATCATCATCATAATCATCATCATCATCCTGTTTTATGTCCACTGCAGGACGAAGGCCTCTCCCTGCGATCTAAAACCCGAGTGCATAACCCGAGTGCATAAAAACTGCGTAAAAACCCGAGTGCGGAGCAATGGGAGGGCCTGCTCACCAGCAGCGAGCTCACCGCCCAAAGGGCGATCGTGCAGCACGCGTGCGAAGTGGCCAGGCTCAGTGGAGCCCTGGAATAGGGGCACACCCGTGCTGAGAAGCCAGGCAGCAAGCGCAAGGCGGCTCACCGCTAAACCCCTTCATAGAACCAATAAAGTTTTTCTCTCTCTCTCTCTCTCTCCCTGCGATCTCCAATTACCCCTGTCCTGCGCCAACCGATTCCAACTAGAGCCCACGAATTTCCTAATTTCATCGCTCCACCTAGTGTTTTGTCGTCCTCGATTGCGTTTCCCTTCTCTTGGTACCCATTCTGTAACCATAATGGTCCAACGGTTATCTAGCCGGCGCATTACATGACCTGCCGAGCTACATTTTTTTCTCTTGATGTCAATTAGAATATCGTCTATACCAGTTCGCTCTATGATCCAAACCACTCTCTTTCTCTCTTAACGTTATGCCTAGCAATCTTCGTTCTGTCGCTCTATGCGTGGTCCTTAACTTGCTCTCAAGTTTCTGCCCCATATGCACTGGCAAAATGCACTGGGAAACGCACTGGCAAATGCATTGGCACTGGACATATTGCACTGGCAAAATGCACTGATTGCACACCTTACTTTTGAATAATAATGATAAGCTTCCAGTCAGGAGCTCGCAATGTCTGCCGTATGCGATCCAACCTATTTTTATTCTTCTGTGAATTTCCTTCTCATGATCAGCGTTCCCTCTGATTAATTGACTTAGGTAAACGTACTCCTTCACAGTCTCTAGTGGCCGACTGGCCATCCTGATCTCTTGCTCCTTTGCCCGGCCATTTATTATTATCTTCATCTTCTGCATAATAGTATTCAACCCCACTCTTACACTCTCTCTGTTAAGGTCTCCAATCATTTGTTGTAACTCATCTGCATTGTTGTTGAATAGAACAATGTCATCGG
Source organism: Dermacentor albipictus (assembly GCF_038994185.2). Taxonomy (NCBI): domain Eukaryota; kingdom Metazoa; phylum Arthropoda; class Arachnida; order Ixodida; family Ixodidae; genus Dermacentor; species Dermacentor albipictus. Next base: position 9,281,219 of record NC_091829.1, on the reverse strand, counting down.
CAAACCGAAGGTTGCTGAGATATTTGCCGTCGATCTTTACTCCTAAGCCTTCCCAGTTTAATAGCTTGAATTCTTCTAAGCACGCAGAAAATAGCTTTGGAGAAATTGTGTCTCCCTGTCTGGCCCCTTTCTCTATAGGTATCTCCCTGCTTTTCTTGTGTAGAATTAAGGTAGCTGTAGAACCTCTGTAGATATTCTAACGCGAAAGACGAGTCAGTAAGACGAGAAAGTATTTACAGATTACATTTACAACAACGGTTGCAGCGCTGACCGGTTAGATTCACAGCGCGAGCCCAGTTCGTTCTTCCTCCTCTTTTCTGGAGTGATGGCGCCTACGCGCCTCGTTCAAACAAACAAATACCTCACGCATGTAGCAACATTTTCCAGGCGTTTTACGTAAGCGTTCTGTACTCCTTGATTACGTAGTGCCTCTACGATTGCTGGCATCTCTTCTGAATCAAATGCCTTTTCGTAATCTATATAGGCCACATAGAGAGGCTTATTGTACTGTGCAGATTTCGCGATAACCTGGTTGATGACATGGATGTGATCCATTGTAAAGTATCTCTTCCTGAAGCCAGCCTGTTCCCTTGGTTGACAAAATCCAGTGTTAACCTTATTCTATTGGAGAATATTTTGGTAAATATTTTATATAATACTGGGAGCAAGCTAATGGTCCCATAATTGTTCAATTCTTTAACGTCTCCTTTTTTGTGGACTAGTATAATGTCTGCATTCTTCCAGTTTTCTGGGACCCTTGCAGTCGATAGACACTTCGTATAAAGAGCCGCCAGTTTTCCAAGCAATATGTCTCCTCCATCTTTGATTAAATCGACTGTTATTCCCCCTTATCCTCCCGCTCTTCATCGTTTCATGTCTTACAGGGCCCTTCTGACCTCATCGCTAGTTATAGGATAGTTTCTGTATCCTGTTCATTACTGTTTCTAAGTGAACTATCGTGACTCCTCTGGGTACTGTTTACAGGTCAGCTTAGAATTTTTCCGCTGTTTTTACTATATCTTCGAGATTGCTGATGATATTATCCTTCTTATCTTTTAGTGCATACATCATGGCTTGTCCTATGGCAGGTTTCTTTTTTAGTGATTTCAGGCTGCGTTCATTTTTTACGGCTTTTTCAGTCTTTCTTTGTTTCGAATATCAGTTATTTTCGCCTTGTTGATCAGTTTTGACAGTTCCGCGAATTGCGTAACGCTGTGCGGCCGCCAGTCCCATACAACCGCGTAGAGCGCAGGACTCTGCGATTCTAGACGTACTGCGCTCACCGCGAAAGGTTAGAAAAACACCCATATAAGCGCAGCAGAGAAGTGGCTACGTGAGGCGGTTCGACCGATAACTGTAGAAGCGTCATTCAAAACAAGTAATTGTTCTCCACTTTCGGCGGCGTTTTCTCTACTTCCCTTTTAAATAAAAAGATGTTGATCCATAAATATTCTCATAAACAACGGTTAACTTTTTTATTATTCGCTTTTGCTTGCAGTTCGGTAGTTGCCTTGGCTCTCTCCCTTAGTAGATCGCTTAATTTCTCAACTCCTTGCAATTTTTGTTTCCAGTTGCCAATTCTGCACGAAAAATGCTATACAGTTAAGGAAAAACAGACGAGGCAATGGGCGACGGTCATCTTGCTTATGGGCTTAAGGGTTATTGCAGGGTTTCATGATGGACGCTCTTTCACATAATTTTATTTCCCACCTTATATAACCCATATCACGTGTATATGGTTCCAGGCATCTGCCAGCGTCGCAGCGAGCCGTAACTCAAGGAAACAATGAAGCAAAGGGATAAGTTAAACGCAATTGGTGTTTTCTCCGGCCGCAACTCGTTCCATGAGAGTACAGACCAGCTGAGTAACAGCCGCATCCCTCTCCTGGTCCCAGGATCAGCCTAAACAAAGAAGGTTGAACTAACAAAAGCAACAGCTATGCGCGTGACGGTTGAATAGATGGTGACAACTGAACGCATCTCGAGTTAATCGCGCGGGTGCGGAATCTACGAGAAAACTGTCCTTCACATTACAAGAGATGCCGATAACTACCGCCATATAAAAGGAATGAAAGAGGCAGCGTAATGCTGACCGATGAACAGCTGCGAAGTCTCAACATTGATCTGGCGGCGCTTTAGGAATGTGTGAGGAATGGTGGCGTGGGTGGGGAGGGGGGGGGGGGGTATGCCACTTGATTTCGGGGGGGGGCCCGGGCCCCCCCGGGCCCCCCCGGGCCCCCCTCTGGGTACGTGCCTGCTGATACCTGTACACAAAGTTTAAAAAGTTCTTACATTTTGATGTCTCAGTCTCTGTCGGGACTTATGCGGCTTCTTTATAGTGATTCAGAATTTGTCTTCAAAATTACATAGAAATAAGGAATATATGCGTCAAGCGTTTTCATCTGGGATGTGTTTACTGCAGAAGGACACATTAAAAAGACACTCACTTCAATATGACTAAACTGAGCAATTCATTAAACTAGACCAGTAATTATGAAAAACTAACATTTTAACTGGGAGAGAGATGATTTGTCCTAATGGAATGCCAATTAAAGCCCGTTGTCGCAGCAGTTCATAACGGTCGGGCAAGCATGAAGCGAGCGACCTCATCAAATTCTCGCTCGCTTCATGCCATGCTTTCGCCCAAGTGTGAGGCGTGAACAGTCGCATGACTTATGGGTTCCTGGTTAGGTCGTGCTAGTTGCTTTCCTCAGCAGTACAGTACCACTTTTCTGCGTGAAATCGGTCACAATTGATTGCGTTGTTAGGGTACCGACTTAAGTGATGCTTCCAGCATAAGCACCCGTCGTTTCTTTCGCCGTCTTTTCCCATCACAGTTAGGTTGCGTGAACTGCCAGCTAAACCCTTCTACTCCTTCTGGTTTTATCTCTGACCGCATGGTAGTTCGTATTCCCGCAATGCTTCGAAGCACTTACTGTGCGGCGATTCACTTTGCTGTAATAGCCGAGCGTTCCGTAGCTCTGCGGCACCGAAATGGAACAGCGAAACATCTTAACCGCGCTAGTTAAGAAAGGCGAGATCCAAAACGCGCGAAGGGAGGAAAGAAGGGTTCGTATTGCGCACTCTGTTTTTTTTTTTATGACTCGTCATCCTTAGCGCTGTAAATGCATTTTTCGCAATGTCAGTTAAACCGATTCGCATGTGGTCTGCAAGCGCGCTTCCCGGCTCACAGCTGTCTGACCTAGCCAAGATGGCGGACTTCGTACTAGAATTGGACGCAAGGCGTCAGTGTGTGAGCTGGCGGCACCATCCTTGCCGTCCTCCGGCCGCCTCCCTCTCCATCAAAGCTCGGAACGCGTTTGTCAGCTTCGGCGGTGCGGCAAGCGGGAGGTTGGCCATCTTAATTGTTAGGGCAGGGCATATCAGTTGGTACTGATACGCGCTGTAACTAAACAGCGCGGTGATGATAAGGACGAAGGTGAGTAACACAACACTGGCGCTGCCTTTCAGTTGGCTTGGTTTCAGAGGCTAACTTTCGAAATGCTTGCTTACACAATTTCGTACATTTATGCATTTCGCCTGCAAGTGGCGTGATCGGCGATTCAATGTGTCCTCTCGTCCAGGGTTCGTACAAACGCTTTTTGTGCACAACTTGTACAGTGTGCGCGAATGTTAACATCGTTTCACGCCCCTGCGCTTCGAGTGATTTATTGCAGTGCCGCAGCTCTAAAGGAACGCTCGTCGAAGCTGGCTTCTCCAAACTGTGAGCAGTTGCAGGGAGAAGCCCACTTTTCCAATTACTTTCCTCTAGCGGGCGACATCCGGTAGATCGGTGGCAACGAAAGTGGAGGGGTGCGCTCGTTATCGCGATCGTAAGCGAAACTCTCGGACGCCAGGGAAACAAAAACGTGTCACGACACCCGTAACCAGTGGCGCACGTCACATGATGTGATTTATGTGGCACAATTTGTGACTCCTTTAGCTTTGCTGCTTCAAGAAAAGGAAAAGCAAAAGGAAAGGCGCGCCTTACTCTGCCTGCAATTTTACGTTTTATTTCTTTTTTTTCTTTTTGCTCTGGTTACCCTTCACCAGCGGATGCTCTCCGCCATTTCCTAGCCAGCACTTCAAGTGGCGTTCCAGCTTTCTGCGATACTGGATCCGAGTGCCCACCTCCTTTCATCTTCATGAACCACACTTCCCTTAATTCTTATTATTCCTGTTATTTCTCTCTCTCTCTCTCTCTCTCTAACTTTCTTGCAAAGCTGCGCATTTCCCGCGGTAGTTCTGCCGCGCTTGCTTTCTCGCTCCCACACGCGAGAAGGGCGCGCGGTGTTTAGTTCGAATTTTCAGCTGTTTTTGAGGCGTAAATCGGCGTAACACTGCGCGCTCAGTTGTAAGTGCGTGAGCCACGCACCGCGCTTGTCTACCTGCAATACCAAAGTCTGGCAAAAGGTCCTTTCAAAGCAAATTTCGAGCCAAGCTACAGTAATAGATCTATGCTTAAAATTTCAAAAGGGTCACTTTCCGCGAACAGAGCACTCACGTACGATAAAATGACAACGACATAGAACAGGTTTGACGACGCCGCTGTGAATACACGTACAGTACCATCTTCGGATTACAACATCCACGGTGCATATCCTTCCACCGTGACGGCGTCTTATGTCCTCTTTTGCAATTAGCAGAGAGTAGCCAACCACTGATAACAAGAAGTATATAATTACGTTTTTTCTAGTGTCACGAATTCTGCTAGTTGAGGGACAGAGTGCGGCGCCCACTATGTACAGTCATCTGACACACCGAGGGTGGTATACCGTCCGGAAAAACATTGCCTCCGAGATTGCCGGTGCAGCTCAGGACACCTGCGCTGCGCTGACGTGCGTGGCGTTTTCTCCTTCGTTTCGTTCTGCTGTTTTCAAGAGTGTGTTTTTTATTTCCTCTTTCTTCTACGAGGGGGGGGGGGGTCATAAATAATCTTTTGGCACGGAGGGAATACTGAGATTTTCAGGGCCGTAACCTATCGCTCTCCATTTCCCTTCGTTGTCTGGCCATCAAAGAGTTAAAGACGATCAGCTTGTAGCGGATGGGACCATGGCAGCTGAGGAAACCGGTCGAGGAAAGCCATGGAAGCCATTGCCGGCTTGAAGCACTGAATGTCAACAATGCGCGCGAGCCACGCAGCCGTGCCTCCTCCTCCTCCTCCTTTTCCAATTTGCAACACGGCCTCATGGCCTCCGAGATCGCACCTCTCTGATGCCACGACAGCCTTAACCTGATTCCGACGGCCCCCAACCGGGCGTAGCCATCTTACGCACTGTAGGGTGCATAGATAATGCAGGGACTGATCAAAAGATATGATGGTTGGTGTGCAAGTGCGATACGAATGCACATAACACACCCGACCCATCGTATGACTACACTCTAAAACAGTTTACACCCTTTTAGGTGTATCTTTGTTTCAATAATAATCGTCATCTGTCTGTCTTTGTTTCCTTTCTTGAAAACTCTGCGCTCGCTACTTTTCTGTGAAGAATGCAATGCCACTCTGATGTCGATCGCCCTCTAAGAAAAGTTTACACCCTGAGATTTTATCTCGTCACCAAACAATAATCTTGCGCGCCTTTCTTTAACGCCGCGCACACGGCACTTTCCGGCCACAAACGGCATGCGTGTTATCAGTCTGACAGCATTCTTGAGAAGAAAGCAGCAACCGCTATTTTCGAGAAAGGAGACGCACGAAAGATGGCGATTAATGCTGTTGCATAAAAATACGCCTCAAGGGGTGTAAACACCTGGTAGAGTGTACACTCTTAGACAGATGTACACTATTTGGGGTGTATATTTGTCACACAACAATAATCGTCTGCCCTGCTTGCGTTTCCTTTCTTGAAAACGCCGCGCCCGCTACTTACCTGTCGACAATGCTCTGTCATGCTGATAAAGCGCATGCCGTTCGTGACTTGTAAGTACCGAGCTCGCAGCGTTAAAGAAAGGAAATGCGAACAAGGCAGATGAAGATTATTGTTGTGTGGCAAGATACGATCCAAAGGATGAAAATTTATTTTAAGAGTGTACTACTAACGATGCATCCGAGTTTCCGCCAGGTTCCAGTACGTTCCAGTGATCCGAGCAGCTGGCCAGTAAACGTGCCACAACTTCGCGTCATCGTCGCACTTGTTTGAGTGGCTACGCCTTTGAATTGTTCGAGCCACTCCTGCTTATTAGAGACCCTGAGACAGCTTATGAATATTTTCACGAAAAGTTTAAATCTGCTTACGAGAAACGTTTCAGGTACAAGGTTTTGAAACCTGCGCGTAAATGTAGAAAGCCATGGGGGTTACAAAACAGTGTTTAAAAACATACGCACAAAAAATAGTTTATTTCATGACTTTATTTCAACGCGGTCTGAAGAAACTTTGCGTTAAATTAGGGTTCAAAGGAAGAAAGTAAATGGTCTTCTGCGTCGCGAGAAAAGGAGGTACTTACAAAATTTATTTAATGTTGACGTTATGAAAAAGACATTGCTTGGAAGCATATGAACACAGTTCTTGGACAAAGTGGTTGCAATGAGACTATTAGGGAAATTACAATTAATGGCAATGCAATATCAGAAGAGAAACTAGCCGAATCTTTCAACAATAGTATTTTACCAGTTTAGCAAAGAGTTCTCACGATCCAAATTGTTAGGACTATCTAACTACAAGGACCAGCCAATCTGCATTTTTGACTCCTACGACAGATAGGGAAATAATTGACACTTTCTTCTCTATCAGAAATAGTAAATGTTGCGTTGCCGATAGTTTTTAAATTGGGCTTGCAAAGTTCGTACTAGATGCAATCACTCCGGCGTTGACGCACATTTATAACCTTGTTTTATGTGACGGTACTTTTCCAAAAAGCCTCCAGGTTGCTGAAGTTATAGTGTTACACTAGGGCGGCGATAAAAACGATTTAATTAACTATAGACCAATATCCGTCTTGCCATTTTTTTTTTCAAAACCTCTGGAAAAATCAATTCACAGCCGCATTGCAACCTTTACAACTAAGCATAAATTAATAACAAACGTGCAGTTTGGATTTACGAGAGGTCAATCTACTGAAACTGCCCTTCTAACACAAAAGGAAATTTATATTAGATTCTTTCGAACGTCAGATATGTACATTGGGCATTTTTGTCGGCTACTCAATGGCGTTCGACTGCATAAATTATGCTACTCTATTGGAAAAGCTTTACTATTATGTTTTCGAGGCTTTTTTAAAATTTAATAGAATCATATCTCCAGAACCGCATGCAACACGTACTTATAAACAGTCATGCGTCCGATTCGAAACCACTTATCGCAGGAATACCACAGGGAAGCATTTTGGGCCACTGGCTTTTTTGTATCTATATTAATGATCTAGTGAGTATTGACAAATACGTAAAATTTATTGCATATGGAGACGACATTACAATTATTGTAACCGAAAAAAGAATGCTGAACATGTCATGATTAAAGTCAACGAGGTGCTGTCAAAATTATCATCTTAGTGTATCGCGAACTCGTTAACAATAAATGTTAATAAAACAAAGGCTGTATTTTTAGGCAAAAAAAATCAAAATATTGATACTTGTACCCTTTTACAGCTTAACAACTCCATTTTGCCTATTGTTCCTTCCATTAAGTGTCTTGGAGTTATATTTGAGTAACATTTGTCGTGGAATGCTCACGTGGAAATCGTAATGGGTAAGCTCTCTCGAGTGACTGGAATACTACGCAAGTTGCGTTTCTTTCTTCCAGAAAGTATTAAACTTCTTTTGTACGAATCACTGTTATTACCATATATAAACTATTGTCATCTTGTCTAGGGCACTACAACACTTTCTGAAATCAATGTACTGCATAGAATTCAGAAAAAGGCCGTAAGTTGTATATTAGATGTCCCTTACTTAACGCATATAGTCCTCTATTTGAAGAGCTCAATTTGCTGTTAATGCCTAACATTAACGAAAATATATTACTACGAAATTATATGACCAGTATTAAAAGAACAACGACACCCTAAAACGCATTTCCAACTTAATAGCAAAACATAAGACGGTCAGTACAAGGAGTTCTAAAATATGGGAACTACCAAGGCCTAGAACAAATTATACTTGTCAAATGCTACGTTTTCGACTGCCCTACCATTTAAACAAGGCAAACATAAAGTAATGCTTATTTCTGTGCTAGAATAAACATATATCTAGATGCAAACATGTATATAGACGCTTGAAGGTTCTTTGACAAGGTTGCATAATGATTTTTTTGTACTGTGCGTATCAAATCCTTCTGTATATGTTACTGTATGAAATATTTTCATATATTGTGTCTTACAATAGAGATGTACATAGTGCTGCATTTTTAATTATTTCTTGTTTATTTTGTGATGTATTCATGGCTAGCTGTGTCTATGAGAATTACTCATCATGTATGCTTTACTTTTTGCTAATACTTGCTCATATTTATCATGAGAATGTTTCGCAGTTATTAGTGTGGAAATCCTATTTTACCAATTTCTCTTGTATTTAACTGTGCTCATCCATTGTTGTATTTGTTGCTGCCTGTAAAACGGGGCCATGGACCACGTCAAGCCTTGCTGGCTTGACGTGGTCCATGGTCCATGGTCCTCAGCATCAGTTGTATGTTGAAATAAATTTGATTTGATTTGAATTCCGGCGCATTCAACATATCAAGCTATCCCAAACAATGGAAATACATCTTGACGAACTCTCCGTGGATGTCTGCATCAGGACGTCCAGATATCCCTAGGATGTCCCAAATCCACATATCCCGAGCATGTCTAAATCGACTCCCGACATCAACCATTTGTACGTCCAAAGCAGATATTGAAAATGTTAAATGACGATGAAGTCCAAGGGCTGCTTGGTGGGCATATCGGATAATATTGCGGTTAGTATTGTACACTGATACCACACACACTTGTTACCTTAAATGACTAAACACTTAAATTTGAATGGGAAAATGTTTCTAATGTATTCGTTCTCTGAGTGCAAGAACGGTGGTGAAGTTCTAGTTGGTTGGCATGAGTGATGCAACGGCTCTACCCGGACAAAATCGCGATAATTGCTCGAAATTTTTGCTTCGAGCGGTCCCATTTTTTGTGTGTTGGTGGCTTGGCATATAGTTTATACATTCACTTAGAAGTATTGTATAATATTTCATGTGATTTTGATTCATAATAACCTACCAGTTGTAGCTGCAAAATCCCTTAAGCAAAGTGAGTTTCTGAGTCATTATTTCCGGAATTGTGCTATTATTTGTAGTACACGATCAATCCTAAAGACTGCATGCCGAAGTTGTCTTCGGGTGGATATTCTACAGAGTTCGCTATAGTTACTGTCACACATTCTGATCAATAATTGTGCTTCTGATTTTTTTACATTTTCTCACATCGTTTCTTCAATCATTTTTTCTGTATTTCGACCGTGTTTCATGCTGCTCCGTTTTTTTTTTTTTTAAGTGGCACGCCTTATACTCGCGGACAACTTTCTGTGGTAACTTTCCTCCATGTGTGGCGATGAAGGGAAAGCTACGGAGGCAAAGCGCGTACAAGTGAGATCGCATCTGGAAAAAGTACATTTTCATCCGCCTTAGTTTAAGCTGCGAGACAAACACACGCCACTGGGTCAAGTTGCGGTTTTTTCCTTCCGCGTATGGACGAACGCGGAACCCTCGCACGTGGAAGCTGCGTCTGTTCCTAGAAACCAAAAACGCTGTCAGACACAGCCGGACTACTTGGCGCGGTAACACATGTTGCTGAAGCAGAACCTCCCGAAAGCTATCTAGATTTAGCGCGTCCGGTATTTGGGTAAACGCAGGCGGACTGTGCGTTTTATCGGAGGAGCGGAGGCGCAAACGTGAGTGGTCTCCATGGTGCAGCCACCTGGTGGCGCAGGACTCAACCAGACAAACGCGTGGCCGACGTGGCGAACGCTAATCTCGGAGGCCATGGCCCTGCTAAGATTGCAGTGTTTTGCTGTGCAGCTGGCTTGAATTTTCGGCAGCAACACGGCAGAACAAGAGAAGCTGCGCTGTGGCTCTTGTTCAAAGACGCAGACACTGTCGTGACTCGTTTGAGACGCTGCGCTACCTGTCGCAAACGCAGCACGTGGTTCTGGTTGGTCCTTGAGGAAGTGGCACTCGAAGTACCGGTTGGCTCCTGCCTATGGGTAACGAAAAGTGGTAAGGGGAGAGCCACCCATAACACACATTGTAACATAGTGTTGCAAATAACCACCACCAAAGCATGATAAACACATTCTTGGAAAGCAACCGTGGTTGGCTCTTCATTAATTTTTGTTTATTGAGACATCTATTATACGTACATGAAGAACATGCGCATGCGCCAGGAAATGCGAAGGCAGGCAAACGAAGTACACCCCGTTAATCGTCGTCGCGGTACTAATGTTACTGGTTTCGCAAGATATCCGAACTCAGCCATATATAGATTTCGATCCTTCTGCTGCAAAGCGCTAGGACACTTACATACGTATCTTGAGTATGTTCTGAGGATATTTGATGTTGTCTGGGATAGGTCTGGGATAGTTCGTAGTGGGTTTCCTACAGGTATCCAACAACTTCACAACGCTCTGAGCGGCCGTCTTTCCGACGGATAGGAGCGTTTTGAAACACACATGTTTTATCATTCAATGCGTCTCACGCTCTATTCTCTGCGCAACTGCTGTGGAACGCCGAAGCCATCGTTGACTGAGGTTTATAAATGGATGAATTGAGGTCGAGGAGGTGAATGGAGCGCAATCTCACGGCTGTCGTCTGAAACGAGCGTCAATTGGTTTCAATTACGGCGCAGTGACGGCAGGCGAGAGGATGTTTTGGCGGGTCCATATATAGTCACTCTAAACGTGATCGCATACTCGTGGCGCCGAACTGGCGTTGCAGCTTTCATCGCTCAAGAGGGAATTGAGGCTGTTCCGAATTTTTATCCTTTGCGACCTCTGGTTTTGGAAAGAAAGCGCGTACAGCTGGCGTGTGTGCTCCAGTGGTTTAGACAATAACTTCTTGTTTAAACATTGGGATAGCTTGCGGCGACGCAATTCAACGCCACTGCTAAACAGTTGGCGGCCGGCGCCGAAAATATTTCTGAGCCCACACAAGGGGCGAGAAATTGTTGGGGCGACTTAGTTCTGCAGTTTTCCTGCAGTCGACGTGATAGGTGTATGGTCAGTGTTTTGAATTACACAGCGAAATATATTGTAAACAGCAGCAGGTAGACAACAACAGTGGGTCATAAATGTTAGGACTCACAGATAACCATGATGTATGAAAAATTATGGGGACGTCGATAATCATCAAATTATAGGATTTAATTATGCACCTACAGTCGCTCGAGTAAACCATGGATTCCTGAGTTGTTGTACTCTGGTCTGTACCAGTGTGTCCACTAACACAACTGCATGACAACTTGCGTACGACATTGTCATCATCATCATTTGATTCCGCGGTCCAGTCCGGTCAACTAGACTAGTACCGCTCTTGGGCGCGATTGTGTAGCGGTTCGGAGATCGAATCAACCGTTCACACATCCGTTTACGCCACTCAGTGTTTACGTCACTCTCAAACATCAGATTTCAAATCTACCCATATTTGTCAAATTCACCATCGCATCAGCCTTGCTTGGCCGATAGGGCAGCTGTGTCCTCTCTGATTGGCTAAGAACGCCAACACGGAGGAATATCAGTGTCCAGAATAAAGCTTTAGTACAAAAAAATGTTCACCTATATTGGTGGCGAGGAGTTACGGAGTTGCCATCTCTCGGAAGCGCCTCGCTTACGCTCGATAAAAACACCACGTGGGTGCCCTCCTGGACATTTCTGTAAGTACTCGCGAAACGACAGTTGCTTACTGTCAAAATAATAATATTGGGCAAACAGATAGCACAGAGTGGTTTACAGGCGCTATCTCTTTACCGAATACGTATGCACTCTCTGCGCGCGGTCGCCGCGATGGAGTACCCTGAACTGGTTTCTTGCATGAATGGTAGGCAGTCGCTGAGGGCAAACTATGCGAAATATGTTCTTGTAGTGGGCTGTCTGTATAACGAAATGGGGCATAACAGAATGAAGTCTCAATGCAGCGATTGCACGGGTTCGTAGCGACAGATTGCGTGTTTGCATACATGCATGCATGCGTACAATATTTGTCTTTCGCTGCGAGCGCGTTTTCTCACCGTGCCCTGAGCATTAGGCCGCAGCATATGAGCATTTGACAGTACACAAGCTACCACTGTTGCGTGGGTGCTATCAGAGCTGTCAAAAATAATTTCGTTATCTCTAGGGACTTAGACGCCTACGGCTTCTTGTGATGTACCGTCGCGACGATTCAATCTTTTTTTCTTCTAAATTCTTGGACGTTTCAATATCATTATTTCTCAAATTGCATCCCGCTGTATGTTTATCGGTCCTTTTTTTTTAACCTGCTTCTTACCATTCCCATTCCATTCCAGTGAGCGTGCCAGTAACGGCAACAAGTTCAGAGATCAAAGCTTCATGACATGAGCGGGGCAGCGCGCGCGGGCGGGCGCCTCAATGAGCGCCTTAATTCTACTACTCAATGAACATCGCAGCCTCAACGCCGTAACAAAAATGTTTGCGGAAGTGCTTGCTGCACACCCGGGTTGCAGCCGATGGCTGCTTGCCGGTTCTAAATTTCGCGATCCAAGCTTCACGCTGCTTCTTGTACCGCGGGTACGTGTGAAGGCTGACTCCGGTCTCCGCTGCGTACGTCTGGCACTGCGGCACTGAGCTGTAGCACACAATGTTGGGCGCATTCAAAAGCAACCACGACGTATTATAACGCTTTCAAGTGTTGAGAAGCAGACATCTAAAGCGGGAAAACCTACCCACTTAATCAGAACCGTCGCGCAAGTTGGACGTTAAACGTTCGTTTTCAGCTTGCTTCGGCGCTTCTGAAGCAGCCAGCGCGGCCGCTGTGTCCACGTGATATTTCGTACCACGTCACGCCGACAGCAGCGCCAGCTTTTCCAGTGGCGGAGCTCGCCCACAATTTCTCATGTCCCCTCCGCCCTACGTCAAGCAAACGTGTCCTAAGCCTGAAAATTTCGTCTCTCCAGTCGTCTAATCCTCTGCCGCCTTCCGCTGTCGGTCTTCGCTTGACACCAATTCTGTTCTAATCACAGATGAAGGAAGAACGCTAGAATGTTGAAGCCTAGTCATAAAAATATTAGGGAGAGAGAGAGAAAGCAAGAACAGCAAAGGCAGGGAGGTCAACCAGAAGAGCATCCGGTTTGCTACCCTACACTGGGGGGAAGGGGAATAGAAAGAGGAAAAGGGGAGAAAGTGAGCACTGAGTTCGTGTGAGTGGGACACTATGCACAGGGACACTATAAACGGTCTCTTAAGCCGGTGCACTTAAAGTATTGCACTAATGCACGATTCGCGTTTCGTGCCAGTGACGGGTGTGGCCACGGTTCGAGTATCTTTGACTCGGTGAACGGTCTTAAGTCCAGTCGGTGTAATGTTTCCCGCAGAGAGAGGCGTTGTACATCGTAGCGGGGGCAGGTACACAATAGGTGCTCGATGGTCTCCTCGCACCCACAGGAATCGCACATGTGGCTCTCGGCCATTCCCAAACGATAGGAGTATGAGTTCGTGGACGCTACTCCCAGCCACAAGCGGTACAGCAAGGTTACTTCGCCGCGGGAAAGGCTAGATGTCAGTTGTAGCCGTAGCGTGGGGCCCAGTTTATATAATCGGCAATTGAAGGCACTTGAACTCCAGAGATCTTGCGACTTTTTGCGTGCATGTAGGCGAAGTTTCCTGGCAGCGTCCGAGCTCGCCAAAGGTATTGAACGCGTCTGGGTATTCTCGTGGGCAGACCGGGTAGCCTTGTCAGCTATAGGTTGTTGCCGACGATGCCACAGTGAGCAAGAATCCATTGAAATATGATGGTGTGCCCTCTTTCCAGAGCATGGTGGTGCACTTCCCTGATGTCAGATGTCATCTGCTCGTAAGTTCTGTGACGTAATGCAGACTTGATGCTGTGAAGGGCTGCCTTAGAGTCACAAAATACGACCCATTTCTCTGTTGGCTCTTCGGTGATGTACATCAAAGCGGCATGAAGAGCTGCAAGTTCTGCCGATGTAGATGTAGTCATGTGCGACAATTTGAATTTAACGGTAACATTCTTGGCTGGAAAGACGAATGCGGCAGTTGAGCTGGTAGGTGAGGTCGAACCATCGGTATATATATGAATGTGGCCATGATACGCCTGGTGCAGTAACAGGAGCGTAAGTTGCTTCAGGGCCGGCGATGGAAGACCGGACTTTTTTGTAATTCCAGGAATAGCAAAACTCATTTGAGGCTGTCGTAGGCACCACAGGGGAGATGAAGGCTGCGTCGCCGGTGTAAAATATGACGGTATGCACTCTTTATGAGCGTTAATCACTGTTGAAAAGGTCGCTTACGGTCTTACGGCTGGTAGGGAGGCCAAATGATGGTCGGGGATCCTTGACAGATGGCGAATATGCGCTCTGAGAGAGTCGACAGCTACATGTGTCTGGATTGTATGGTCTCCTGCGATGGCAATTGTTGCTGCTGTTGACGTGCACCGAGGCAGCCCCAAACACGTGCGTAGGGCTTGACCTTGTATGCTCTCCAAGGCGCGAAAGTTCGTCTTGCATTTGACAACACTGGTAGGCTGTAACGTAGGAGTCCGAGAAACAAAACCCTGTACAGCTGCAACATAGAATGGACTGGTGTACCCCAGTTTTTCCCGCATAGAAATTTGAAGACCTGAGCAATGGCGACTAGCTTCTTCTTCAGATACACGCAGTGAGGTCTCCACGAGAGGTTGCGGTCAATGATTACACCCAGAAAGCGATGTGCCTTAGCATAAGATACAGCTTGACCATTGATTGAAACAGGATACGATGACATTTGTTTGCGCGTAAAGCCAACCAATGCGCACTTTTCAGTAGACACGCTGAGGCCTTGTTCTCGGATGTTCTCGGAGATAAGACGCCGTCATGGATGCCGCCCGCTGAAGCCTGGCTCGTTCTTGAGGGCGAGTCGCCGCAGAAGCCCAGATGCAAATGTCGTCGGTGTATATTGAGACGTGAACTGACCGCAGCAGGTACTCCGCTAGTCCTGCCGAGATGAGGTTGAACAGAATAGGGCTCAACACTCCACCCTGCGGCACACCACGGCAGATGTAATGTTCCGAAGTTGGGCCGTCTTCAGTCTGTAAGAAAAAGCACCTCTCAGTTAAAGAGTCCCGAATCCATTGATACATCCGGCCACCAACTCCAACAGCCTCAAGTGAGTTCAGTATGGCCTCATGAGCGACGTTGTCGTATGCTCCTTTTATATCTAGAAAAAGTACCACTGATAGGCGCTTGAGGCTTTTTTTATTGTGGACCCAGGTTACGATGTCAATGACGTTGTCAATGGACGAGTGACCTCGATGAAAGCCCGTCATGGCGTCCGGATAGATGTTGAATCGCTCTAGGTACCATTCCAAGCGAGCAAGAATCATTATTTTATCACTTTACCGACGCAGCTCGAAAGCGCAATCGGACGATATGATGAGAGCTCAAGCGGTGACTTTCCAGGTTTCAGAATGGGGATCAAGCGGCTCGTTTTCCATTGTCTAGGAACGGCGCCGTTCTGCCAAGACTCATTTTAGTAGCTGAGCAGCTCATCACGTGCGTCATGTGGCACGTGATGCGGCACGTCATGTGGCACGTGTGGCATAGGGGGGCAGCATACGTGATGCCATCAGGTCCTGGTGACGAAGACCGCCTGCAGGTCGCCAACGCAGCATCGAGCTCTTCGAGTGAAAAGAGCACGTTCATTTCTGGTACACGTGCCTCAGGGATGTCATTCAATGCTGCGTCAGTAATGATGGCCACGGACCCAGCAACCGTGCGCAGAACTTTTGAAGTTCCGAGCCGAGTTAGTAGAGGGCCAGAGCAGCAAAGGGCTTCCTTTGATGCGGAGATGAGCGAAGACCCCTAACCATTCTCCATATGTGCGAGAGCGATTTTCGGGGATCAAGTGACTGACAGAAAGTTTTCCATCGCTTGTCATCCAGTTTATCTATACGACGCTGTACTTTCTTCTGTATGCGTCGTGAAGCCCTCAGATCCAACACGCACTTCGTACGCCGATACCTCCTCTCCGCCTGTCGGCGTGTCGCACGCAGTCTCTCCAGTTCCATATCCAAGTCTGTTCGCCTTGCTGACCTTGTGAGCGAGCAGACGGATGTTTTCAATGCCTCTGCGATTGCATCTTCGATAGTGTGTGGAAGGCCTTCCCGACATGCGTCATCCATATTCTTCCTAACTTTGTCCAATCAACTGTACGCAAGACAGTAGAGGAGCGTTGCTCAACTCCTCTAATCTTTATGTATGTTGGAATATGGTCGCTTCCATGTGTTTCAATGTCCATAAACCAGTGGACGCTCGAGGCAATGCGCCGTGACACCAAAGTTAAGTCCAAGCAGCTGCTATAGGTTGTGCCTCGCAAAAACGTAGGGGTGCCGTCATTCACACAGCACAAATCATGGTCGGCAGCAAAGGAGGCGAGACTCCTGCCTTTGGAATCAATTTTAGTGCTGCCCCCTAGCTGGTTATGCGCGTTGAACTCACCTGTGATAACCCAAGGGCCATTATTCATCAGTAATATTTTTTTTAGTCGTTCTCCGTCAAAGTGACCCGCTGGGGATATGTAGGCTCCAATTAGTGTAAATGACACATCGTTCTTTTGGATATTCAGGCGTATACATATTGGTTGTCGTCATGAGGCTCTACCGCGTTAGCGACGTATGTAAAGTCCGTGCGGATGTAGACGATTACTTTCGTGCTCGCACCGCATGTGGACGAGACAAAAGATTCGTAACCGGACAGTCTGAGTGGAGATGTGTATTTGGTTCGCAAATGACCAGTATGAGAAGGCGATTTGTAAAAATGAATTGGCGAAAGTATGCTATACGGGTCCTTAGACCCCTAGCATTCCACTGAAAGAACGACGCGCTTTTAACTTCAGTGCAGAAGGGGACTATTGGTCGAGCCATGACGCTTAAACGATGCTAGCAAGCACTGGATTTAGTGCATCCAGTATTTGCAGAGCACCTCGAGCTACTGAGGTTTGCAGCTTGTTCACTGTGATGCGCATTATATTAATTAGCGAGTGCAGCATATGAGCCACCTGCCTGTCTTGGTTGCATAAATCACTGACAGTAGATGTCGGGGGTTGTCCAGCAAAATTTTCCTGTGATTCTTTCGGTGGATGCTGTCGTTTCGGTAGAGCCGGCCAAGATTCTGCAGATGTGGTCTTCTCAGTGGCCTTGTTCTTCGCGGTCCTTCCCACTGAGTCTGGCCTAGGCGGCAGAGGAGCAGGTGGTGTTGTAGGATGTGGCATGCGCGTCGCAGAGACAACACCCTTCCTTGAGGAGCGCCGGCAACGGGAACGTCGCTTCCTGATTTTATCGGCGGCTTCGCGATGAGATGAATGATCTCTCGCCATCTCTTTCAAGATAGCATTTTCCTTCTTAATATGCGGGCATTTCTTCGATGAAGCTTCGTGTGACCCTCCGCAGCTGGAACACTTCAGTACCGTCGCGCCACATTTATCTTCAGCGTGGGGCTCGGTGCAACGGGGGCATGCTGCCTGATTTTCGCAGACGATGCTCACGTGCCCCAGTTTCATGCATTTGCGGCACTGAAGAGGTTTCACAATGAAAGGCCGCACTGCATGTCTGAAGTGTCCCACCTTAACATGCGAGGGTATATATTTACCCTTGAATGCAATCTTCACGCAGCGTGAACTGCCTAGCGGCTTAACATCAACAATGACCTCATCATTGGCTGGCTTGATAAGAATCGTTATTAAGCTTGCAAGTCGTTATTAAGGATGACGACGTCTACGTCGTAGATAACGCCGGCGACTACGTCAGATCCCAGAGGGATGTAAGAGCGCACCTGAATGCCATTGATGTCCTTCAGGCTGCGTAGAGTTGTCAGAGCAGCTGCATGCTGGTCATCAGCCGCCAGTAGATTTTTTCGGGTGTTGACTCGAATGTCTGATATTTCATTTGACACCAGGGCTTCCAGTGGCATCGACACAGATTGCCTGTTGAGTAGCTTCATGTTGACGGTGGGAAGCAGGGGCACAAATATCATATGGTATTGGCGTCCAGCCTCTGCGTGTCTTACTATTTGCGTGCTTCACGATGAGGACGTCCTGGTGTTTCTTCTCTTCGCTCTGCGGCTCTGCAGCAGCTGGAAGTCGTCATCGGAAGTGTCCTCACTGCTGAGAGAGTAGACATGGGTGTCCTCGCTGTCGGTGTCGCTCTGCTGACCGATCCGCTTCCTGGAGGCGGCCGCCGCTGACGCCGCCGTCGCTGGCAGACGTGCGGGGTCGTCCACTTCCATCACGACCGAAAAAATTAGGGAGAAATGTTAGGGAAAGGCTCATCGGAATGAGGTCCTAGCTATGTGATAAGCAAGTGGTAATTAATTTCTACCCTCCGAGCGCTCTGGAAATATGAAGGACAGTAAAAAAAGGACCAACCTTTTCCCTATCGGAAAAGGGGGGTAAGCGGTGCTTGTCCTGCGTGGACCTGACCTTCGTCACAGTTAAGTAACCCACAAGTAACGGTGCCGGATCGCTTCGGCTTCCCGCTCTCTCAGCTCGGTATCTTCTCGTTGCTGTTGGATTGCCTGGGCTCGGGCGGCTCTTTCTGCTGGATCGGCGCGCCGACGACGAGCCCTTTCACGGGCGAGTTCTCGCCGCCGCTCGTCGAACGCTGCCCTTTCCTCGGGGGAACGCACAACGCGTGGCTGTCCCATCCGTTTTCCTAGACTGAACGGAAACGAAGCCGGCGCAGTGCGCGCGAAACCCTTTCTTGCCCTTTCCCCCCGCGCGTGGCGTGAGAGAGCGCCTATGCAGCTGGAATCTTTGCTAATGACTGACGCTCCGTCGCCGGTGCAGCTGTCAACTCAACGAACAGCCTTTTCCCGGAGCTGCTCTGCTCTGGGAGCAACTGGGTTTTTGCGTGACCACGACAACTTCACTTGTGAGCCAGTACAAGCTTCGCTTGAATAAAAAATTAAATTATTGGGTTTTACGCGCCAGAACCACGATTTGATTATGAGTCACGCCGTAATGGGGTACGCGGGAAATTTGGACCACCTGGGGTACCTTAACGTGCACCTAAATCTAAGTGCACTTGTGCTTTCGTATTTAATCCCCATTGAAATGCGGACACCGTGAATATGAAGAACAGTATATAGAGCGGGTGGAGAGGGCCGAACGGGACGAGGGCGTCACTACGTTCATATGCTGCGGAATTTGCAATCACCTATATATATGTTGTTCGTTTCAATAAAAATTTAGTTGAGAGTTAGCGATCGTCCTGTCTGCTTCTAGTCTGTGTCCGTGTGACTTCGCGTTACAATCCAAGATCATGTTACCGTACCAACTCGCCCAACTTTTATATATATATAAGAACTGCCACGAACGAAACGATGTCTTGAAAGTTCGGGCAACCATAGAGGGCCTATTTACCAAGAGTCGACGCTCAGATTGGCCCCGAAGGTAGTAAAGGGCGGTGTCAGAGGAGTTTGGCTTGCCAAGTGTAGCTACCTGACGTCGTCCTTCTTCCTAGTCTTTTTACTTCCTCCATAGTTCCAATAGACTACGCAGTAATCTTTTCTCCAGCCACTTTCGGTTCAAAGAGCATACTGCCTTGTGACGTCATGACGCAGCATGGGGTCACATGGAAAAAGGACATTGCGACGTTTAGACATTCGGTCCGGTTTGCTCCGCTTCCGCAATGCTGCGGCATCGGTCTTCACGAGTGATGGCTATAGTGATTCTTTCGATTTTCAATTCTTTTTGCCTTTCGTCATTGGCTAGCATGATACTATCATTTCTTTATCACCCCTACAGGCCGCTTGGTGCAACGAGCGACACGAAATGAATAGTCGAAGAAATATCATTCATGCGTAATGGGCTCCCTGGTTCAATATCGGTAAATGCTTATTGCAGAAAAGGAGCGACTCGAAGGCCTGTGTAGGGAAGAGATGTAAAGAGCTTTATGATTCTCTCCTTTCTTTCTTTTCATGCACCTCCTAACCTACTTTTTCTTATGTAGGGTAGCAAACCGGACCTGCGTCTGGTCGACTTCCGCACATTTCGTTCACTTCTCTCTCCCTCTGTCTGTAGGATTATTACGAAAAAAAGGTACAATTTCCTTTAGTGCAATTAACGGTTAAAGAATGAGTGGAGAGCTGCTGTGTGTGACATTAACAAATTGTTTAATGCAGTGAGAAGTTTTATCTTGTGTCTTTTAAGTACACTGGCTAGTTTAATTGAACGAAGGACAATAACTTGGTTAATTACAGCAATAATTCTCACGTGCGACGTTCGCGCCGCTATCGACCTGGCGACTTTCTGAATGAAGGCGCGCGAATTATTGATTCAGCTAAAGTTTACACTAAATTGTTTCATAACCTCTTTCAAGAGCTTGAATTTCGGGATGAGATTCATTGCTCTTATGCAATTTTTTCTAGAATATAAAATGGTGTAGAAACGCGACTGCGGCGGTATTGGGCTGAAAATTCAAAGGGCGAAATGTGAGCAGACAAAAAACGCTTGCTCAGTATCGCTCGCGACTGACCCGCCATCGTGTGTCGTCGCACGGCGGTGGGTTCTCCCGATTCTTTGCTTCTCGCGTTGTTCGCCTTACTGTGTGTCCAAGCCACGTGCGCTCGCTGCGCTAGCTGCGCCGCTTGCTGCTGCTGATGCTGGCGCGTGAGAGGCCCGGCGGTGGCCCAACTCTCCTCTCGCGACAAAACGCACATGACTCCGCTTCCCCGCGAGTGCGGAGTGCGGGAAATTCGCTCGCTGGATTACGCTCGCCACGGCGCTCGGCGCGCGCTTCGTAGCGGCTTCGCAGCGGGCCCGTCGGGCCCCGCAAAGGGTCCTCCCCGAGCAGTAGTGACCGACGTGCTGCCTTCCACGGTGGATTACGATCTTCCTGCAGTGCTGTGTGTTGTGTGCGTCGAGACCCTCCTGCAGCGGCAGGCCGGGAGCCTCACGGTTTGAGTTAGTTTCGCTTGGATGTGAGCGCTCGTGCTCTGGTGATGGTTTTCGCCGAGATTCCACGTGATTGAGTGTGTGTGTGCTTGTGTGTACCCTCCTGGAGTGTCGTGGAGTATACGTCCCTTTTGTCGCACACCGCCGTCGACGGTTCTCAAGCGATGTCTGCGAGCTCGCCGAAGATGCACAGAGCGCAGCGCGGACCCCGTCCGGTGCCCACGAGACTTCCACTCAAGGGACGTCGGCACACCCTGGCCAACGTCTTACGGTAAGCGATTCTGCAGTGAAAAGCCATTTTCCAGACATAAATATAACAAGCGTTAATTCATTCACGCCTACCGCAGGCACGGTGTATATAGAGGCACCGCGAAGCCGTGCGTTATTGGACGGAGTCAAGTTGGCATGCCAGAAATGTTTCGGGGTGGCCCCTTAAATATCGGTGAATCATTGAAAGCTTCCTCTTGATGACGTTCTTAATGCTAATGGACGCTGCAGTGCTAAGTCCGGCGTCCAACCAAAATAAGACCGCGTAACAAAACGTGTATAGTACGTGAACCGCGGGAGATACGGACGTGTGACATGAAATAGTAATGACGGGCTCTGAGCACGACTGCCAGTTTCGTGTATGGCTATAGTCCTTGCGTTGGACTCATGTTTGTACTTGCGAGGCGTGAGACGAACCTCCTGTATTCAACAAGACGTCCAAAGAATTAGCGACCGAGGACATCTTCACGACGTATTGTGTAGCGTTGTTTGGGGCGTCTAGAATATACGGGCGCCTAACCGTGACCATTTGGCATATAAACGACATGTCTGTACTAGGCGTACCGATAAACGCGTCGACATTCTCGGCAGATCGCGAGATTGTATACCGCCTCCCGCTGTGCCGAAAGCACGCCTGGACTGCTCTTTCTGCCCTGTCACGAGAGAAAATCGCGCCGCTGTGCGCTGTGTTGTTTATCGCACTTAACATCTCACCGATCTCAAGTGTGCGTGGTGGGTGTGATTCGGGCACAGCATACATGTTTGCGCTGGAAGTGCACCGAGGTTCATCGGCAGTGCGAGTGAATGGGAACTGAGTGGCTGTCTACTTGTCGGGAACGTTCAAAAATGAACTGGCACAGACAACCCGCAACGTCCCTCCCATATTCGCTTAGGTCGTGTCTGTGCTAAATAACAACGCGGTTCACGCTTGGCATGTTGATGAGATGTCGCAACTGCCCTGTCAGCACAATGAGTGACCGTCGGAAGCGCGGTGTGTATAGTTGCACACGTAGTGCGCACTGGATGCGCCCAGACCGAGACCCAGGAACCCCCCGCAGTTTGAGTACACGTCGTCACGCAAGCGTGTCTAGAACGCAGCGTATACCGCATACACAGTATGTGATATTTGCGCCGACGCAGAGAGAGAGAGACCGTTGTGCAACGGACGCTAATAGCAAAAATGATGCCCCTCAATAGTCTAGTTTTGCCGAACTACGTTGCAAACGAAGTTGTGTAACGATGTCGGGTTCGGCCTTCTGTGCAACCCGTACACAAGACGAAGAGTGCTGTTTGTTTGCAAACCACATATTTTTTCTTTTGCCGGAAAGCACACGGCTATTGTGGCAGAGGCACGCTTCAGACGTGCAACAAGCGAAGCACGTTTGAACTTTTCCAGATACGGCTCTCTCTTATTATTATTTTTTTTTCAACGTACTTCGCGGTAACGCCTCGCATGCTCGTCTGTGAACAGAAAGCGTCAACATTCACTCTTCTTTTTATTCTCTCTCTCTCAGGCTGTCGGTTTTTCGTCTGCTCTTTATTGTTCTCGCTTTCAAGTCACGCACGACGGAACGAAGCCACATGCGTCTCCTAAAACAAGTGCTTTCTGGTCGCGCATGTGTTTACTCGGTGGAATGCGCGTGGATTGTTTTCGGTGCGCGGGTTCGGGCAAACGTTTAATGCAATGGCACCGTAACGGACCTAACTAAGCCAATTCAATAGCAACTTAACGCGACCTATACAAATCGCTTTTTATTTTTGTTAGTCCATCTGATTTATCAAGGAAAGGCCGCAGCCCCGTAGCCAGATTGAATCTTAGCTGTCGGTGTTCATCAGCTAGCAGACCTCATCGGGCAAGTTCTCCAATTCGGCTTTTGCTCGTACGTTGTACCTTGCAACAGCTCCAGAACTAGGACAAGATTAATTGTAAACGTCTTCAGCGGCACCTCCAATTTCACGTCTTAATTAACCCTGTAAGGCCAAACCTATCATATATGCTACCTTGTTTTGATTTTGATACCTCAAAATTCAGATTCAGGCAAAGAAAATCTTAACGCATAACGTACATTACAGCGCTTTTGATGCAATGAAGAGTGGTTGGACTCGCGGATAGCTCACCAAACCAATTACTAATTAATTACTGTACTAATTTATAATTGAAATAAAGTTTTATTGTTTTTATACGAATGTACTCTCCGGGGAAAGAAATAAGGGATAACACTAAGTTTCCTTGATATGGAACTGTGTTTGGGCACTATAGGGTTAGGAAATAAAGCAGTGTTACAACTTATAAGACGCCGTGAAGAAGTCCGCTCGGATTTCTTTGCAAGAGTCACGTAAGTGATTTATAAAGCTCGGCAAATCTCAACTGCTGATAGTGCTGTTGTTTGTAGCTGGGCGTAACTGGTCCATATATATATACATATATATATATATATATATATATATATATATATATATATATATATATATATATATATATATATATATATCTGGAAATCATGATCCTAATCAACGCGCGGCGATGGTCTCAAAGAGCTAGTTGACGTTGGCACGATAGACGCATATTAGTCAAACATTATTTATATTGTTAATTTAAATGCACATTGTTAAACTGTTATATAGGGGTGTGCGAATATTCGAAATTTCGAATACGAATCGAATATGTTCCTTATTCGAAGCGTATTCGATTCGAGAAATGCATATTCGTAAATTCCCGAATATTCGAGGACGGCCGAATAATGGTCGAAACGGCGAATATTCGGACAGACTGTGAATAATTTAGCAATTAACGAATTATATGCTTGCTCCACATTCTCCTAAAAACATGTTTATTCACTGAGAGCTTCAGATGATCCGCTCATTATCTGTATGCTCTACATCAAGATGGCAAGTTGGGCCAGTTTGTTGGGATTCATAGTCAGGTTCGTTACAGCGCAACACAAAACAGGGACAAAAGAAGGTACCAAACGCCGACACAGCGTTACAGCACTGGGATCTTAGGTGCTGTAACGAAACTTACTATGAATGTGTACGCTCTGTTCTAGTCTATCTCCATCAGGCCCGTGAGGCATGATCAGTTTCGATTTTTTTACCAAGCTTTATTCCAGGGCTCTTTCATAACAATATATGATGTACTTTCGGGCTTTGTAAGTATGCGCAATAAAATATGCACCTAGAATATGTTACCTGGACAAATGTTGTCACAGTGCATAGAGAGCCCTTACTTTCTGAACATGTTGAGCAGTATATTTTCCTTCGCGATAATCTGTAACAAGCGTTTACCTGACAGAGCATTACCTGACATTACCTGAGTGCATTACCTATAATGAGTGCCTCTTTAACCTGAAGCAGCCTCGTAAAATGCAATATTATTTTTTAAAGGGTAATGAAGCTATTGTTACCTCGTTTTGCAATTTTTTAATACTACACATATATTCGATATTCGATTCGATATTCGAAGACAGTTTTTCGCCATATTCGTATTCGATTCGTATTCGAAAATGTCAATATTCGCACACCCCTACTGTTATAGCATCAGGCTGCTATGCTGAGGAGTCGAGGTTTGATATCGCGGCATCGGGCACGTAGGTTGTTTTTTTTCCCCTCCTTAGAGTATGAACCGTTCCGCAAGACAGCAGCGGCACCCACACAGCCAGCAGCGACGGTCAGGAAAGTCGGGAGGGTCGCAAAGAAAGCGTCGCTTTAAAATCTGGCTATCGCAAAGCCATGGCTAAGAGATTACATCTGTAATGCAGAAACAGAGAGGGAATTCTGCGGACAGCTCTGCGCATATAGCAGAATGTTGTCTGCAGACATCTGGAGGGGAGCATTTCTGTACGACGATGCAGCGGATGCGTGTTTGGCGGTTGTGGCCTTGCAATGTTGCCCGCTGCCATCAGCAGTATTAACCAACGTAGTGCTGCGAAAAACAAGAGAGAATGTACAAGCTAAGCATGTTCAACGGAGCGCACACACATGACGGGGCAATAAAAAGTGCGAATACAGCGCAAATAATAATAATAATAATAATAATAATAATAATAATAATAATAATAATAATAATAATAATAATAATAATAATAATAATAATAATAATAACGAGTCTTCTCGCTTTCGTGAGCAAGCGTGCAATGTAAGGTGATATACGAGGGAAATCTGCCTTCCGTCTGAAATGTGTTTATTCAGGCACATCACGACGCGTTTATCATGTGCAATGTGTTGATGCGATATGATAGTGTTTAACCACTGCTCACTCACTTTTAATGCTCCCCGCAAGGGCGCCTGCGTCACCAGGCGTTTGGTGTGTTGGGACACCACGTACCCGAGAACATTAGGGTTGGACCCTCCCGCGTGTAGCCGTGCGCGGCTTAGCCGTGTTTGGGGAGAGGGGGATCCTGGGGGGTTGAGCCAGTGCCGGGTGTCCGGACCTTTAGGGTTCTCCGGCGGAGGCAACACACCTCTTTGGCTTCTGCTTTACCTAGACGGTGCATCCAGGCTGACCCACCTGGAGGAAATCTGCAGTCGCCTTTTCCTGTACTTCTCTTCAATCTTTGTCTTTCTGTCTAGTCTTTTCATCTTTCCTGCCTTCTTTTCACTACTTACCTCTGAATTTCCTGGCGACAAGAGTTAACCGTGTGTAATATATCAAGTCTTGGGTATATGCATCATGTTATAGTGGCGGTGCATAGCTGGCGTTTTCAGGTTTCCCAGAACCTGTAGCATCCCCTTGTTGGGCTCGGTGGTGGTTCGCTACCACCGCCGCCGAATTTTGAAGCCGTATTATGGCAGAAGCGTTCCCTCGACTTCCAGATCGCCCTCTGAAAACAGGTCACACCGATGTACCTTTTGAATTTACCCTGCCAACCGACCTAAACAACCTCCCACGATAGCATGTCTTACATAGCGAAGGAACAAGTACGCGTAAGCTATCCCGTTTCTTGGTGACGAAATGCCTCGCAGAAAAAATTGGTAAAAACACAGAGCCTCGAAAGTGTCCAGTGGAGACCTCCTAATAGAATTGAGAAACAAAGAACAAATGCAAAAGCTGTCTGATCTCGCCATTATACGTGAAATCAAAGTCACGATTTCCCCTCATCGCTCTCTAAACACCTACTGGGGCGTTATGGCAGAGGAAGATTTTCTCATCTTGAGTGGCGAGGAACTCCTCGAGGGGCGGCAAGGACAAAATGTGATCAAAGCTCAAAGAATTAAAATCAGAAGAAACGATGAAAAACCAAACATGTGATTATTACTTTTGTTACTAACATGCTCCCTACCTCTCTCGATGCAGGATATCTAAAGGTCAATGTCAGACAGTACATACCGAACCCAAGGCGGTGCTTCAAGTGCCAGTGGTTCGCCCATGCATTATAATCATGTAGATGCAAAGAAACATGCGCGATGTGCAGTTCCAACGACCATCCGTCTGAAATAACGCTCCCCCACACTCTGTAAACTGCAAAGGTGATCATCCAGCATTTTCACGATCATGTCCCTGTTGGAAGAAGGAGAAGGAGGTGATTGCCCTCACAGTAAAAAAAAAAAATTCATTTTTCGAAGCGAGCAAGAGGCTTTCACTCTTATCTCAAGTTACGCCAACGTGGCGCGGCAGGAGGCAGCACCACATCGGTCTCGGGAGTCTACAGGGGTCACAGTCAGTGGTACCGTAGCAATTCCATCCGCCCCGCCCCCTTGGTGGCAGCAACCAGTCCTGCTCCGCCATCATCCAAGACGGCCCAGTAGACTGCTATTCCGCAGGTCCCAAGACTAAACCGAACGTCAAGGCCCGAGACATGTGTCTCGGCGCCTGGTTCTCGATCATCCAGCGCATCAGTGAAGGCAATGGAGGTCGACTCGAAAACCGCGGCGTCATCGACCACAAAGGAGCAGCGTTCTTTTGAGCTCTCTAAGAAGGACAAGCTCCTTGTAACTGCGCCGAGAAAAGGGACAGGTAACCTGAATGGTTACCGCTCATCAAACGAGTACTGCTCCATAACATTTTTCATTTTATAACCGTGACTTTAATTGTACACTGGAATTTCAGAGATCTTATACACAATATAGGTGACATCAAAGACGTCATAAACATCTTTTCGCCAGTCGTAGTGTGTCTTCATGAAACGAATCTCGGTCTAAAAAATAGTCAAATTCTTAAAGGTTTCACCGTTGTCCGAAGTGACCGCGAATATTTCAGCCGTTTCTCAGGAGGAGTCACTACAGTCGTGCAGGGCGGATCTCCTATCCGAAATGTCCAATTGAATACATCTTTCGAGGCTGTAGCCTTCACCATTCTGTCTCACAATACCACCACCATTTGTTCACTGTATATTCCTCCCCATACCTATTTTACTACTAAACAGAAAATTTAAAAGAACAATTACCGGGGCTATTTGTTTTAGTAGTAAGTTTTAATGCTCATTAAACTTTTTAGGGCAGTCATCGCAGCTGAAGGCGACGAAGGGACTACTTCGGTTTATGAAGGATACGAGCTTGGACAAGCGGCTGTGACAGTGATATCGCGTACTGCGCAAGAGTGACGGACTGTAACTGACGATGTGTTCGCTGTGTTATGTGCTCTCTCTCTCTCCTCCCATCTTTCATCTCCCCCATCCCGCTCCCATGTGTAGGGTAGCAAACCGGTTAAGCGAAACTGGTTAACCTCCCTGCCTTCCTTCTCCACTTTTTCCTTCCTTCCTTCCGTGGGTTGTCGGATTCAGAGCGTGAAACGTGGGATCAATCTGAAAGTCTCATTATCCGGCACTGCAGTTCGAACCTTAATCTTGAAATCCAGTCAAATGACATAAAGTGCGCCCACCGGCTCGGAAAATTCGAAAAAAGCAAAAACAGACCAATTATTGTGATGTTCGCCAACTTCTAAGCAAAACAACGTGTTATTTCCAGCACAAAAAGAACTAAGAGGCTCGGGCTTCAGAATATCTGAAGATTACTCCCACAACACCCGTATTGCCCGCAGAAACCTCGTAGAATACGGCAAACCCCCAGGAAAAGCTTTTAACCTTCGCCACCACAAGCTGATTATAGATGACAGGATCTACGTATTTGATCAACCGAACAATAGGGTCATACCATCGAAACATAGCTACCTCACGACGCCTCCAGAAACACGTGTGACCCTTTCCCATTTCTTTACACCAACATTAGAAGCCTTCTTCCGAAATGTGATTCACTTTAATACCTTGTCGAAACAACTGAATCTAAAATAATTGCGCTATCTGAAACACGGGCAAATTCGTCCGTTGATGATTCTGAACTATTCTGCATTTTTTCCCGATTTTGATATTTCTCGGCGAGACCAAGACAGTAGGCGTCACGGGGGTGTCATGCTGGCGACCCATCGTAGTCTTAGCTGGTCATTAATCGACATAGCTACGCCAATCGAAGCCTTATTTCTTGTTTGCGAAACTTCATATCCACCTGTTATATTCGGTGTATGCTACCGCCTTCCTGACGCTGAACCTTCCTTCGTTGTTTCACTACATGAATTACTTTCTTCTGTAACGTCCCCACACCGTGATGCCTCTATCATATTACACGGCGATTTTAACTTTCCCTCCATAAACTGGCTTGATTTGCTATCATCTACGTCAAGGAATAAGTAAGAATGCAAATTTTTTGAACACGCGCCTCACATTTGGTCTTACACCTTGCAATTAATGATTTGGTCTTACACCGTGGCCTTAACCTTAGAACCAACGAGACTTACGGATAAAAGCGCGCACATACTTGATCTCTTGCTGATGTCACATCCTGATAATATCTCGTCACTAACAATTTTACCTGGATTGAGCGATCACGTAATAGTTCACGGTTCCATTGGTTGCAAGATATTGCACCTTAGCTGAGCACCTTAGCTTAGTTTTCGCATTTCACCGCCATCGAAATGCGGCCGCCGTGGCCGGGGTTCGATCCCGTGGGCCAAAAATTCAAACAACGTATGCGCTTGAGCAAGTTACAACGCGGCAGGAAAAAAACAAACATTTCAGCGCTTTGCACTAGAAGCTAAGCAACGATTCCTTTGTACGACATTACCAACAATGTTGCGGACTAATCCAGGGCTATTCTGGAAGACGATTAACCCAGGCCACCATAAAACTGTCTCGTTATGCGACCATCACAATAACCCTCTACCTGAAGTAGAGGTTCTTAATGTACTCAATGACACTTTTTCTTCTGTAATCACCTTCGAACCCAATGGTGAACTGCCCGATTGTCCAGAATTTAATTACCCTACTGTGTCTGACGTACTATTCAGCCCTCATGGTATCAGCAAACTATTTGATAATAATAATAATAATAATAATAATAATAATAATAATAATAATAATAATAATAATAATAATAATAATAATAATAATAATAATAATAATAATAATAATAATTTATTTACGTGCCCAGGAAGAACCATGAGGTCCAAGTGCTGGCGCACGCATACATACAAAATGGCAGGGGAATATAAGTAAAAAAATAGAAGGAATAGAAAGACCAATCTTGAAAATAAGAGTGTACGTACAACAAGGCGCATGGTGAACACAAAGGAAAGGAGGAGAAGGGCAGTTGAACAACATGTGAAACTATGGCACAACAACACGAAGATCAGGAAAGAACAATGACAACAAGTTATAAAAAATATAAAGATAATGAAAATAAGCGTTATAAAGCCTCTGTATTCTGTGGACGGTTGAGTGTTGGTGATGACAGACAGGAACATGAAAGGTCCTCTGTTCTCTTGTGATCTTGCTTAATAATAATAATAATAATAATAATAATAATAATAATAATAATAATAATAATAATAATAATAATAATAATAATAATAATAATAATAATAATAATTTATAGTGCCCAGGAACAACGCTAAAAAATAAGGAAAATGTACAAATTTAAAACAACCACGACTAAGAGTTATGGGATAAAAAATAGAATGAGGAAACAAAGATTTAAAAAGAACTGTATAAACAGCCACATGATCAGGATAAATACACCAGTAACTCTAAATTGAGGGACGGGGAACATCTACGGAAGGACAGAGAAACTATGGCAAGTCCAAGAGGAACGCAGATAGAAAGAAGGCTCAGAAGAAAGTGCGAAGCTCGGAACAAAATGAAGACAACACGTTTGGAAAGACGTCTAGATGGAGAAAATGACAGTTGTAAAGGTTTTTCATTCTGTGGAGAGGCAAGTGTCCGTTGAAAGAGGCAGCAACGTGGAATTGCCTAGTACTCGGGTAGCCTTCTGCGGAATCCGCAGGGAAAGAGAAGGTAGTAGATCCGAACATATGATAATTCCGTAAATTATCTCTTATAACGAAGGGACGTCGGTAAGACTACGCCTGTAGCTAAGTTATGGAAGTGTAGGATGATTATGAAAAGTTGTTGCATGAAGTCAAAGAGCGATGTTTATACAGGGTGGCCCAACTATCATGCACTAAGATTTAAAAATATGCAAATGCCACGGAGATGGACAGAACCACAGTAATGCTGCTTGCCGTCGCTTGGGGATACTCAGATTATTTTTTGCATTCCACCTAATTACACCATTGTACTTAATTAATCAACTTCTCAAATATTATAGTTATACTAGAAGTGTCAGTGAGAAAATTATAGAGCAGCATGAAAAACTCCCTATACAGCTTTCTGTTACTCAATACGTGCCACATAAAAATGCTTTTCCGAGCGTGAAAGAAGCCCGCGAATACACGCAATATTGCTGCGCTTGGTGTCCAGATTCCTGAAAATCTGGGCACCAAGCACACGGTACTGTTCACCTGGAATACGGATAACACTTACACACCAGCAAACAATAACAAAATTAGAGTACGCATGCCATACACCAACGGCCCACTACACAACATGCAAAAAGAACACCGTTATTTCTGGTAATGAGTCACCAAATGGACTAGAGTGCTGCTCGGAAAGTGCGAAAATGTCCGTGGAACATGTCACTTTAGTGTGTGTTCGCTGCGGGCCCACAGAATCCTGGCGCGGGATTTTTTGTGGAGACAGAAGAAGAGAGAGAGAGAAATACAAATGAGGTAAAGGCAGGGAGGTTAACCCGAGTTAAAGCCTCCGGTTTGCTACCCTGCACTAGAGGAATGGAAAGGGAAAGTAAAAACGGAAAGAAGAGAAATGCAGGAAAAAGAAAGGACGGGATCTTTATAACCTTGATACCCTGGTTATTCTTAGGATATTTCACTTGGGGCACCCAGGGTGTGCATGCAGCGCATAGTGACACCGGTGATACACTCTGTGTGCGGCGAGAACGTGAGCTTGGAATCAAAGGTGATTGCGTTAGTGACGTCATTGAAGATAGTGAGCGAGTGCTGGTGTGTGTGTGTGTGTGTGTGTGTGTGTGTGTGTGTGTGTGTGTGTGTGTGTGTGTGTGTGTGTGTGTGTTTGTGCGTTAAACGTGAATTGGTAGCTTTTAGTGTGTGTGTGGACGGGAACCTTGGGTGAGTGTGAGTGCGCGCGAGTGGAGCGCATGTGCCGAAAAGAAATATAATCGTGAATCTGACTGAGTAGCCAGTCATTCTGCTGCCTTTGGAGTGTGACGCGAGGGCATCAACCAAGATTAACGCCTCTGAAGCACGTGTTTATGGGCCTGAATATTAGGTGCACGTTCGTATAGTGTTTTAGTTATCTTTACATCTGTTTTTAGTCTATAAAGAAATAAAGAAAAGTTGTCTGTTGCAGTGTTTTCAATAGTTGGCCCGCAAAGTGAGCGTTGTGAGTTCTAATTGAATTGAATTGTTCTAATGCAGATACCTTTATTGAAGCCCTCAGTGAAACTGACTGGTCGCCAATTAATTCTATGTCTGATCCCGAAGAAGCACTAAAGAAATTCTGCACTTTATTTTTATCGGCCGTTTCGACTAACACACGCACTGTAAAATGTGGGAAAAAGTATAAATATCCTCGCAACCCATGGATGACGGACGGTCTTCTAGAAAGTTTAAGAAAGAAGGAAAACATGTACAAGAAAACTAAACGTCAGCCCTTTAATACTAGACTAGCTAGGCGCTATAGTTGATACTGTAAATTACTGAATGTTTTACTAAAACAGGCGAAGAAAAAGTACTACGAAAATAAATTTGATCAGAATAAAGATAACCCCAAAAAGCAATGGCAGTTATTGAACTCTTTTCTTAACAAATCGCCTATTAATGCCTCTATAACCAAAATAAATTACAAAGGTCTCACTCTTTCTGACCCCAACGAAATAGCTAATGCTTTTTCGGACTACTTTTCTTCTGTTTACACTAATAACAACATACATGCGCAGTTGCATAATACTTTGAGCCGTACGACACAATCATTCTTCTTGTTACCAGCTACACCAAATGAAGTGCGCTCCACGATTGCTAACCTTAAAAATACAGGGCCTGGCTTAGACAATATTTGTGTCAGGCATTTAAAACTGGTTGCGCATTTAGTTTGCGACACGCTCTGTAACATTATTAACCTTATGTTTAAAGAAGGTGCATTTCCTTCATTTTTAAAAAATGCCAAGATTATTCCTGTTTTTAAGAAAGGCGACAAACACACAGTTAATAATTACCGACCAATTGCAATTCTGTCCTGCCTTAGTAAACTCATTGAGAAATTATTTGTTAAACGTCTTAATAACTACTTAACAAAGTTTAAATTGCTAAAGAACGATCAATTTGGTTTCTGCCCAGGAAGTTCCACGAATCTAGCTGTTCTATCTCTAACTGACTACATAAAAAAATGTATTGATTCGGGAAACTTAGTCGGATCTGTATTTTTAGACTTCAGTAAAGCTTATGACACGGTTAACCATCAAGTCCTGTTTAATAAACTTGACTCTTATGGTATAACCAGTCCTGCGCTAACATTCTTAAAAAATTATTTACTTGACCGGCCGTACACAGTACATGCAGCAAATACTTTCTCAGTAACAAAATGTATTAACCAAGGTGTACCACAGGGATCAGTTCTGGGCCCTTTGCTTTTCCTTTTATATATTAATGATCTTCCGGATTCTCTTAACTCCACCAACTGCGTTCATTGCATTTTATATGCAGATGACACAACCATATCTTCATCTGACAAATCTGTTACTACTCTTACTTCTAAATTAAATATTGCATTAAGTAACATTATAAAATGGTGTAGTAACAATTACTTAGTTCTTAATCCTTTAAAAACTAAATTTATGTTATTCAAAAGTGCTCAAAGGCACTTAACTTCTATTCCTGAAGTAGAGCTTGGAATTAATTCAATTCCCGTTAGCACCGATGTCACTTTTCTTGGCATACATCTTGACCCTAACCTTACATTTCGCTCTCACTTCCAACATCTCAAGCACAAGACTGCGTTTGGTATACGTGCATTAATCAAAGCTCGCCCTTTTTTTTCTCGTGAGGCTCTGCTAGCGTTGTATTATGCGTTCATTCATAGTCACATTAATTACGGCATTGTTTCATGGGGCAACACGTACGCTTGTCACTTATCATCAATTCAACATATCCAAAATCAGTCAATACGCATTATCACTTCTAGCTCCATGCAGTCTAATGCCTCTTTGTTACTTCGAGCGTATAATATCTTGCCTATTACTGATTTGTTCCAGTTTAACATACTCGTCTTACTCCACAGGCTGCTTCATAATAACCTTACGTTTCCGTTCATTGCAACTGACCTTTTGCAGAATAAAAATATGACCAGATTTGCGGCTAACAACAATTTCTTATTACCCATGGTTCATACCAATTACGGCAAAAAAACATCTTCCTTCGCTGCAATTTCTCTTTGGAATGAATTACCATCAACCATAAAATCCTGCACTTCTCTTGCAATTTTTAAAACTCACCTTAAGCATCATTTCCTGCGATAACTTAACTACGATCTGGCGGTGTACCTTTGACTTTTATCTCACATGTCATTTCTTGTATTTTACCCATGCTTTTTTCCGACTTTCTTTTATAACGTGCTTTTCCTGTTTGATTGTAAATGACATGTCTAATGATGTATTTGATCTGTAGATGTTGTTTTATAATACGCTAATTTGCTGTCTATTGATATCACCATCAATGTTGTTATTATTAACCGAGGGTCCCACTACAGTTCTTTGACTTTGGGACCCTCGTCTGTATATTCGTCATGTAATTACTTCTGTTTTGGAACCAATAAATCTGAATCTGAATCTGAATCTGAATCTAATAACGCTGGCAAAAAATATTTTTATTCTGGTTAGCGACTTGTTCGATGGCATACAGACTCACGCGTTGAGCCATGAATATCGCCTCGTAGTCGCCATTAAAAGCAAAACTGACACAGTTCTGTACGCGTACACGTGTTTCAGTGATATATCCGGTGTCACATTTGCGATCGACTCGAACGTTTGCGCGTTCGAAAAGCGCGAGCAAGCACCGCGTCAGTTCACTTCCTCGGTTTGACGGATGCGCTGGCGAGCCACGTTTGCTGGTTTTGTTTTGCTTCAACCCCGGGCGGTATGATAAGTCGCTATCTCCTCCGGTCTGTCCGAGTGTGGCGACACTCGCTCGCTTCGCGTCCTTGGCGTGGCACGCACGAGGCACCTGCACATGAATTGAAGCGCGCTTATCGATGGCAATCACTTTTTTTCTGTTAGAATTTTTCACCTTGATGTGTTATGTGGCAAGATTTTCAGCCCTGTAATGTCCAAATACAGTTCCAAATCAAAGAAAGCTAGACTAATTTTTTTCACCTTCTTTATTTTCGGTTATGGAGAGTACATTAGTATCACCACAACCAACAAGAACAGCAACAATGAAATGTTATTCGCGTTAAAACATGATCAGTACAGTAATTAATCCGTAATTGTGGTCTGAAGTATCTGCAACTAAAACTGGTTCCAGCGTAATGAAAACGCTAGAATAGGCTTCGCGAATTTTGAAATATCAAACTCGGCGTAAGATAAACGATACGCGGGCTTTCCCACTGTTGAAAATTTAGCTCGTTCAATATTTTTAAATGAATTGAACACAAATATTCGTTAAGCATTGACATCGGTTATATAATGCAAGTGCGAAAAAGTCTCAAGATGGGGAAATAAGGACAAGGAGCAGAAACAAGAGCAGGACAAAAAAAGAAATGATAGGCGACCCCAGTCGTTGGATTAGGTGTCTTGTAGCAGCACTCGCACCTCGCGTTGGCGTTGTTTAGGTTAAGCGAGCGAACGTCCTTCCCCTGGTGCGATATGCGGGCGAGAAGCGAGGGAGGGCGAGGAGGAAGCGCAGCGCGCGCCACCTGGCGGGGCGTAGCCCCCTAGCGATCGGCGCACGAAGCGCACCGTACGCGCCCGCTCCGGTGCTGACGTCAGAGCATGTAACGAGTGCGCTCGCGCAGCTGTTGCGAGCAGGTGAGCGCCGGAAGAGGATAAGCGAGAGAGGATAGAGTGGTGTCTCATCCGCTCTGCTGGGCAGATATTCAGTGTATGCCAGGCAACTGTTTTC
The DNA here is from genome assembly GCF_038994185.2 of Dermacentor albipictus. Classification (NCBI taxonomy): domain Eukaryota; kingdom Metazoa; phylum Arthropoda; class Arachnida; order Ixodida; family Ixodidae; genus Dermacentor; species Dermacentor albipictus. Next base: position 9,245,391 of record NC_091829.1, on the reverse strand, counting down.
CATTAATTAGCCTATTAAATATCATGCCACATTCTTATGTGTGACGTCATTACTTCCGCTTTCTGCTTCCGGGTTTCCAAAAATATCGCCTAAGTCCGGCTCACGTGGCGGGTGTCTAAAGTCTACGATTCTGTGCTTTGGTATGCGGTAATCAGTGATTTATATTTCTAATTATTCCAGACACTTCATTAACTGAACTTGCAACTGAACTGATGCTCTGATATCGTATCTATAATGAAACCCATGAATTTTGTACTGTACTGTTCTCTTTTCTGTTTTATTTACTTATTTTGAATTTCGTCCCCGCTCGTCTCAGGAGGTAAACCGGAAGTGCTGCGCAACAAGAGGGTTACTCGATGCTCGTGCCACTAAAAAAAAAAAAAAGGAAAAGAAAAGAAAGAAAGAAAAACTAAATTGGCATCGCATAACACTGGCTTTGAGGACTCAGAATAGATGGTGTCCGAAACGTAGCGGTTATGTCGAGTTTCCGGCTCCTGCAATAGGTGGAGACCAAATACAACCCCCAGCAACTCCTCCTTCGGACTAACGGAAGCCAATATCGGAGGTCTTGTTTCTGAGTGCTGCAGCCGCTGGAAAAGACTGCAGAAATCAAAAACACGGCATGACGCCGTGTTTAAGAAATTATCTGCTGCTTCTGCAAAAGCGGAGCCTTTGAGATCAGTGTTTGTTCCTCAGAGGAGAACGTCGCTTGGTTGTGGATTTGGACAACCCTCATACATTAGGTCCCAGGCGCCTCTTCCAAACCGTGCTACTGACGTGCGTGCTCTTGCTTATTAATCGCCGTTTCAGGTGTGCGGTGATCACCTTGCCGTAGTAAGGCGCTTTATACCACGCACCTTTGTGAAGCCGCTGTGTTTCCTGCGGCGCTGCCTATAGCATGTACTTGGCAAATGATGGCTGTTGCCTCCGAAATTTCGGTGGCACCACTGTTCCGTTTTTTGCATGATTGGACGTATAACACATAACAGGCTTCTGACAAGACGACAGGAATTAGTGAAATTGTCTAGAAACACTTGGTTTGACCAGAATTCTAAGAGCTCGGACTTATACCCTATTGATCCATTTATTGAATTCAAATTTTCATTGTCATCAGATAGAACTATGGAAACCCTTATTCATCGATTAAGGCTAGGCACTGCTTACACAAAGCATTTCTTACACAGAATTGGCCGTGCGGAAACCCCCGAATGTGATTGTGGATTTGTAGACGAAGATATATATCACCTCCTTCTAGACTGCCCACATCACGACACACCAAGAAGCCGACTTAAATCAGCGCTAATTAAATTAGACCGCAGACCTTTCAGTTTAAGGAAACTTTTGGGCCCTTGGCCAACAACGGCCTTGCAGAAGAGTGCTTTAAAAGCACTAAAGACTTTTCTTGAAGACAGCGGCATTGCTGGACGTTATTAGCGCTTTCATTGTTCCCTTCATTTCATTGTCACTGTACATATCCATCTGTTTGTGAATTATGTTATATTGGCTGTTCTGTTGAGACTGTATGTGATAATGCATTTACACGATGTATGTACCACCCGCTGACTAGACAATGTGTTATTAGGCGACAATATCTTTTGTACTTTTGAGACTTTCCTCTAAATAAGTGTGGAGACATTTACATTGTATATTGTATGTACCATGTATTCCTTACGTCATAGTCTTCCCGTGGAAACGTTGCGTGATAAGTCCTGGTGCTTGTGTGAAAAGACTATTTGATATGTAACCTTGAACCCTGTACGATGTATGACGGAACCACTCAAGAGATGAGGAGTAGCCGGTGCCTTAAATTGTGCGCCAACATCTCCTTATATCATATCAATGAAAAAAAAAAAGTGAGAACACTAAGATGAACTTGCTATCGCAAGTAAAACGCTACCTGAGCGCACATCTAGCAGGCCCAGGTGACACCCAACAGGCATAGACAAGATGCTTCACCATGTACAGCGCCCTTTAGCCTCTTCCCTCATGCTGTATCATACATATAATGCGCATATCAACCTCTAACTTTCTAGATTCAATAGGACGGAAATCAACATGTTATTACCCGGAATGGTAATTTCTCGCTCTTCAATTCATAGCGGCTGTAGCTCCGGAAACAATTTTTCAATTATTTGCTATTATGTATGTATGCCAGGAGGTCGTCACACAATGCGCAACAAGTTTGTAACCAGGTTGTTCTCACAAATTTAAGCGTGAAAGCAGCGCAAAAAATAGCAGGGGGTCTATTTGCTCTTTATCAGCCTGCTGTGAAGTTTTGAACAATACATTATGTTGGTTCTGTGTGGCAAGAATTCACTGCTGTACAATATGGGACACAGCATGCAGGTATCGGCTGTTTTGCGGGCGAGAGCAGATATTTGTTGCGACAAAAGAAATTTAGGGGCAAAATATAATGTTTTTACAGACTCTACTGTTGATCAGTATCATTATTGTGATGTACATACATATCAGAAAACGAAAGTTCCGGCAGTTTTTACGATAAACAGAGCGTCGGACCAGCCATGTTCCATGATCGAAAGAGAAGAGCAGCAACAAAAAACTCTTGGAGGAAGAGGAAGAAGCCTTGCGTCAGCCTTCTGGACTCTACACATTGATAAAATCTCCATAAAAGGAAGCGCATTCAGTTACCCGGCTTACATATTGAGGCTGTCATTTCGTCAATCATGAATGACGGCATCACATCTTAAGGAAGCTTGTACTAACTCGAGCTGGGAGAAATGCACTTCTTTTATTACAGTCAGGTTTCAAGTTTCTTCAAGTGTAATGATATCTTTTGCAGGTCTTCTTCAGTTAAAATGTTTTTTCGCGTGGTTATGAAATGTATGTACGTATGACTGCATGTATGTCATATATGATACGCGACATTTACCTGTCATACAATCGCAGCCTTGCGTATCTTTAGAATACTGAGGTTTGTTCGGACATTTCATTTCATTTTTATTTCCTTAAAGACCCCCTGTGAGTGTTTCACATAAGGGGTGGGGCTAACATGAGAAAGCAAAACATTTGTTTTTTCACGATGAGAGATGGAATGTAACTTTTTCTAGGAAGGTTGATGGGCAGGTGATGGCTGCGATTTCATGGGCAAGGTCGTTCCAGTCGCTTGCTGCTCGGAGGAAAAAGGACTTGGAAAATGTAGTCGTATGGGCACGTTGGCGTGAAAGTTTCAGCGTATGACCAATTCGGTGAGACGTGCGTGATGGCGGTGCGCAGACGTATGGTTGCTGTTTGAGCTGGGAATAATAAAATTTAGGAAATAGGCACCTGCTAGAAATACGGCGACGGAGGGAAAGACTATAATTGGGACTGTAGCTTGAAAGATGAAACACTAATATAGGATGAGTATGAGCGGTGAATGAAACGGGCGGCTCTGTTTTGCACAGCTTCTAATGAATCAATGAGGTATGCTTGCTGTGTATTCCAGGTGGCGGATGCATACTCAAGTTTTGGCCTGATTAAGGATTTATAAGCAAGTAGTTTTACATTTTGAGGGGCGTCTTGAAGATGGCGTTTAATAAATTCTAGTTTTTTATCCGCAGATGATATTAGCTTTGTCACGTGCTTGCGCCATGATGTCATTGCTGATAGTTATGCCGAGGTAAGTATAGGACGGGACAAGTTCGACAGGAGAATCGGAAATCTTATAAGTAAATAAATGCAGGTTGTGACGATGATGAAAAGACATGAGCTTGCACTTATTGGGATTAAGTGTCATCAACCAGTGATTGCACCATGATTGAATGCGGTTAAGATTGCCCTGGAGAGATTCTCGATCAGCGGTATTAGTGATTGGGGCATAAATAGCGCAATCGTCGGCGAACAGACGGACATCACATGATAAATTTTGTGGCAGATCATTAATATAAATTAAGAATAGGAGGGTGCCAAGGACAGTTCCCTGAGGAACGCCCGATGTTACCGGTAGACGGTTAGAGGAGTAGTTAATAGTAACGGACTGTGAACGATGTGTGAGGAATTTTTTTAACCATGCAATAATTTCTCGATGTAAGTTTAGTCTGGAAAGTTAAGAGTAGACGTTGAAGAGGTACCTTGTCGAATGCTTTGGCAAAGTCTAAAAAGATGGCGTCAGTTTGTAAGTTAGCATCAAGGTTGGAATGAAGATCGTGAAGAAAGATGGCAAGCTATGTTTCGCACGATAAGCCTTTTCTAAATGCATATTGGGATGGAGTGAAAAAATTTATAGAGTCTAGACGCTGCATTATCTGGGAGTGGATGACGTGTTTCATGAGTTTACAAGGGATACTAGTCAGGGAAATGGGGCGATGGTCAGACTCGGCATATGTTTCACGGGGGGATGAAACAGGCAGACCGTTGAAAATTAGAGTGGTCATTAGAGTTTTCAGAATCGTCAAGGTGAAGCTGCAAGTCTTGAACCAAAAGAGCTGTCTGGCTAAATGTTGACTGAATGATTTCAACTTCGGATTTAACTGTAGACAGAGTCTGGAAATGTTCTTCGAGTTCAGTGAGGCGGGTATTGAAATATGATATTGTTCTGTCGATTGAAAGCATACGTCCTTTTATATCTTGCAGGTCAGGGATTAGTGTTGCCTGGCCATAAGACAGCTTTTTCAATTCAGCCAGAACGACATCCAATCTGTCAGGTTCAGTCAGGGTTAGTTTCAACATCACCAGCAATGAGTATAAGGACCGTACACTATAGCAACATTCGGCACAAATAGCGGTCAAACACTTCGGGTTCGGCAGCTGTATCAGGAAATAATTACTGGATTTTTTAGCAAGTAGACTGACTGGTTCACTAACCTGCATGATGAAGAAAGCCAGATTCGCTAACCGTGCCGTGGCACAGCTGCCGAGCCCACAGATCGTGCGAGGTGATTGCTGGTCCTTTATAGGAGGCTCGCCGAGTGATGTTGCTGCTGATGGTGTTTCCCAGTTGAAGTCGAGGGTCCAGTTTTTATAGCATGGACATTTATATAACATGGACAGAAATTTGTGTATGTCATTTACATGAAAACATGAATTCGTGCAGTCAAGAAGTAGGTTGCAGTTAACGAATTGGGTGTATCTTCTGCTTTAATAAATGAGAATAAAGGAAATAACAAAAAAGGTGGAAATGGGTAGCATTAATGAGAGTGGCTTGACGTACGGCTGTCTCAATCACGTCTTGATTTAAGAAGGGGGCTGACAGATGGAGTAGCACTTTACTGTAGTATAAAAGTTACGTAAACAGGGATAAAGTGCCTCAAAAAGGCTGGCCAACGTTTCGATAAGTGAACCTATCTCCATCTTTCAGCTTCCTTGATTTTGGATTTCCCTGCCAGCTGACGCTGACGGAACAAGTGTCTCTTGTTACCCTTGACAAAGATATATTCACGTATCCAAAGGTTGCCAAGACTTTCTGAGGCACTTCACCTCTGCTTATGTAACATCTATACCTCAATCGCGTCTGTGCTACACGAGTATCGCAAGGTTTGTTGGTTTTGTAAGGTGAAGTCATTCAAGAGAGCGACGAATTGGGTTAGTTGGCGTATGTTCATTCTGACAGCAGATGTGTGCGTGTTCATGCACCTGCCAGCTGATAGCCGAGTCTAGCAACCTCGCCGTGCACTTTAGAATGTGTAAACGGGTCACAAAGTGTGACAAGGCAAACAGTCGCCGCGAAAGGAACGCAAAAATTGACAAGAGAAACTTGAGGAGCGATAGAGATAGAAGAATAATAAGACAAGTGCGGTGAGTGCGCCTTCAGTCGTGCTCACTGACGCCGAAATTACGCACGCACCTGAGGGCACGTATACGCGGGAGAGCGCAACAAATAGCGAGCAAGAAATGTGAGGGCGTGATCTGAGAGGATCTTTTGATCTACTTCCCAACTTTGTTCACGCAGTCGCAGTGCATCATGGGGTTAATTTAAACATGTGCTTTAGTGTGACAATAGACGAGTTGGCAGTCTGCGCTTCTGCGTGCCAGTTTGTGCCCGTTCCCAATCAGTGTTCATCTTGCCGACGTTAGTGATTGCCGTACATAGCGTAATAACAGCGAATTGAGTCATTCAGCTAAGTAACATAAAGATGTCCCATAAAGAAAAGAAAACAAAAACAAGAAAACAACAACTAGCTGTTAGGAAAGGCATTTTAGTTATTCAAGTAATCGATGTAATTGGTATAGTCATTGGCGTCCGCCTACCCAGCCAAGCCTTTATACAAGACACGGAGTTTGTCGAACTGTCGAACGGCGTTTGCCAAAGGGAAAAAATTATGGATACTCCATCGTACATGGACAAATTAATTATTGAAGATTTTCTTAAACTGAAGATTTAATGAAGTGGGTAATCAGGTGTTATGCAACCATATAGGTACAGTTGTTTGTTTTCATCCTATGCGGAGTGTAGTATCATGCATTGTATATTTACCGCACAGGTTACAATTTAATGTCACACAGTAATTATGTTCATCCACTACTGTTCACAAGCAATGTCGAAATGCAACACTACGAGACGTCGATGCAGTGATGTCACGAGGACGAAGGCGATGCATGCTGCTTGTAAAATGAAGGGCGATGACCTGTCATGACCACTAGCACGACACATATTTTGTTTACATTTAAGGATTATGTATATCTTTTTTTGTAGCAGTGCCACATACCCATCGTGGGCGATTGGTCAAGAATGGACGCAGAGTCAGTGGCACGTACCCCGTGCAATGGGGTCGTCCAAATATCAGAAATTGAGAAAAATCAAGCGCATGCTGATTGATACGCATCACTAAAAAGGACAGGAAAATAAATGGACGCTTTAAGTCTCTGTCCTCTTTGCTTTGTTTATCCGTCACCATGGAGCTTTCCCAACCGGCACAACTTGCCGCACCGGACAAAAAAATCCAAGAAGCTGTTGAGTATCATGTCCTGTTCCATTCAGAGGTTTGTGTGATTTATTTATTTATTTATTTATTTATTTATTTATTTATTTATTTATTTATTTATTTATTTATTTCACATGCTGTCAATCCCTCATGGGATTATAACAGGAAGGGCAAGTAGATATGGTAGTATTCGCGAACAAAGAATATAGATACATTATGTAATCATAAGTGTGTTATTGCAAAGGTTTTGATTTCGCTAAATAAAAGAATTAGGTAGTTCATCACAAATGCAATATTTGTGTACAATATACTTTAACAAAGAAGAATCTGTGAAAACAAGAAACCAAACAAGAAAAAAAAATGCACTGGAAAACACATGTGATATAGAATACCTAATGAACATCACAAACAGCATGCAGTCATGCGTATGATGTATCATACAAAAAGAACACTCATAGATTAAAGTGTTAGGCTATGAAGATCGGTAACAAGCCTGAGTATGTAAGTCAGAGCTGTAAGGCAAGGAGATGTTCTTCCACTGAATTAGCAAATGAATATAATGAGTGGCTGTTACTAATGGATTTACTCAGTTTGTTCCACTCTCTTATCGCTAAAGGAAAGAATGAATTCTTAAAGCAATCGGTATGAAAAGAATTCTCATTGAGTGTTTGTGTGTTCTTATGCCGCGTTGGCCGTGTTTCATTTCTGGAGATGTATGTAGAGGTATCAATATTAAGGTTGTTGTGTAAGAGCTGGTACATAAGTTTAGAACGGGCTAGTACAGCTCGGTTTTGTGCTGTTAGGATTCCGGCTTTGTTAAGTAGTTCGGTGGGCGAGTCTGTTAATTTATGTTTATTGCATATATACCGTAGAGCTTTCCTTTGTGCACCTTCTAGTTTTTTAATTAGTGTATGGGAACCAGATAACATTTGCGTACTCAAGAACTGACCTGACGAAAGTTTTGTAAGCCAGAAGTTTTGTATCGGGTGGTGTTAGTCGGAGGTGTTTCCAAGAAAGAAAAGGCGTTTCATTGCAGTTGCTGCAACGTTATTTATATGGGAGTTCCATCCGAAGTCATGTGTTAAGGTTAATTCGAGGTACTTGTGTTCATGAACTCGTATTAGTGGCACGTCGTTAACGGTATACATAAAGCTCGAGTTACTTTTTTTTCTGGTGATTGAAAGAACAGCAGATTTCTTAGTATTGATGGTCATCTGCCAGTGGGCACACCAGTTAGACACAGCTTTCAAGTCGTTGTTTAAAGTTATCTGGTCTTCATGTGAGTTAATATTTCGATAAAGAATGCAGTCGTCTGCAAATAGCCTAATGTTTTCTGTGATCATTGCGGGAAGGTCATTAATAAAAATTAGAAATAAAAGGGGAGCCAGAACGCTTACTTGGGGGACTCCCGATGTTACCCGGGCTCTCTGTGAAATCTGTCCGTTCACTTACACAAACTGGGTGTGGTTGGTAAGATAGTCGCAAATACAGTCAATTATGGGGCCTGTACCTAATGTAATCTCAAGTTTCCTTATGAGCTTTTTGTGTTATACCCGATCAAATGCCTTCGAGAAATCGAGTAGGATGAGGTCTGTTTGTCTGTGTTGGTCGATATTAAGTGATATGTCGTGGGTTAGTTCCAGTAGTTGAGTGATTGTAGAAAGGCCTCTGCGAAAGCCATGTTGATACGGTGATATGATACTCTCCTTTTCTAAGAAAACGATTATATGTTTTAGTATGATGTGTTCTAGAAGTTCGCACACGGTACTCGTAAGCGAAATCGGCCGAAAGTTGGACGGTTCGTCTTTGCAGCCTGACTTATGTATTGGGGACAACTTTGCACATTTCCAATCCTGTGGAAGAACAGATGATGATAATGATTTGTTAAATATTATACAAAGGTACTTCGTCATCCATTCTGCGTATCGTTTCAAGAAAGCGTTGGGTATTTTATCCGGGCTTGGCCCTTTTTTTGTGTCCAGGTTTAGGAGACGGTTCAGTACTCCGGCCTCCGTGACGGTGAGGGGGCTTAGTGTGCTGTTAACGGTGATGTCAATTTGGGGTAGTTTCCCATCGCCAGATGTGAAGATAGAAGAAAAATAGTTATTTAGTGAATTAGCGCTTGCTAGTTTCGGGCGACACTTGGGCATCACTTGATGCCTTTGGTTTAAGGTAGTTCCAGAACTTCATCGGTGAATTTCTTAGGAATCCTTGAAGTGTTTTTGTGTAAAAGTTCGACTTCGCTGTCCTTATTTTAGATTTCACGTCTTGGATAGCTAGGGTAAGATTACTTCGAGATGAAGGTTTAGGTGCTATATTCATTGATTATTGTCAGACGCTTGACTTTACGATTGGCATGAATGATGTCACGTGAGATCAAGGGATTGTGCTTCCTCATTTTTTTAACTTAAGAAGGTACATACTTAGAAATACAATAAAACATAATTTTTTGAAGCCATGCCACAATGTTTCGATGTTTGTAGTGGAACGTATTGAAAGTTCTTCAAACGCGGTAAATTCTTTAGATAAGTAGTCAATAATACTCGTACCGTCTGCTCTACAGAAGTCCAGGTAAGTCATGCGTGGTTGGGAAGAAAATGCATTCTGAGCAGGTACAACACACAAAGTAATCTTATGATCAGACATGCCATTAATGAATTCAAGGTGCGTTAGCTCTAACGGGAAATGATGGCTCAGAAGACTAAATCAAGTGTGTTGGAAGTAGTTCTTTGAACACGTGTGGGCTCTGCTACGATTTGGCTGAGATTCAATGAAAGCATGAGTTCAGCACATGATGAGTGGTGTTCAAATGCTTGCCAGTTCACATCAGGCAAGTTAAAATTCCCTAGAAGTATTAGTATGGCCCCCAAAACGTTATTTTACGCATACAAACACAGTATTTCCATCACTTCAACCTCACATGAGGCAAAACTTTATAGAAAGTTTTGCCCTAAAAATATGTTTAGGGAAACGAAAACTGACATTTCAACACAATTTGGACACCAAAGGACAACAGCAATAATTTTAAATCGGTAAAGTACCGTTTAAAAGCTCTCTATCTTCATTGATTTGGCGGAAGAAAGTTGGCTATTACTGGCCAAAAATGGAGGGTTAACTTTCATCCCCCCCCCTTTAATATTGTACAGAAAGGCGAGCGCCGGTAGGTCACGGATTTCAGGAGTATTTTCTCGTGCTTGGGCAGTTTTGGCGGCCTTAAGGTATCTGTAAACGTCCAAGGTCGTTTAATTGGTTCCTTTCGAGTGCGGTAAAGCGCTTCTTTACAGATAGTAGTTAATCGAATCTGAGTAGACACTGTCGAAATTCGTGGTGTCATGACGGGCTGTCCCAACGTACCTCAGGACCTTATTAAAGTTTTGCATTCATCCATCCATCCATGACGGGCTGTTGCGAGAACTTTAGCGCGGCGACGCCACAAGCCTCGTTTTTCACGCCTTGTAAGTCCGGCGTACCAAGCTTGCTCTCACGGTGAGACCTGCTGCATGTTTGTATGGTAAGACAATAATTTACGAATCGTTATTCGTGGGAGCTATGAAGTAAAGCTATTCCCCTTCGCTTGTCTGTCATGCGACATCACGAAAACCGCGGTAACTCCCCATCTGACATGACGTGTACACGCTAAATATGAATGGATGATTAGACCGAACAAAAGATAAATAGTTCTTTCTGATTCGATGCCTTTTCGCCATTAGCCCGCTGATATTGCTCAAAAGCTTTCGGGCTGCGCCCACTTTGCCTGCCTGTCACGCGACATCACACAACCGCGAAAACTCACAGCGTCAGTCACGCGCATGATTTAAAGATGCATTAATGTGCGGAACAAAACTGCATTTTTTTTCTGAATGGCCGGAGACTTCCCCGTTCCGAAAGGGATAGAACACGTATGCCACCAATCGTTTAGCCACTGACCACTCGCACCTGCCGGAGAGCAAGGATTAATTTGCGTATAACAAAGTTTTCTGCGTGACAGTATAACGCTATCGAACCCTTTCGGCACGTTCAAGATCGCTCAGCCAACTATTCCTTATCGAGCATTCTTTTAGCGGCATCCTTAACCTTCCGTTGCACACCGCCACGATTTTCGATCAGCCACCGCAAGCTCTGCAAGAGGAAGCGGACCAATCGCAGACGCCGGCGCGACCCTCTTGATCCGGTTATCAATTTTCAGTGCGTTTGCTCGTTCCCCTTCGAAGCCCTGTCTAGCTGAGCGTACTCCTCGCCAATTGTCAACGAGTTAGAGAAAAAAAAAAACAGCTCAGGCAATGCTGTTCACTTTGAAAGCAAACAAATGTGACCTATAAACGAGGAAAGCGTTTGATTGGGCGGTTCAGACAACGCTGCGCGTCACCGGCTGATTCTTGCGTCGGCGGTTACGTAAATTTGACTTTAGTAGATTGGAATAGTTTTACGTTATAGGGCCTCTTCTTTAAGTTATTAAACATGTGCCTCAAGATAATATAATATTTATTGAACCATCTACATCTTTCGCAGCTCACCTGCTCCTGTAATTCACCTACGAAGACTGGGTCGACGCAAAAAGGCCTTGCGCTTGTCATCTAAACTTTCTGTTCATTATTCTGTTGATTATACAGGAACATTCTGCTCTCGAAACGCCTCTTGCGTGTCGTAACAACCTCACGCTTTTAAAACTTGTGTTCTTTAAGAGAGAGAGAGAGAGAGCTTCTTGCATGACGAATGCTCTTTTGAGAGGTGAGCATCTCATATAGGGCGTCGTTTGCGAGCTGCGCACGGAACCCTTTCTCTACTCTGAAAAAAGGTGGGACGCCGTCGTTAGGTGGGCCGTGTAATAAGTCCGCCAGCTGGGCGCAATACTGCAGCGCTGTTTTTTAATGCGGCGCGCGGCCGCGGAAGCCCTCGAAACCAGGGAAACGTCGGGGCATGTGTGCGCGAGACCGTCTTGTTGCAACACCTGCCGGACGGAATAATTTTTAGCAAGCCGAGAACCTACCGTGCCTCTTTCTTTCTAACCACTTCACTTTGACTCGTTGAGCACGCAGGGCGCGCTATATACAACGGCGCACTGTGGGCACCTATGTCGTATGACACGCCAGAGAAGCTATGTGAACAGTACGTCTACGCCAGCCATGACAGCCGGGGTCTCAGTGTTTTTGTTATTACCGTTGTTGTTGTTGCTGCTGCTGCTGTCGTTGTTGTGTTATTTGAAATGAGTTGCGGTTTTTCGGGATGGTTTAAAGGACGTCCAACATCCGCCACCATGGCCTTGAGAAGCGCCAGCTGGCTAACGTTCCAATGCCAACTTGCAACGATTCGCCAACATGCAACGATTCGTCAAAGAATGGTTCGTCAGAAAACGGTTTGTCGACATTGCTCTTGTTCCGCGCTGCGCGCTTCATTATAACTTGCTGTGGATATCTTGAACAGATGTCCGCAGGCTGTGCTTCATTTTATTTACAACATCCCATAGAAAGTTGGCTGGCGCTCCTACGTGACGTTCGTGACGTGATGTGCAGGCAATCTTAGATTTATTTTGCGCTGTTGGAGTAGAAGAGAAGCAGAAAAAGATATTCCTCTGTGTCTTGTAGCACATTACGGAACATGGGAAGCAATGCTTAAGGGTCTTTTATGCCCCGACGTTTCGATGCCCTCCACACGCATAGTGGGCGTTGTTGATGATGGTAGCATCTTTTTTTGGACGGGGATGACTGCACGTGCCACCGAGCCTATTACTCAGAACTTTCTGTTGTATTTATTTATTTATGTATTTATTTATTTATTTATTCCACAAATTCTTAAGCGCTAAGGCATTACAGGGGGGAGTGGGATACTTGCGCAAAACAATGCCAACGATTACGACAAATTTATACAATGCAAGCGACGTGCGCAGTGAACGTAAATATTAGGAAATAAAATAACAAGAATTCTATAAAATTCAAGTTATATGAACCTATCGACATCTCGACTAGAAAAAAAAACACTAAAATACGGTGCTACAGCGCATGGGTGAATACAGTGAATGCGGTCACGTGGTCACAGTCGAAAGAAAGAAAGCAAACGAGATTCGGGAAGTTACCACAAAGAACACGCGAGATGCATAAAGGGACAACACGAAGCGGTGCTGACAACTGATGATTTAATTTGTCAGTAGCGCTTCGTGTTGTCCCTTTCATCGTCTCGTGTGTTCCTTGCGGTAACTTCCCAAATCACGAATCACCAACTGGCCTACGCCCACACTCTTCAAAGCAGACAAGGGTCGGCGGAAAAGTGCGCTGTCTTCGGTGGACACGATATCATCAGGAAGGTGGTTCCTGAAATATCGTAGTACGCTCAGCTACACAGTAGAAAGTTCGCTTCATTGCGTTTTATTCGTTCTCTTGCGCGATTATCTTCAAGCCGTCTTGTTATAATCATCGCATCAGTTTCATTTATGTTTCCCCTAATGTCCTGAAAGCTTAATGCTTCGGTCAAGCCTACTGCTTCCACATTTATCATTCGATTGGTACTCTGACATTCTAACAGAATATGCTCAAAGGATTTCTGCAGTTTCCACACGCTCTGCACGAGTCGTCAATATCTTGATTTTTATTTCTATGGCTTTTGTGTAACACTAGGGCATTGCCCTTTGAATTAACACAAATCGCCTCATTCATATTTCTTCTTCTATTTGTTTATTTTTTTTTTGCTGTTCGATATTGATCCAAATCTGGTTTCTTGTCCATTGCTCCTATTCAGTACACGGCGTTCTCCAATTTTCCCGTCAATCTACCTTGCTCCGAATCGCAGCAGCCACTATGGACGCGCATAGCAGATTGTGTGCGAGACGGAATGACTGTTCACGCTGCCGGGCCTTCTGCCTTTGTCGACACTCAGTGGTTACTCTCTGCACGCGTCGCAAAAATACGTGCGCTGAATGAACGACAGGTGCAGCGTATACGACCCAGAAGCGTTCGCCTTACTAAGGGGATTATAAACGTTAACGGCGCATAAAACATGCGACCGCTTTAGGAATATATTTTTTTATAAAAGAAGACACACTTACGTGAAGAAGCACAGGTCTCCACCACTGGTGTTTCGGCGTTATATCTGCTGACGCTACCTGCAGTGCAACTGATTTGCTTGCAGAACCGCTGCGGTTTAATTTAATATAAATCATGTGCAACGTGTTGCAGCAGGCGGCGACTATGAAAGTACATCCAGAGCGTTAGCCTATGCCGCCGAACTACGAGTTATATTGAATATCTGAAATTGAAATTTTCGCCGGGATCTGCAATCGGCAGCAGTTATTTTTGGGCATAAGAGAAAGAAAGGAAGAAAGAAAATCAAAGAAGATTCAGCGGTGCCTGGTCATAGCTGGAAACTCTACACGCTTGCACGCATAATCTCACGGATGGCACACGCCCTCATTTACTGAATGAGTAAATGGAGCCCTGTAACTTGGTCGTTGTCCGCAGGGAAACGCGTCGGGGGAGGACCTGTACATAGACACCGACTGTCAGCGTTGCTCGTCGATGGGGTCTGCGTTTTATTTATGCACATTGTATATGCATATTGAGAAGCTTGTATCATGCTTGGTATTTTGTGCGCTCTGATACTCCTGTTAGCGGCTTTGTTTATGGTTTGTTACAGCCGGCTTGATTTCCTGCCTCATTATTATCCGTATTTCGCCACCGCTTCCAGCACCACCAGCAGCAGCATGTATTCAGACACGTCTGATACATATATTCGCCTGGAAGCTCCCAACGTCGTGGTGATAATGAACATAACTCTTGATCATATTTCTTGTGCGCGGAACACCATGGAGAACGTCAAGCAGTGAATGCCATGCCTGGCACCACCGGGAAGAGAGAGAGAAAGAAAACAAAGGCGTGCAGTGTAAGAAGGTCAATACAATGAGGGTACGGTCTACTACCCTACCCGAGGCGAAGAGAAAGAAAAGGGCATCAAAAGAGGGATTGTGAACACTGCGCACACGAGAGAGGATGCGCATCAGAATTGTACAGGCAGTCGCTCAAACCGGTGCGCTTCGAGAGCTCCAACAGAGCGAGGACTCGCTTTTTGCGCCAGTGACGGATGTGGCAACGGTACTAGGACCATGATCACTCACTTTACTTATGCAGGTTTCAGGGTATTGTACAGTGAAACGTTATACCCATGTCTGTTTCCTATGTTTCCACATGGGACATGCCTCGAAAACTAGCCTATCTACAACGATGACGACGACGCGACATTAAGACATACTGCCTTTTCACACATCGCAGATTTAAAAAAAAATCCTGTGTCAATCCAGAGGTAATTCATAACGATAGCTGCAGTACCGTATGAGACCTCTATCCTTAGGCATTTTGCAGCATAGAGAAAGAGAAAAGAAGAGAAAATGCAGGGAAGTGAACTAGCTCTTTGTTCAGCTGGTGACACTACGCGTGCATGGAGCGGTGGAGGGGGCGAAATACTAAAGTTCAGAATGATCACGTGCACCACACAACTTCCAGCATGCAATAAACTGCGATTGCCTTGTGGCGACCCAGGGCTGAATCTTTGAACAGCTTTATGTTGGAATGTCTTGCTGCGTCTTGCTGGAGTGTCGGGGAACGGAAGATGAATAGAATAGCGACAGCATATTCCTCACCATCTGGCAATGCTTCTTGGCACACACCCGATGTTTGATGGTAAACCAGTTTTAAACTTTCTATACGACGTTGATTCATTGCAAGTAATATAAGGACAAAAGATTCGCAGCACATCCTGGGTCTAGAGGCTGCTGCTACGATAGTATCGTTTTGTAGAGCACGTGTTTCCGGGGCCGTGCATTCAAGGGCCCTGGTGAAGCAGTAGTGCTACTGGCAGGTGAACATGTCCCTCCGTAGCATATATTTTATGTTCGTAGCACACTTCAGTAATCATTATCATAATTGTAATCCATATATATTTTACGCACCTTTACAGCGAATTTTCTTAGGCCTGTATGCAGCAACGTTACATCTACGCTTTGCACTTCGTCGCTTCACTGAAAACTCATTACCACTGACTTGGCGCTCTTTGGCCATATCTCCAAAATCAAGAAAGGGCATAACAGATGGAATAGCACACTGTAACACTGCACACCTTTGACGAAGATAGGTCCTCCTATCGAAACGTTGGCCAGCCTTTCTGAGGCACCTTATCCCTGTTTACAAACTTTGTACCACAGTTGGTCATATCTGGCACTTGTGCCAAGAAACACCAAATTCATCATTGACTGCTTTATGACCCAACACTATACATTTGCACTAAGCTTGATGCTGCACCGTCTGCACAGCCTAGGCTGGTGCACAGGACAGCTATTTTTAATATATTTCGTAAAATTGATGACGGACGCCATTAGCATAATTTCGCGTAGGAAGGGGATGAGCTCATAAATGGTGTCGCTGTGTAACAGACGTTCATTATTTTTACAGACTACCGAACAAAGTCGACGCACTCATGTTCTGCCTACGTTGATATACAGGGCGGGTATTTTGCATGCGTCTGTATATAGCGCCAAGAGATGCCCACAATGACACCACTTGCAGCGAAGAACACGTTGCAGCTGTCGCTGTAACTATCGCTATGGTTGTAAGTAGCTGTCGCTTCAATTATCGCTATAGCGGTAAGTAGCTATAGCTGTTATCACTGCGCATAACTATCGCGATTGCTCTGTGTATACTAGAGCTGCTGTGCGTGCATAACTATAACTGCGACTGTCACTGTATAGCAGCCATGCTCATTACAGTACCAAACCTTGTGGGCGCTTCAATTGTTCCGCCTATCAAGGCTGTGATAATCACAGCGGGCAGACTAGACTTAGAATATATGAATAAGAACTGGATACCGCCCTCTCTATGCAATGCTGCAGATTCTATAAGTTGCTCGTGCCAATCAGTCTGCTTTTATTCTTACTGCCTCACGCTGCACGCTTCTTTCACGGCGGCAGCGGAGCCCTTGGCGAAATGCAGGCGATTGTGGTACACGGATACCTGCACGCGCCCACGTTCATAGAAATTGTGGGCCGTCTTGTGGCACGACGCCACTCACGGGTAGAGCGTGGAATTTGGCGCGAAACGCATGGCAGCTCAGTTATAACTCGTCCCCGTCTGCATGGTGCTTGAATAATATAGCTCTATTTTCGGCATATGTTCATCTCACTCGTGCGTGTCATCAATGTTAAAGTCGAAAGAAAAAGAAAAGATCGTTTTTCTCATTCGTGATCAGGCTTAGGAAAGAAATGTTCCATTTTCAGCCCTGAAAGCGCGACAGACCACGAATGCCATTTGACAAGCAACTGCACCTATATATGTATGGTGCAAAACGCGTATGTTTTTTCCCCCGTGCTTTTAGTGTGCGTAGAAACTAATGTGCTTCCACGTTGCCCTTTGATATGTCTTGCGACGAATCGCTCAAATTCTAGAAAACGAAATGCAATATTTTCCGTTCGGCCACCCGACCCTTCTTTTTCGGCGAATGAGCCGTGCCAGGAATCGAAAGTCCGATCGATGGGGGTCCCGCCGCAGCCGAACACCAAGCCGCCGCCTCTGCTACCTGTCCACGCGGCTGTGTCAATATGACGCGCGCCCTCTCAGCGCGCCTGCGGGCCAGAGTTCTTCAATTCAGGCCATCCGCGGATGACAGCTCCGAAAAGAAATCCGGTTGCATCTCGTGACCCTGCTTTTACCTGTGTTGAAAGGGAAGCTAAAAATAACCAGTAAATTAGTTTATACCGGCAAAGCATTCTTTCAAAACGTCATTTTGATTCATTTGGTGCAAGAAGGCTGATTATTACAGGATAAAATGAAGACGGAAAGTATTTTTTTCTTCTAACTTCGAGGTGTTCTGCCTTAAGGCATAGTAATAATAACACAAAGACAGACATAAATGACCCCGCATCGTGCGGCAAGTCCAGTAAGGCTCTGTAACGACAGTCGTCTTGAATTGATTTTCTGAAGTCAGCATGTCGGTCACTGCGGAGGCGAGACCGTCTGAGTTAGGGCTCCCGGTTATGTCGGGTCTCTCACGCAGTAGAAACTCTAGGCAAGTCCACAGCAGATGATGAACATTCAGCGCTTGGCTCGTACAGTTGCGGCAGGAGGTGTCGTCCGTGAGCAAGCCCTTCCACTTGCAGGCGACAGCAGCAGTGAGGGCTACCCCTGCCCGCATCCCACTCGGGGAAACTTCCTAAACCGTTGTGAAATTACGGTGAATGGATCGCGCACTCGGGAGCGTGTTACCAAACTTCTCAAATTTCTTACCGAAATCTCAGCACCGGTACCTCAGTGTGATGTCACAGATTTCAGTCCCCTTCCCCTAGCGGAAGAAGTTCTCAAGAATCGGAAGGTTCAGCCTTCGGTTTCCGTAGAATTCAATCGTTATTTACCGAAAAACAATTAAGTAGACCCGAGTAGATGCTGTCGAAATTGACGACGTCACGGCGAACTGGCACGGGAACTTCAGTGCGCTGGTGTCGACCGTCATTCGTTTTAACGTCTCTTTTGCCCTGTGAAGCTTCCCTTCACAGTAAGAGAGGTCGTTTTGCTATTGCAGAAGTGTAAAGAGAGAGAGAGAGAGAGAAAGATAAAAGGAAAGGCAGGAAAGGTTACCGGATGCAAATATTTGGTGTGCTATCCTGCGCTGAGGAAAGGACCGGGATGATAAAATGTGATGAAGGAAATGTGTCCATCAGGGCGAGCATGACATATGCGGGATATTAAAAAAAAGTTACGCTGAAGTGTGGCAGCCGGTTCGCACGGGCCAGATTTTGTTGAAAGGAAGCACACCATCTTCTGTGTTTCTCTGTTGAAAAGAAGAATCGTAATTGGCTTATGCGGCGTTAGTCTATATTTATAATATAAATTTTGAGCATCCTCAAAGGGCTACTATCTCGCTGGTGCTGCCATCAGCAACTCTCACCCTGAAAAAAAGAGAATAAAAAAACAGAAAAAAAAATCACTTAGTTTCTTCTTTCTTGCTGGCTTCCTAGAAGTGGCGCGTTTCCGTGAGCTCGGTTCGGCAAAGTGAAATATTGACTATATACTTTGACGAGGGTCTAATGATCCCCTGTAACGATAGTGCGTGCGTTGCTCCAAGTCCTGTCGTTCGGTATATACCGCAGAGAGGCGCCGCGTTTGTTCGCCCGTCGATCGAAGGATTCAATATACCGTGCTTTCTGGAGATTTCTGACGTGACCCACAGGCTGTGATTAATCGACGCCGACGACAGCTCATTTGGAGCCTTCTCCTTGCCCTCTCAGATCCCTATTTAGCCCTCTGCTAACGATGGGTGTCTAATACCTTGCAGCCTTCTTAAAGATGCAGCGTAAAGGGTTATGTAACACATTCCTTGGCGCAATTCAATTACGGTCCTTGAGCAATAATTACACCAGAAAAGGTGTCATTAGATATTCATATGTTTATCAAAACTAAAAATTGTAATTGTATAGAAAGTGTAAAAGGCTCAAAATCACGATTTAGGCGCCAAATAATTCTCAACAGCTTTCTTAATGTTACCTACCTAAAGTGACACCCTCTAGGCGCAATCATTGCATGGGTCTGAGGGGTTGTTTGAACTTTAATTGGCATAATGAAATATTGAGATATTTATTGTACCATCAGGGGGGAAATTGTAAACAAGTTATAATTAGATTTATTGAGTCAAAAGCACTTTTCAAGGACAACAGATACGGTTGTCTGTCTTTCGGGAATGAACTTTCTGGAATGCTACGGCCCCGTTGCTTCCCTGTCGAACTGTCGAAGAGCATGAAATTCGCGAAAGGAAGGTTCTGGGAGTACGTTGTTCAAGAATGTAAATTGCCCGCGAGACGTATCACTGATGGCATTGTAGGTCAAAATTGCATGAGAAATTGTGTAATGCAGCAAAAGTGTGTATTTGCGTCGCGATTAATGCAAATAATGTGTTCTCAATTTATACACGTTCAACAGCCTTGCGAAATCCATAATGATGTTGAAAAATTTCACTTTCAGTAGTTGGTGATAATAAAAAAAAGATAATTATTTATTATTGTTTAGAGACCGGCACGAAGGACATGATCAAAACACCGTATTTCTTTAAGTGGCATGGCAACGGGAAGCGTTACGGGTGCTTTCACGCCATTGGTAAACATACAAAGGCCTAACTTTCGTTTCTGAAACAATGTCAGTGCCGTGTACCGTTTGTTAAGGAACTGGCTTCAGACTTGGGTTGGGATACCACGGGTGCCAGTATTTTACAGCAAATTAAAATGAAAATAAACCTAATGAGCAACTCCATTGAAATCTACACGCTCCAACCAAATAACTGAATTTTATTAGCCCGACGTTTCGAAGCCCATTCGGCTCCTTCTTCAGGGGGGTTGTTCTTCGGGGGTGGCGGTGTGCCGCTTTTAAAGCATCTTTTTTGAAGAAAGGAGGGGGGGGGGAACACGGGAGGTGGGGAGACACTTCACAGACGGAAAGGTGGGGGGGGAACAAAAGGAAAGGGGGGGTGTGTTGTTGAGCGCTTCCATGGTGCTGGGATGACCGGTGCTGGGGGGAGTGCTCGCGACGGTGCCCTTGATGGGGGGGGGGGGGGAGGTTACAGGGTCGCGCCGACGTTCTGTGTTGGTGAAACAAGCGGGAGTCTATCTGGCTGCGCGTCCTTTTCTTCTTTTCGTCAGGTCGCCAAGGCCATGGACATACACCGAGGGTAGGTTGCCCTTCACGCGGTTTATGTTATTCCCCGTATTCTGAATGTGCCATGACTCCAGTAGTAGTCTCTTTCGCCAGTTCGTTTCTGTTTGAAGGATTTCAGTTTCCTTGAAAGCGATTTTGTGGTCGGCGTCTTCAGAGTGTTCAGCGACGGCGCTGCGAATACGGTTGAATGTCCTGACGTCGTTCTCGTGCTGTCTGATCCTTTCTTTTAGATTTTTGGTTTCCCCGATGTACGACGCCGGACAGTCGGCACAACTGATTTTGTAGACGACGCCTTGAGCTTTTTCTTTAGGTGGACGATCTTTTGGTTTAGGGAGGAGGATATTGAAAGTGTTTATTGGTTTGTGCGCCACTTTGAGGCCTTCTTTTTTTTAATATTCGGCTGAGCGCTTCGCTGGTACCTCTGATGTATGGGATGGACACTCGCTTCTGGGGTTGGGGAGAAGTCGACGGCTGAAGGTCCCGCATTTTGCTTCTTCTTTTTTGTTGTCTGGTTGTTTTTCGAATGAAATCATCTGTGTAGCCATTCCTCTTAAGTTCGTTGAGAACCGTTCTCTTTTCTTTCTTTAGATCCGATTCCGATGAGGAATGAGTTTCGACTCGTTTGAATAAAGAATTTACAACAGATGCCTTGTGGTTTGCCGGATGGTCGGATTGGAAATGAAGATAGCGGCCTGTGTGGGTTGGTTTTCGGTAGACTGAAAATTTTAAAATGCCGTCTTTTCGTGTAACTCGTACATCTAAGAATGGGAGTGATCCGTTCTCCACCTTTCCGTCTGTGAAGTGTCTCCCCACCTCCCGTGTTCCCCCCCCCCCCTCCTTTCTTCAAAAAAGATGCTTTAAAAGCGGCACACCGCCACCCCCGAAGAACAACCCCCCTGAAGAAGGAGCCGAATGGGCTCCGAAACGTCGGGCTAATAAAATTCAGTTATTTGGTTGGAGTCAGTCTCAAGTCCTAATCAATTTCCCAACCAGACAGGCAATTCTGTCGAAATGTTTAGCTTCAAATCTACACGCGTAAGCGTTTTTACGCTTACCCAACGAGAAAACCGTCCGTCCGTCCGTCCGTCCCGCAAGACGACCGCTTTCAAGACGGCGCCCGCAGCGGGCTGCCTCTCGCTTCAACGCCAACGAAGCGGCGAGAACACGATTACGAATTTCTATTTCTCGTGCAAGCAATATGTCCTTCCGCTATGCAGTAGACCATTAGGATGTTTTGTCAAACGCTTGTGAACTTTTAATAAATAGACTTGAGCTGGAAGTTCTTTATCGCATTTGTTTCGCCTTAGATGTTCTTAACAGACGCAGTTTACAGAGCTGCGATATCAGTTTTTAGCGGAGAGTTGCGGAATTCTAAACTCCGCACTTCTATGTTTCTTTTAGATTGCCCATTTCCGGCAATTTAAGAAAAGAAAGAAATTAGAGGTCGAGAATGAATATTCTAATTCCTTGAGCCTCTATAACCGCATCTGTCAAATGCAGCCAATTTGATTTAATTCGGTTCAGCGCGTTTCTCCCGCAAGACCATTTCTGTGTTTTGCATGTATTTGAATAAGGAGATTTGAGTTGGCCCCGCGCCAAAGGATCCCCTTAACGCACCGCAACTGCGGGACTCTAGGTCAACTCCGACCATACGTGGTCCTCTAACTTGCACCCAAGGCACGGCACGCGGGCGTCCCTGTGTTCCGCTCTTCTCGGAATGCGGCTGCAGCAGGTGCTCGCAATCGCGGCCGTAAAGCAGGGCCGAGTGTTTTCGTTTTCTTTTATTTTCAATCCTGCATATACGTCGTAAGACGCTATGCGGCAGTAAATAAGAAAGCGTCACCAGGTCAGCGGTTGCAGGCTCCACTGGTTTCCCGCTTTAAGTATATTTTTCAAGCGCTCGTGACGGTGTTTCTGTGTAGTGAACACCACAAAGGGAGCAGGCAGAGAGAAGGAATGGAACCAGTCAGTAAGAAAGGGGAGAGGAAAGACTGAGATTATATTCTTTGACGAAGAAGAAAGTCTCTCAGAGCGAGAAAAATATATGAAATTACAACACAGTAAAGAAACAGGTAAAAAAGGCGACTGACAAAGGAAGGAGAACGAAGAAAAATAAATTAATAAATGTTGAAAGCTCCAGAGAACAAAAGAAGCGACAAGAGCGAGTGGGAGGTAATAAAGCAGAGAAACGAAGAAATAAAGAATAAGCGGTTAAGAAGAATGGAGGGAATGAAAGAAGCACGATCGAATTTACTCGATTTTAACGCGCACTTTCCTTCCGAAAAAACCTTCGCTAAAATATGATATGCCCGTCAGAATCTAATACAAAACGAATACTCTAATGCGTGTTGTCTAAATCAGAGCCCGGTATCGAATACGTCCTTTACACTCCTCCAAGGCGGTGTGTTGCCATTCTGCGGGTTTTGGAATCTCCTGTCAGCGCTGAAGGTTTGAAATCATCGGACACCACCTCCGTATATAGCTGGTGTTCAAATCGCACCTATGAGTCAGAAGAACTGGCTATTTCTCTCTCCTATTATGAAAATCTCGTGAGTAAACGGTCAAGAATATTTGTTCTTTGTATTTTATGGAGTACGAAGATCAAAATGTGCGTACGATCAAGGTCACTGCACTTTCTTTTTCCGGCCGTGAAAAGTAGAGTGCCCTTTAGAATCGAGGATGCGGCATAGAGTCGAGTAAACACGGTAGGAGCAAGTGGCGGGTGCCCTTGCATTGCCGCAGCGCAAGGAAGGAGCCCATGCACCGGCGTGGCGAGGGTGGAGTGCGCTGTATTGATCCCCGACAAGGACGGAACCACCTTCGTAATTCTCTCCCTCAATTCCTTTCTTTATTTTCACCTGCCTTACGCTCAAGCTCCGGTCACTCCCTTTCGCCCTGGAGGTTGTCTTCTCGCGCATCGTCGTTGTCGTCGTCTTGCCCTCCCCAATACCGCTCCGTCGCACCCCTGCGGCAATTCCCCCCCCCCCCCCCCACCCCACTTTCCGTTGTCTCGCCTGGGCCGTGCATATACATTGTCTCAGGAGTGTCGTTGTCAGCATATTTTTTTTTCCCCTGTGCTCCGTCCCCCTTTCGGTATGGCGTATACACACATCGTACGTGGGCCCTCTCGCGCGAATGCGAAGCGTGTGTTTGCATAGGGCGCGGGTGGCTTGCCTTCTGGGCGGCAATAATGTTTCGCTCTGTCCCGTGCGCGTAGTCGGGATGCCGGTAGCGGAGGCGGGAGGAAGCCTTTGCTGTTTTGTGGAGCCTCTGTCGCGTTGCTTCGAAGCACGCGGTTATTGAATTTTGGTGGGGGTCGCGAAGGAGAGAGAGATATGAAGACATAAAAGGGTTGGTGGAAATATTAAGGCAGGTACCCGACGTCACCGAGAAAGGGCCACTCTAGAGTGCTTCCGGAGCTACCCCACACAGGGGGAGAGGGGGCAGGGGACAGAAGGTGAAGAGACTGGGACACGATAAATGGAAAATTAACTTTAGCTGCGCAAAAACGTGATATAGACAGAAAAGGAGGAATTACACAGGTGCTGAAATAGAGGCCCCTGAGCTAGTGACGCACAGCACAAGAATAGAAAACTGGGAGAAATTACGTACATTATACGTGAGGGAGACCTCACTGTGGTGCGAATTAAAGACAGGTAGGTTTTCTGTAACTTTGCATGTTACAGAAAGGCTAAAGGAATTCAGCTTAGCTTTAATAATTAATACCTTTCATATTAACTGATTACGAGATGGATATCTATGTCAAAGTTCTGGGACCCTTGCGGCCAAATATATCTATTACCTAACTGACAAGTGCGTTGCTTACAATAAAGAGATCGGATTATTTCTTTCTTTCTTTCTTTCTTGTTTCTGCTCTACCATGTTCTTTCGTTGATGTGCTATCGCTTGAGTTCGCTGTTGTACCCGCGTGAATTTTTTATTTACTTTTCAGTGTTCTGTTCCTGTTGCCATGCATATATAATGCTTGCGTTTCAGTAAAGAAAAAAAATGGCAGGCGACCGTAATCTTTGACTTAGGTGTCTCTTAGTGGCATTCGCACTTCAGCGTTGGTGTTATTTAGGTTAATTTTAGGCGAAAGCAACGCACGAACTGAACTTGGAGGCAACTGTTTTCCATTAATGAGCCGGTAAAATATCATGACACCTTCGTGTATGTGACGTCATTAGAGGCGCCAATAAATCCGCTTTCTACTTCCGGGTTTCCAGGAATTTCACCAACATCCTGCTCACATGACGAGTCTCTAAAGTCTATGATTCTGTGCTTGGTGTGCGGTAATCAGGGATTTACAATTAATTTTAATTATTCCAGACACTTCAGTAACTCAACCTGTAACTAAACTTGTGCTCTGATATCATATCTATAATGAAACCCACCCCCCGTGGTTGCTCAATGGCTATGGTGTTAGGCTGCTGAGCACGAGATAGCGGGATCGAATCCCGGCCACGGCGGCCGCATATTGATAGGGGCGAAATGCAAAAACTCCCGTGTACTTAGATTTAGGTGCACGTCAATGAACCCCAGATGATCAAAATTAATACAAAGTCCCCCACGAAGGTGTACCTCATAATCAGGTCGTGGTTTTGGCGCGCAAAACCTGATAATTTAAATCCCAATGCAAAGATTATAGTAGTGTTTCTGATATGCTAGAGTGTAGTTTCAGCCATGCAAAGCTCAGGAAATCAATTACTGATTAAGTAATTAAATATAATACTTACGTTTTAACTCAAATAACATTTTCTTTTTACAGATTTATCTTCCATGACCACCTAAAAAGGTGAACAGGTTGTTTTAGTTTTCATTTATGTACAATGGTGTTCGAACTTTGTGCGCTTAATGGTTAAATAAGTATTGGTAAAGATTATTATTGGCTGGCACCTGCTTCGACGAAGCACTCATGTGAACTGCATCGCAAATGTGTCTCAAAAGAACTGTTTCTTGGCCTAGTTGCATGTTTACTGGAGGACATAAATGCCGTAAAGGTATCGTGCCGTGATCAATAAGACTTCGTTTGTGTGCGTATCTTTCTAGCGGCAGCTACGCATTTCGTAAATGTGGCTTCAGAACGGCAGGACGAGAGCTTAGTGAGGAATGTAGTTAAACCCATCGCCAAACGGTAAGCAAAAACCAACATATCGAGAGAGCAGCACACGGACGATGCGGAGCACACGCAAAATACAGCCACGACAGCACGTCCTCGCTTTGACTATGTTAACATCTAAACCAGCGCGGTGGCTTAGTGGCTTTGGTGTTGCGCTGCTAAGCACGATGTCGCGGGCTGAAGTCACGGCCGCGTTTCGATGGGGGCGAAATGCAAAAACTCCCGTGTCCCGCGCATAGGGGGCACGCTAAAGATCCCCTGGTGATCATAATTAATCCGCAGTCCCCCACTACGGCTTGTGTCATAATCAAATCGTGGCTTTGGCATACCAAGCCCCATAACAACATTCTAAGGCCGCTCAGGTTCAATTTCATGTTCATTGATATGTGTTGTCTGATGGACTCCACAAAGCGAGTAACAAAAAAAAAAGACAGAAAGAAAAGATTGAGTCAGTTTCACGCATTTCAAGCTGTCAAAACAGCGAAGCTGGTGGTCGTTTTCTCAAGCTTGAGCTCGTGTTTAGCGCGATTTTAATGAAAGTATTTCGTCTTGCTGTCGTCGTTTTGCTAGATTCAAGCTTCGGTTCCAGATTTCGCACATTATTTGCTTGCGTGAAGTTGTGAACAAACCACAGTCTATCATACACCTTGCACCTGTGGCCGCACTCACGGTCGAGGAATTCTCTCTTGTAGCGTCCATCGGCACCCTCCATGGGAGGAATCTCTCTGCTTCGACGTCTCTGCTCGGCCTCCTAATCTCGAAGTTGGGGGTTAGCTTGGCTCTGCTGGCGCTTGGCTTGGGTTGCGTTCTCTTGTAAGTGGGGCTCTGCTTGCGCTTCCCGTTGTTGATTCTCGGCGGCAGCGGCTTCCCTCCGCTGGCCCTTTGCTCGCGCTTCTCGCTCTCGAAGCTCGGGATTTGCGCGACGTCGGCGCTGCCGCACTCGTGCGAGCTCCCGCTGCCGCTCGCACCGAGCGGTATCCATGGCGCGGAAGGGCGCGCGCCGGCGAAACATCTGCTCGTATACCCCTTTCCTCCCCCTTCCCCGGCGCGCGCTCTGATTGGTCCACTCCTACCCCCCCCCCCCCCCCCCGGCGCGCACTCTGATTGATCCTCTCTCATCCCGGCGGGCCCCGCTCCAACTGCTCCTTAAGGTCCCTGCACGTTACCGGATGGATGGATGTTGTGAGCGTACCCTTTGGAACGGGGCGGCGGGTTGCGCCACCAAGCTCTTGCTATTATAATGCCTAATGTCCTACCTACGTTAAACAATAAAAAAAGAACAAAAAAGAAAAACTGTGAACTCCCACAACAAAATTTTCTGATCCCCTAGTGCGAACTGTGCTTTTGTACGTCTCCGTTTTTTGTCGTTTCCCTACTTTTCTTCCACCAATCCTCCAATCGCCTCTTACTAATCCCTATTGCGGGCATGTTTACTTTTGATATTTCAGTACAGTGAGTGAGTAAGAACAAATAAGCTATCGTCTAAACGTCTACCTGTTCTGAAGCCATTCTGAAGTTCTACCAAAAAGCCATTACTCTCTGCCTATGCTTGAAGCTTTAATTTTGTTGCCTACATTGCTAGCCTGTATATTACCGATGTAATGGTCAACGGTCTATACGAGTGAATTCTATCTTTCTCCCCCTTACCTTTAAAAATTAAATTTATTTTATTTTGTCGCCGACTTTCTGGTATTCGTCTATCTTTTAAAGTTTTTTCCATTGCTTTTACCAGAGCTTCTTTACTTTTTGGTCCTAGTTTATTAATCAACCTAACGGGAAGCTCGTGTAGCCCTGTGCCTGTGCGCTTCGGAATTTTCTCTTCTGCTTTCTTCCAGTTGAAATTTGTTGGCACCAGCTCCTTTTCCACCTGGGTCTCTTTCATGCTCTTTTTTTCTTCAAATACAGCCTCGTCCTTGCCTTGGAAAGATTTGGCTGTTATTTTTCGGATGCAATTTATTGCCGCTTCTCCTTACAGACTGTTTCCATCTTTGTCTAGGATATCTTGTTGTATTGTTGTTGACTTTTTGCCTAATAATTTAATGTGGTTCCAAAATATTCTAGGTGCCGCTTTCTTTTCCTCACGTATTTCTGACAACCGACGTTCACTTTCATCTTTTATCTTTGCTTGCACCAGTATTTGAACCATAGACTTTTTCTCCCGGTATATTTCCCATTTACTCGTTACTTCATCCTGCGGCAACTGCGCCTTTTTTGCCTGCCTGTGCTCTCGGGATGCTTTCTGTCATTCGGCGATCGCTTCTCGCTTCTCCCTGTTCCACCAGCATTTCGGTTTCTTTTTTCCTTTTCAACGAACATGTTGTTTCCCTTTCCGTGTTTCTGTCGTTATTACATTTAGAAGCTCACTATATCCCCAGTCTTTATTTGGCCATTTGCAAAGTTCTTCTTCGACTCTAGTGACTATACTTGTTATTTGTTCAGCGTTCAAATTCGCACTGGCCATTTTGAACTCCTTGTTCTCTTTCCCAACTACATACCCCATTTCAAAATGATGCGTTTGTGGTCACTCTCTATGCTGCTATACCCTTCATCATCAATGACCATTTCTCTCAACTTATGAATTCCTCCTGTCATCAGACAGTAATCAATGGTTGATTGCCGGTTTCCCACTTCCCACGTGATCTGCCCTTCACACTTAAGCCCTGTATTCACGATAACGAGATTATGTTCCTCACAAAGGTCTAGCATTGACTTCCCGTTGTTGTCGGTATAGCCATCTAAATCTTGTATGTGGGCATTCATGTATCCTAATAGGATAATTTCAGCACCATTCCCAAAACCCTTAATATCAGCGCTTGTGCATTCCACTAACTCTTTATTCTTCTCTGTCCAATTATTTCCTGTCCACAAATACGTAACGCCAAGCCAAGTTTTTTCCTCACTCATTGTACCTGATATACAAAGATGCTCTTGACATTTTCAATTTACTCCTTTTCATTTGTCTCCCTGATGGACGAGCATTCCGACTGCTCCTCCCTTTCTTTTCGACTTAGTTCTGTTGCACCCTTCCCAAACATAATTCTCAATCACTGGCGGCTCTTCCGAGCCTCTGAGGTGCGTTTCTGTAACCGCATACACCCCTATTTGTTCTCTATTTAACTGCTTCTCAATCTCTGCCCACTTTTCCTTTCTTCTGCCGCCTGCATGTTTATGTAGCCTATTGCATGGCAAGCTCTCTTCTTGCTTTCCTCCTTTTTCTGTTATCGACGGCGATGCTCTTCTGAGGTTCCCCTAGGGGACCTTCTTCATCACTACCTACTCTGGCCTCCTGAGCGCCCGTGAGCCCCCTAAAAAAGCAACAGTGCGACCACTAAGTCGCCAGCCCACTTCTCGTGTCACCCTGTAATTGAAGTGGATCCCGTCTCGTTTATGAACCACCACACCTTCTCACTTCCCTGTTTACTTCGACAGCATCGAAGCCTTTCTCTCGGCTCCTTTTCCATATCGCCTCATTGGCAGCCACTACGGCTGTTTGTACGTGACTGTCACGTGCAGGTACCTCCGGCACCGTGCACACCACGATCTGTACCTGAGGGGATAGCTCGCGCAAGTCGTCCATCCGCTTCGCCAATCGCTGGGCTAGTCCTGTACCTTTCCTGTTTAGGACGTCATTTAACCGACCTGCTACTATGACAAGGTTGCGTACGTGGGCATTTCCCGCGAGCTTTTCTTTTGCTCGGTCCGTGACAGAACCCAGTGTCCGCCCTGGAAATGTCCCTACCGCCACTCTTTTATCGCCTTTCACCTTCTCCACAATTGCTTCTGAGCACCTAACCAGGTTTGAGTCGCCTGCGATAATCACGCTTTCACTCTCTCCTACCTCTCCCTGCTTCCCTTTGTCCTTTTCCGCGTGATTCGGACTCGACAAGGGGCATTTTCCCCTGTGCTCCTGCTCTTTCCGCATGACGACCTCAAAGTAGGTGCCGCTCTTTCCAGCTAACACTTCACCACGTTGCACGCATTCCACGTACTTTGCTAGCACTCCTTCTCCTGTCACCTCGGGGGACTGCGTTCCATTGTCATTCTCGTTCACAATGGCGACCCTGTTCAGCTTTTCCTCGGCTGCTTCAAGTGTTTTTTCAACTACCTTTTGTGCATCACGTTCCCTGTTTAGCTCATTTTTGAGCTCTTCCACCTGTTTGACAAGCTCTTCCTGGAAAGCCTCCATTTTCTGCAGCCGAGTATCTACATCACAGTGTGTGCCGGTTGACTCGATTCCCTCGCCATTCTCATCGGTCCCCCCCATCTGCCTTGAGGGACCCCCCGCGCACTGCCTGCTTTCCCGGCTTTCTCGCCATGCATTGCACGGCTTTCTCTGATGCAAATACTATCACATTAATACTATAATATTATAATAATGCAGAGCACGGGCCTTTTAGCAAAAACCGATACGCACAGGATCCAAATCCTCAAAATGTCGCAATGCAACTCTCACCACTGTTTCAAAAGCAATCAAGGCTTACCGCTCCTACCCTCGGCGCGCCCTCTGGCGGTGAGCTCCGGGACACCCCCCTGCATTACACCGGACGCCGGACGGCGAAGGCTCGACTTAGAACAGCTCCGCTGTTAAAAAAGAAGTATCGTCCGCAAATTTATGGGCTGCAAGTTGGTGCGGAGTTTCCAATTCTATGAACCACAGTCTGCGAATTTTCGCTTGCGAACTTAAGTTTATTTTTTTACACATTCGTCGTGTCGAGATTTCGTTATGAAGCGTTATTACGCAAGATTTTTGAACGTCATGCTATGTCCGCTAATTATACATGCACTATTCATGAATTTATGATCCATGTGTTTGTACGACTCTTGTTGAATATTGTTTCTTGTAGCACTCTTTAAAACGTTTTCATGCATTCTTTATTGTTATTAATTATAGTAGAGCTAGTTCTTCGCTATCCTATTTTCCCGATGCTTTCATCGTTTGGTAAACAATACAGATGAAGCAACACATTGACAAAACAGAACATTGAATGAAGTAGTGCTACTAGCAGACATGTTCATGCATGACAAAAAAAAAAACAGGCTAAATGATGTTGCAGCGCAGTAGCGAATAGACGCAGTCAGAGAACGAAACGTTTATAAAATGGCACATACTTAACAGCTCGTCGACGAAGGAGCGTTGTGACGAAACAGCTCAGTGAGCAGGCAGCGAAACTACAACGCATGCAACATCAGAGCACTGCAACACTAAGTTGTTGCCGCTTATCGAGGTGTTATGATTGCTGGAGGCAAAATTCACTAATCGAATTTATCGCTTCCGCATGCGTTTATATGAGCTCTTTGTCAATATCCAATTATTTTATTGTTCCTTAGTCCCGGTGTTCGAGGAGCGCCGTGTCGTACCAAATTTTTTGAATTTATGGTTAATTAATTAATTGTTGCCTGATGTCCTACCTGCCGCGGTGGCTACTAAGCGTGAGGTCGCGGGATCAAATCCCGGCTGCGACGGCCGCATTTCGATGAGGGCGAAATGCAAAAATGTCCCGCGCATTGGGGGTCGAAATTAGTCTCGAGTCCCCCTCTACAGCGTGCCTTATAATCAAATTGCGGTTTTGACACGTAAAACCTCAGGATTCAATTACATTCTGATGTCTTGAAGTAACAACTGGGCTATCAGAGGTGGTCTAACTGCTCAGGTTATCTAACGTACACTTGTATCAAATACACGAATGGGTTTGCCCCTGTCCCTTCAGAATGTGGCTGAATCGTTCTTGGACCATAGCAATTGATGAAATAATGAAGTAATTAATTGATTGCGTTATGTATGTCCTTACTTGATGTGTCTATGTTCAAGTGCGCTGCCTTATCCGGGCCCTTTATTTCCTCGTTGCACCTCCAAGACGTCGTCGGCAGAGTGGTGCTTTGCGAAAATCTTGCTCCACGATCGCCGTGACTTTAAGTGGCCGGGCGTACACGCGGCGACGCCTGCCGTCGCCGCGTGCACGTTTGCGTGCCGTGCACGTATTGCGTGCTAGCGAATGGCGAAACGCCGTACGCGCGCGAGGACGAAGACGCTGAGCTCTCGTTAAACGACGACGACATTTAAACGAGGAAAGTATGCGTCGGTGCGCTTCTCATCCCGCTGGGTAGCTGTTGGTGCAACGACGAACGTTTGGAGAAGCGATTTTCGAGCATTGATATTTCCTAAGCGACGCTAACGGGAGCAACAGTATAAATTAGTTTATATGCTGCTAAAATATATTTTGAAAGCCGTTCGCGCATTTGTTCGGTGGGAGAAGGCTGATATCTGACAGAAAGCTCCCGTAGTTTATGGTAACTATATTGCGCTGCTGATCTTGAGGTCGCGGTTTCGATGCCAGCGTCGGCAGCGACCGCAATTCGATGGCGGCGAAATGCACAAGACGCGCGTGTTCTTAGGTTAAGGGGAACGTTAAAAATGACCGCATGGGGGTCAAAAATTAATCCGGAGTCCACCGCTACGGCGTGCTTCATAATCAGATCGTGGTTGGTGGTGGCGGTGGTGGTGGTGAATTGTAGCAACAGGCGGGTTTAGCCTGGCGAACAAGGCCGGCAATTGCTCCGCCCGAGCGTCTCGCACAATACCGCTGATGGGTTTCACCATATGTCCATCAAACCGGTCTCTCTTAAGAAATCGATGAAGAGACGTGAAGTTTCTTTTCGGGCTATAACTGATCCCGCGGGAAATATAAGGTGTTGCAGGCGCGCATGCGGAAGGTTCTTGCTTTGCAGATTCTTCAGGAGAGAGTCTCTTTCATCTTGGAATTGCTGGCAGGACCACAAAAAGTGCTCAATGTCTCCTGTCTCGTTGCATGCCGAACAGTTCGGAGAATCGATTCGCCCCGTTTTAAATAACCAGGCCGGTGTATTTGCAGATCCTGTCCTTATTCGATATAGAAGTGTGGCTTCCTCTCGGTGCAATCGCTTGGTTACGCAGGGCATATGCGGTGGAACCCAAAGCGACGCAAAGTGATTTCGAATGTCAGATTTTTGCACTTGATTACTCTTTGGGGCCTTGATTTTGGGAGCATGATAGAGCGCTGCGTATGCAAGCGCATCAGCTTTTTCCTTTCCTGAGATACCAATGTGGGAAGGAATCCATTGAAACTTTACTGTGAAGCCTTTGTTGTTGAGCTCTTTCACGATGGCTAGTGATTTGCGTGGGAACTTGAGGGATGGCAAACCACGGTATATTTGTTGTAATGCGGCCTTTGAGTCCGTAAGGACAACCACATTCTGCAGAGGCAAAGTCTTTAATTTGCGCAGAGCAGAAGCTATTGCTGCGCCTTCCACAACTGTCGACGAGGCTATACAGCCCAGACGGCCAGACCACGTATATCTTAGAGAGGGAATATAGAATGCAGCTGCACAGCGGTCTTCGTCTGCCTTGACAGAGCCATCTGTGTATACTTGTAGGTGACTCGGGTAAATCGTGTTCAGGTGTTCCAGGACTAATGACTTGGCTTCTGCAGATGGAATGCAGCTCTTTGATTGCAATCGTGGTACACTTAAGTTGCATATGATGTCCTCGAATGTCCAGGGTGGTTCTATCCTTTCCCTCTGTCTCGAGCAGCGCAATCCTAATACGCGAAGCGTGTTCAATGCTGCATAAAAATGTGAGCGTGGTTCTGTCATGTGAAACTCCAGGATTTAATGTAATTCTTTAAAGGTACCAGAACGAAACCCTGGATGTAGTTGTGGTGGATAGTAGCTACAGGCAAGTTTATTTAGCCTGGCCATCGAGGCCGGCGATTGTTTCACCTAAGCTTCAGTATCACCGCACGCTCAGCAAATAAGTGTCTCTGTAGGAACGCAAGAAGTGAAGCTTCCTTGCAAGCTATCACCAACCCTTCTCGAAACACACAAAGAGTTGCAGTCACGCATGCGGAAGGATGCAGGCCTATAGTAGAAGGTGTGGAGGCCATCTTTACGTAAGAATAGCAGTGGCTCATAGAACGTATCGTTCATAAGACAGCACCGATGAATCTGTTTGGTCAGTCCATAGATTGGCTCTGAGATCGTCGTTCCTGGAAATAGCCACAACTCAGCTAGCTTTCAAGTAGAGTGGTTTGCTGGGCAAATTGGTGCCTGGTAAGAATATGATAATCCCAGCGGGTGAAAAAACATGAGATTTGTCCTTCGACCTTTCTTTCACTTGTGTTCGCGTTTCTTGGCCGGCTGGAAGCACCATACCTTCACAGCTATAACTGTGTTTAAGTCATATATTTCGGACCACCGTATGTTCGGAAGAGATCCGAAGTTTACGCTGTATTACACGATTGCCGTGAAGAGTTACTTGTCTATCGGTCGTTGTAGTTGCTAGGCGATCGTCGTAAAAGAGTCAGTCAATAGCTCTCCCCGCCATGCTCTGCTGGCGCCGGCATCGAAACAACGCGCAGTACTTCTTGCGCAACTTGCCATATGACGACCTTGGCGGCTGTTCGATACAATATCGGATCCACCCCGTTTGACACCGACGCGCATGGACCATGAAGCGTCTCGTTGATGAGCCCTTATGGCAGCATGCGAACGGGCCAAGAACTTTCTCGTGTAACTTCCTTAAGCAGATCGGGATTCCCTATTGAACATTCGCACGATGACCCTGACAGGGGTTTATAGGCCAATTTTTCATCGGACTCTTTAGGATAGCGTGCGTCGTGTGAAAATTTATTGTTTAGTGGAGAGGGCTGGATATTTCTCATTGGGATGCTTTAAATGTGCTAGCTGAACCCGTCATACTTTTTTCTCCCTACAGCTTGCGCTTGATGAGAAAAAAATCCCGTCAGAAGTTTTTTTATTGTTCCGGTTAAGTCTGACGGCGGCTGTACGCAACGTCAGTGCGGCGCAATCGTGGAGAATTAAATTTCATTTCATCTCGAAGGGAGAAGAAATGGGGAGTGAGAAAAAATAATTGCGCAGGAACAGCTTGACGAAGCCCGGTCCCTTTATGCACAGTTCGGTGGCACTGAATAAATATAAGGAACGATTGGGAGATGCAGTCAGACAGTCGACTGCAAACGCTGCTGTACCAATGTACTGCATTTCGCACATGAAACCATAAGGTGTTCTTAAAAAAATAATAACAAAGCAAGAAGTACAACTGGAAAGCAGGCGCGTGTAACACGCGTTTATAAACATGTTGTTTCATAGGGGTGAAACAGAAACACGAGAAAAGAAATACCGTAAGATTTACGGATAGGAATGCAGTATAGTAATGCTGTCCAACTTCTGCGGGAAACATTTGTGAGAATGGCCGGCTGGAGAGACAGAAAATGATAAATGAAAGGCAGGGAGATTAACCAGGACTGAGCCCGGTTGATTGCCTGTGGGAAGAGAAAATTGGATGGGGGAATGGAAAATAGGAGGGAAAGATTAAGAGAAGAAGGGAAAGTCCTCTGTAATATCGCCGACGGGGTATCAACTGTAGCAAGTAAAACACGTACCGGAGAGAAACACGCCCTGCCCATCCTGCCCTTTCTTTCATCCTCTGCTTGTGCGTTCTAACGAATGCGGTACGAAGCGCCACTGCGTCGTGCCTTTATTTACTGTAACCACTCTGTGAAGACCTGTGGTATAAGTTTGTGTGTAGTGGCAGTCGAACATTTTAGCCTTTTCAATAACAAACTGTGATGGGCTGTCAGTTAATGTTTCAACGTTACACAATGTTATTCCAAGGGGCCAGCAGACTAAATTGAAGGAAAAAACAGCGTATTAAGGTGATATTTTGTGCATTTGTTCTAGTGATATTTATTGTACTTCAAGAGAAATTATTTACCGATTTAGTTTTCTGTCAGTCATGCCGCGTTTCATCACGAAGAGTTTTTGTCACTTCCCCAAAACACTAGAAAAAGTTTATTATTAGCTGCAGACGTTACGAGGCAAAACTACTCATTTACCCCTGCGGTCAGAAGGCGACACGTGGAATGTCCCGTGAATTATGGTAGTGCCTCTCGCCGCGGTAGCCCGGTGGTTTTGGCGCTGCGCGGCTGAGCTCGTGGTCGGGGGATCGAATTCCAGCCGCAGCGACCGCATTTAGATCGGGGCGACACGCAAAAACGCTCGTGTACTTAAATTAAGGCGCCCGTTAAGGAACTCCGGGTGGACAAAATTAATCCAGAGTCCTCCACCACAGCAAGCCTCATGATAAGATCGTGGTTTTCGCTTGTAAAACCCCAGAAAGAGAAAAATAAATCTTAATTTCTAACCAGGCGCTTTTTCGTCGCCCAGAGGTGGGTCACCTCCTTATTTCCGATAGCCTGGCTTGTAGTGACGCCAGAATTTTTTTTCGTCCTCGTTGAGAGAGATAAAGAGGAAAGGCAGGGAGGTTAACGAGATATCAGTCTCCGGTTTGCTACCCTACACTGGAGATGGGAGATAGGGGTTAGAAAGAGGACAGAAAAGAAAACGTTAAAAAACACGCACACACGGAGGCACATACACTCACGAGGCGTTCCAGTTAAAGACGTTCACAAAGGCCGGTAGATCGCAAAAGGCGCAATAGTGCTTGCACGGCCTACTGTGACGGTAGGTTCTTTCGATGGTGCAAAATTCTTTTTTCCGGTAGCGGTTGGTCGTCCAGCTGGTCAAGTTCGTGGCGAAGGCATTCCCTCTGTGGACTGTACTGCGGGCAGGCGCACAAAATATGGCCAATCGATTCTTCATGGCCGCAGTGGTCACAGGTCGCGGTGTCGGTCATCCCTATGCGGAATGCATAGGCTTTGGTAAAGGCAACGCCCAACCACAGCCGATATAAAAGTGTGGCGTCTCTACGGCGAAGCTGTGATGGCGCTCGAAGTCTTAATGTGGGATCATGTGAGTACAGTCGCGTATTTCTTAATTGCGGCTCATTCCATTGCGACGCGGTGCACTGCCGAGCAAGAAGGCGGAGCTTCCGTGCTGCGTCAGTCCGAAAGGCACATTGAACCCGCGACCTCGTGATTAGGCCTTGCCTTTGCCATATATGGCTGATTTTTGTTTGTTACCACGAACACAATTGAAATAGCCCAATTTGCAGCCTTATTTCTCTTTGACCTTCATTTTCTCAATTAATAATCAGCCCATTACCGAATTAGGAAGCACTTTTTCGGCATTGGGGTTTTGAAAGACTACTTTATCAGTCTAAGCCGATTTAGTATTTCTGTTCAGTGTCCCTTTAATTTCCCAGCAGCTGAGTGTCCCTGTTTTTTGCCCCCTTGCCACTACTGGACAGTATTGGCAATGACAGATCGCGTACACAAATACGTAAGCCTTGAGTGAAGCTATTAAAGTGAGTGGCTGTAATTTCACTACTGCTGCTTCGCAAGTGTCGTGGAAACCCATCTCCGGCACTTGCGCTCACTCCAGCGCTCACGACGCTCACGGATAAAGGAGCTTTGCCTTGCGCGCCTTTCTCTCCTCCTCCTCGGCTGGTCCTCGGACGTGGTCGAATACTCGCTACTGGCCGCTTTTTGCACGCCTATGGGGCATTTCGACCTGCCATATGGTGGCAAAGACGTTTAAGTAAATATTAAACACAGCGTATCATGCGCGGCGCAGCCTGTGCCAGGATTAAAAAAAAGCAGTTGCTAATCGATGGCGTTATACTGCGCTTAATCTTTCAACATTTTCTCAATATCGTCTTGTAAACATAGCAGGGCAATAATCCTCAGTGCACACCTATGATTATCGCAAATTGTAGCAATTATAACACAACATTTTGTTGAAAATGATCACTTTGGAAAGTCAGAATGCATGTTGAATCTAGAAAGACAAAGTTTAGGCAGCAACCATCATGCCGATGCTGGCTGAACCGCCGTATTTGCAGCTCCCGTACGCAGTGTAGCACTGGAGTCCTAGTAATTTCTGTAGCAAATTCGATGTCGCTGCCTTCGCCGTGGTAGTAGTCCAATGCTGGATGAAAGCATCTCCTGACGATCTCCAATTTTATCAACGCTTTGTCAAAGCCTTTTGTAAAATCCTTTTCTACATTGACTGCAATACCAAAAGCAGCGGACATGAGTTCTCTCTCAGCGACCTCCATCACCCTTGTCTTGCGTCAGCTGGTCTCAACCAATCTCCGCAAATCTCGTCACAACAACGTAATCTGTGCCATTTTTCAGCACGCCCGTACTGTTATTCAAATGGATGACTGACTATCTTGTCTTCGCTTTAAGCCCAACGTTTCCTCCTGCAGCCAACTAGAATATCAGCTATACTTGTACTTGGTTTCTAATTTGCGCTGCCATCTTTGTATTTCCTTTCTTACACAAACATTTATTTTTCGGAGCTAGCCTTCGAAAGCCATGCACTTGTAGTTTACCTACTTTACAATTACGTCATCCAAGCATTCCACGATTGCACGCAAAAAAAATGAATAATAAATAAATACAAACTAACGTCTACCGAGCACTGTGTGGAGGTAAACACCACCGGGAGGACAACATTGACAACTTGCATATTTGTAAACACGAGCACAGTGCAGGCACAAAATGCAGATGACTACGTTCACACATTTCTTCCTCACTGTTCGCTGCTTCGAATAATACATTTGCCAACTAACTGTTGAAAACTTGAATACGCCTGTCTACTGCGGAGAAAGTTCACACCGGTAATATTTGCCTTCTCACAGCGACACCCGTTGCGCGTGCTCACTTTCCCGCTCGTTTTCACGTACACCGGTACCGTTGCTGGAATCCGAAAATTGTTTGCGAGAAAATCACTACGAAACGAAAGAAAGAAACATTCTCAATGTACCGCGAGGATTCCAGCTTACTACTGCAGATTGGCAGCCCATAATTCTACTTGAACTAGGAAAGCACAGCGCCAACTAAGACGATCACGAGCGGGAGAACTACACAGGACAAGCGCCAACTTAATCTATTTTTATTCACAGAAAAATCGGCAAATATAAGGGAAATCACAGACATGCACACAAGGACCACAATGCCAAACGGTTCAAGATATGACATTTCGCTTTTAAAGAGGGTCACAGAAGTATCACTAACACAGTTTTTGCCTCTTTGGAATGCTTTTAAAACCTCACGTGCCTTTGTGTGTCTGCTTCTGCCTAGGATCTTTATCTCTCAAAGCCATGGTTCACACTTCTTGCAGTAGAGGCATTGTTTCCGTGGTGAATATTCTGCCGCCCGGTCACACATTTCCTTCAATTTGCTGATTTTTCAGTGAACAAAAATAGATGAAGTTGGCGCTTGTCTTGTGTGTTTCTCCCGCTCGTGATCGTCGTAATTGGCACTGTTCTTTCCTAGTTCAAGTCAAGTATGCACCATCTAACCAAAATGAATGTTGTTCTGAACCATAATTCTGCCTTCTAGCTATTCCGCTTTTTATTTTTTCTTTAATGCATGGGAAGCAAGACTGGTAAGATATTACACTGTGCCAATGCTACACAACTGGAGAACACCGATCCCGGAGAGCGTGATCGTGCCAGCAGCTGCCATGATTGGCTAACGCCCGCTCAACGTCACGTGTACTGAATAGTGCTGACATCCGCACCGCCTTCCGTGTTGTGGCACGTCGCCTTTCCAGTTGCGGAGGCGTTCCTAAATTTTCTCCCCCCCCCCCCCCCCCCACACACGCATTGACAATGCCTGAGTGCGTCTGCTTCATCTTCATTAGTCTTCTCTAAACGCTAGGCTTCTTCGCATGTTTACTGGCTGGCGTTGACGTCGTTTAATTTTCTTCAAGGATAGCGTGAAAGCTAATAACGGAGTAGCCCAAATATGCATTTGAGAAAAGTCGTGTAGATCCAGTACTAAGAAGCTAAAGGGTTGCTTTAGTCGAACTGTTGGCTAAGTTCAGATAGGTGTAAGGGGAGGAAGAAAGCCGGGTTTTTCCGCTTCACCACCGGAAGGTACAACTTCAGCGAATGAATACCAATTTCAGTTCTTGTGCTTCTCGATTCTTCGCTCGGACCTGCTAATGCTCACTCCAACAAACACTGTAGGAAACGTTCGAAACGTTACAGCTTGCTATACTTCGTCAGTTAGCAGGCTGATCAGCTTCAGGCTGGTCCGGGGTGGTTATTACACTACATATATTCATTTTAGTCGCAATAAACTTAGTATCAATCAATCAATCAATCAATCAATCAATCAATCAATCAATCAATCAATCAATCAATCAATCAATCAATCAATCAATCAATCAATCAATCAATCAATCAATCAATCAATCAATCAATCAATCTCTCCATTTATCTGTCTGTCTGTCTGTCTCAACTGGTAATTTTTCTCTAAAACCAATTTAAACTAATATTAGCGTCGTAGTATGACCTACAGGCTTTTCTCGCTTAGAATAATTCTGGACTCTGAACGCTGCCGCCATTTTGGCCGCTTTTTTGGCTGACACAAGCGGTAGCTTCTTTCTATAGGTGCTGCACGCTTTTAGTGACAAAGAGTGCGACCTGACGTAGCGGAAAACGTTTCCTAATGTCAAAGCCGGGATTGCACTGCCCGCATCTTTCGAGCATCGTTCTTCCGGAACACAACGGTTGCCGGTTTTAAACTTGTCTCTCCGCTTCTTCCACTCAGCTGAGCGGCTCCGCGAGGCCCGCATTAGCATTTCTCACTCCCGCGTGTGCAGCACAGCGTGCCGAGCCAGGCGCGAGATGGTTCGATGCACACGCTCCATTGACAAACAAGTCGGCTGCCTCGCTCCATCCGAACGGGCAACGGAGACATCGAGATCACTCCTCGCTCTGCGACGGTGCCCAAGCGAAGGGCGCACGACTGCACTCTACGCGGAAGAAAGGGCAGGGTGATATAAACGTCGCCGGCAAACACTGGGGACCCAGTAGTAATATGCAGCGTTAGAGGATGTTTCTTCACTGGTGAATACGCAAGAAGTAACGCTGAAGGGATACTTAAGGAATGCTAAAGGAGTCAGATCAGGTAAATCGAAGATTGCAATGACTGAACGACGGCGCAAGGTGCGCTATATTCAGCAGTGATACGCAGGGGGGCGATCTTATCACGGTTCGAAAAGCAAACTGTTCGTTTGCTTTCGCGTGATTCACCAGAATTGCGCTTTTGTCAGCCAAAACGCAATTTTGATCAATCACGCGAGGGAAAACGAACCAACCGCTTCCTGAACCGTGATAAGCTCGCACTTGAGGTCTCGCTCGTTTCGTTTCGTGCGGGCAGTCTTCGCTGCTAAGAACAAAACAACGCGTTATTTTTTACCTGGTGCATAAGCAACGTAAGTATTAGTAAACATACGTTCGTAAAATACCCAAAAGAGCCCCCCTTGTCATGAGGCGGCTTGGTTAGCTAGAAGATACTCGAGAACGAAACACCAGTGGCGACACCGCCTTGAAGTTCCCGCGCCTGGTCGCCGTGGCGTAATGTATTTTGATGGCTCTGTCCTAGTTAATTGGTGATCGGCTAAGATAGACTGCATTGTATTCTAAAGAAACCAAAGACTGGGCTAAATGTGCTATAATGTAAATCTATTCCAAACTACAGAGTCGTCACACCGCAAGACACTCAAGGCACTCTCCAAAATTTTGCGTTCGAGTGCCTTATTAGAGACATTCTAGTTCTCACGGACGTTCCCGACCTCCTCTATATATTTTTCTTGTCTTTGCTTTTTCTCCCCTATTCCTTCCGTCTTTCATTTCCCCTTACCTTTCCCCCAGTGCAGGGTATACCTAAACAGAATCTTCTCCGGTTAACCTCCCTGCCTTTTCCATCTCGTTTACCTTCCTCTCTATTCCAAACTTATCCATTCCAACTGTGCAATCACCCTTCCGCAATTGCTCAAAAAAAATTTTCTGGCCACCCCTACTTCGCCTGTCTGTCACGCGACGTCAAGAAAACCGCGATAGCTCACTATCCGATATGACATTTACACACTGAATATGCATGAAACTGACCGAACAAAAAAAAAAAATTATTATTCGACGCCTTTTCGCCATAAGCTCTCTGCTAATGGTCAAAAGATTTCGTGCTGCGCCCACCTCGTATCTCTGTCACGCGGCGTAAAAGAAAAACCGCGAAAACTCACCGCGTCAAAGTGACGTATGCGCGTTAAAGATGCAGTAACAGGCCGAACAAAACTGAATGTTTTTTCTCAGTAGCCGGAGACTAATTAATTTAATTATGGAGTTTTACGTGCCAAAACCACTTTCTGATTATGAGGCACGCCGTAGTGGAGGACTCCGGAAATTTAGACCACCTGGGGATCTTTAACGTGCACCTAAATCTAAGTACACGGGTGTTTTCGCATTTCGCCCTTTTCGAAATGCGGCCGCCGTGGCCGGGATTCGATCCCGCGACCTCGTGCTCAGCAGCCCAACACCATAGCCACTGAGCAACCACGGCGGGTAGCCGGAGACTGCCCCGTTCCGAAAGGAATAGAAGATATGGCTGCCCGCCGATCGCTTAGACGCTCGCTACTAGCAGTTGCCGGAGAGCATGGATTTATTTGCGTATAATAAAATTTTTTGGTGGCAATATAACATTATCAAGCCTTTTCGGCGTGAATAAGACATTGCTCTGCCAACTTTTCTTTGCTGAGAATCCGTTTTAGCAGGATTCTTAACTTTCCGTAGTACGCCGCCGCGATCTTCGACGAGCCACCGCGAGCTAAGTAAGGGCAAGCGGACCAATCGTAGACGCCGGCAGCACCCTCCTCACCTTCCTCACCCGGTTATCTCTTTTCACTGCGCTGGCTCGGCCCCATCGAAATTCTCTCCGCTTAAGCGTGCTCCTCGCCGATTGTCAGCCCAATTAGATAAGAAAAAAAAAACCGTCAATGTATGCAATGTTATTCGTTTTGAAAGCAAACAAAAGTGATCTCTTATAAACGAGGAAAGCGTTTGAGTGGGCTGTTCGGACATTGTTGCGGGTCACCGCCCGATGCTAGTAGCGCTGGCGGTTGCGTAAATGTGACGTAAAAAAATTATTGGGTTTTACGTGCCAAAACCACGATCTGATTATGAGGCACGCCATAGTGGGGAAGGGGGGGGGGGGGCTCCTGAATCTTTTCACCACCAGGGTTTTTTAACGTGCACCTAAGTGTAAGTACACAGGTGTTTTGGCATTTCGTCCCCCTCGAAATGCGGCCGCAATGAAATTTCACATCAGTAAATTGGAATAAAAAGAGATTGCAATAGTTTTACGTTATAGGGTCCTTAGTTTCGAAATTGTACTGCTGCGACAACTGCTCAAATAAGAAACAGTACTTTGAAATCAGTTACGTCACACTAACGTACCGCCACTGGGGTTCGGGCGGAAAATTCAAAGAAACAAAGTTCGGCCTTGATTTCTTCTTCTAGTGAATAACCAGCCCTTTACCGTGAAATTAACGAAACTATTAAAAAAATAATGTTCTGTCTGTATAAGCTCAGTGTGCCTCTAAACGGAGACAAAACAACACCAAATCGGCTTAAACTGTTTAGCACGTCATTCTTTCAAAACCGTATTTCTATTGATTTAGCAGGAAAAAAATATTACTCAAGAAAATGAAGGTAAGACTCCATTTCAGTCTCTCGCCGAAACCTGAACGTCGGTACGCCACTGTGACGTTAACAACATATTTTCTCGTATTCGGGCCTTCTTAGCGCAGAGAAAGTTGCCTAAGTTAGCTGATTTGATTCTTCTATTTCTTTTTACCGACGAATATGTCCTTGATTGCAGATAAACACTTAATTCCACCCTAGACGCCATGTCGAAATCTTTGACGGGATAATTAGCTGGAGCGTGAACACCATGGCGGCGCCATGGAAAGTCGCCTCTGCAGAACTACCATCGGTATTTCAACTGTAGATTTTTGAGGTTGATCGGCCGATCAAAAACACCGACTTGACGTTTCGTATTGCAGCCTCGTTATAGAGCAACATACTGAGGACAATGTCAGCGTGAAAAGCCATTAAGCAAAAAAAAAAAAACCTCTCGGTGAAGTGGGGCTCTAAGGTGACATTGAAGTGATGATCTGGTGGGACACTTTTAACCTAACTCGTTACAGTGATGCGCAGAAGTGGAACTTCGAAGTGGCACAACAAGGTGGTATTCCGAAGTGACATATTAAACTGACATTCCAGAGTGGTGTTTCTA
This sequence comes from Dermacentor albipictus, assembly GCF_038994185.2. Taxonomy (NCBI): domain Eukaryota; kingdom Metazoa; phylum Arthropoda; class Arachnida; order Ixodida; family Ixodidae; genus Dermacentor; species Dermacentor albipictus. The sequence continues at coordinate 9,201,692 of NC_091829.1, read as the reverse complement.
ATTGACGTTCCAAATTGTCTCTCAAAGGGATGCCCCTAAATGACCCGAATGGTTACCCCAAAATTATACCTCAGTGGCATCTTTTGACAACTGGTTCAGCTACCGTACTTTATACACGGTCAATATAAAATTTGGCAGTTTCGCGATAGCGAAAAGGTTTAGATTAGTGATCAAGGTCTTCGGACGGTGTTGTAACGTCAGGAAGGAAGCACGTTGATGGGTGAAGTTTGTTAGATAAATAAAAGAAAGGCAGGGACGTTAATGAGGGCTGAGTCCGGTTGGTTGTACCTGCAATGGAAAGGGGGAAAGGGTTCGTTGGTTCCAGAGGGCACTCAGGGTCTAAGAAGGAAGGAAGGAAAAAAGTGGAGAAGGAAGCGCAGGGAGGTTAACCAGTTTAGCTTAACCGGTTTGCTACCCTACACATGGGAACGGGATGGGGGGGATGATAGATGGGGAGAAGAGATAGAGAGAGTACATAACACGGCACACACATCGTTAGAGACAGTCCGTCACTCTTGCGCGGTACGTGACATCAATGTCACAGTCGCTTGTCCAAGCCCGTCTTCTTCATAAACCGAAGTAGTCCCTCCGTCACCTTCAGATGCGATGTCTTCTGTCGGCAGTATGTGAAAATAGTTGCAACTGACAATGGTCTATTGTCAAGATGTGCTAGAACGGATGCCAGGAACTGTCTCTGAACATTATATTCAGGACAGTAGCACAGAATGTGTTCCAGCGTCTCCTCGCAGAGACAGGCATGGCAGAGAGTGTTGTCGGCCATTCCAATGCGAAATTAGTAAGATTTCATGAAGGCCAGCCCTAGCCATAAGCGATAAAGCAGGGTGCCTCACTTCGGCGGTGTCCAGTTGGCATACAGAGATGCATCAAAGAGGGCAGGTCGTATTGACGATTGCTCGGGTTGTCTGGCTGCTAGGTGTGCACCATAGAGAGAGCGTGATCTCCCGTGCAAGCACTCGAAGTCTGCTGGCTACTTCGGACCGTGAAAGTGGTATGGCCTCTTCCTGTGTGTCTTCAAGAGCTGCCCAAGCGGCTTTATCGGCGTCTTCATTTCCTATGACGCCGCAGTGACTTGGCAGCCGCTGAAACGTCACGTGATGTCCTTTCTCATGTGATGTATGGAGTAGGCATCTAATATCGAACACGAGCTGCTCGAATGGCCCGCGACGCAGAGCTGATAGCACAGATTGTAGGGCTGCCTTTGAGTCACTGAAGATTGAACATTGTCGAGGTGGTTCCCGATTGACGAAACAAAGTGCAGCGCGAAGAGAAGCTAGTTCCGCAGATTTCGATGTCGTTGGGTGGTCAGTCCTAAAGATGATGGTAATAGCTCTTGGTGGGACGACCACAGCACCGGACGAACACTGGATGCTTGTGGAACCATCAGTATAAAAATGTACACTGTCCGCGTACCTCTCGTGCAGAAGTAGACACAGTTGTTTCAGCACAGGCGACGACAGCTCAGACTTTTTCCCGACTCCTGGTACGCTGAGATGGACTGTGGCTTCTTCTTAGACGCAGAAGTACAACGACAAACTTACCTCGGGCTTCACCACTGCGTCTAAGAAGATTATTATGTGCGTGATGGTATCGTATACAGCCTAACTATCTTAAACAAAACCATATGTACTTAGCCTTTGTTAACTATATTAAAAAACAGCGGCTGTAATTTCGGAATTACAAGCTACTCCAGTGTTCAAGGCATGGTCGTTTGACGGGAACGTCTGGATCAACAATGCCTTAGAAATTCACAGTACTTAAGTCAGGTATCTAACCTGTACTGCGTTTTCCCTAAACATCGTATGCCACGCTGTTCAAGGCTAGATAGATAATTCAAGAGTACGCTAAAGGTTTTGATAAGTTTAGCATTAATCAGCGCTTGTCTCCCACTCGATCACTCCGACGTCGCTAAATAACTTGGAAGAATATTTCTTTTCTCCAATACGATGTGTACCTCAGATAACTTTATTTTCGTCTTCGACTCCATCGCGCAGTGTCTGAAAGTGGCGGCAGCATTGTAGCCACCACTGCACACACGCTTGCGTCGCAACAATGTCCAGCACCCCAGCGCCCGCGGGCCTGTATAGCGTGGCGAGATAGTTGCTTCACCGCATACATTGTGCAACGTAATTTTCGCCCGTCTCTCGCTCTTTCTGTCTCTCTCACTCTTTGCCTGCCGCCACTTCGGAGCTCGCACGACCGTGAAATTTCTGCCTGTGTCGAGTTTGGGTTTTCGATCCTCTGCAGAGTCAATCAAGCGGCCTGTCTGAAGCCAATCTGTTGTGTAGTTTTGCGGGCGTGGTTGCTCAAGAAGCGAACGCAATAACGTTGGCCGAGGAGGGCACACGGTCTTTCCAGAGAGTTCGAAATGCGGACGCGATGGAGAAGCAAGCTCGAAGGAACAGTTTCAGATCCTAGATGGTCTGATGTACTTCCCCATGTTCATTTCTAGACGTCGCAGAAGCTCTTTTGAAGCTGCTTGAAAGTCTGCAGAAGTCTAGCTAGCCTTTATTCACAGTCTTTGGAAGTTGGACGTAAGTTTCATTTGCATGAGCTTGCAAACTATAGGGGCGGATTCTGAAGATTTACAAGGCAATGGGACACGGCTGAAAGAGGCAAAATCAAAGAGGAGATATCGATGCGCAACGCAGTGAAAAAGAAAATGTTGAGTTGCATTGCGCCGTTTTAACGATTTTTGATGCGTTGTTTTGGGTTTGGGGCTCGATAACGTAATCGCTGTTCAGTGTGCTCGTAATGTGGCGTTGTCACAGCGGTCCAATGAACCGCAAATGTAACATGTTGGAGTGTCATGTATGGACGTCTGTTTTCTTTTTTCTTTTTTTCTTGCGTGGTTCGGTGTTCGAATTTTTTTTTTGACAGGGAAAGAGGATAAAGGGCTTAGTTGCTGAAAAGTTCTGCATCGCCAAGGCGTGCTATTTCAACGTGATCATCTCGCTTCAATGCGCGCTTGCATTTGAGATAAAATTGAATGATGTCCGGTCTATTCATCCCTGTTTATCTTAAATATTAATTCTTTTCAGCGTAGATATTGGCTTTTACGATTTGCTCTTGTATTGCTTTGAGACATCAATAAACGGGTGGTGGCCAAATTGAAAATCTAAATCTATTTAAGCGGACCAACAGCTGGAGTCCGACTTTGTTTTTTCGTGTAGCAATTCGTGTATAACGTGAACACTTCCGTGAAATGATTTTATTCGATAAACTGATTTAACTATACTTACGCTGAAAGTATAGGAAGATTATGACGCAGCCGCTTATGCAACGTTTAATTGTCGTTTATGAAGAAATGGTGATGGCGTGGGACGCGAAAAAAATGAAGCGATGACGAACATTCCTATAGGGCACACACGTTCCACTCGGTCACATATGTAGTGGAGGCTAAGCAATTTTTACAATGCTGACAAAAATGCAGAGCAAGCACACGAAGGAGTGATTTTAGGTTACAATATCAGTAACATTAATAAAAACGCTATTCTAATTACGCTAAATGAAAAAAAAAGTTATCTTTCTCTTTTTTTACTGTCGTGTTTGTGGTGCACGTCTACATTAGAAACTTGAAGACAATCGTATTAGAAGACAACTTCGTTTGATTCTTTTACAACGCTTGCGTTCCGAGATAGTCGTCATCAAGCTTGGCATCCAGCGTGCTAATTTCGCATTCAGAAGTGGGAGCCTCGACGCAAACACCCTGTGTGACGCAGCCGATTCCGCATAGCACGCCAGTGCTGCGCAGAGGCGAGCAGCTGCGCTCTTTCTATCGGCTGGCGAAAACAGGAGCGGCTTCTCCCTTTCTTAAGCAGCAAACTACGTCGCACGGAGTGTTTGTACACGTGTTGAGACTTCAGCCTGTTCGTGTAGTGTGGAACTCACACCGCTCTGTTAGTCATTTCTCCCTGAACCATGCGTCGACCGTATAAGCGATGGACGTACTTCTTACTGTCCGAGAAACGTTTTTCATCCATGTCTTTTTTCCAACATAAATGCAAGACAGCTGAATAAACTAAAGTGACTGAATGGGTCGCGCAGTTGCCAACCGAATAAGAGCACAACATAAATTTCCCTCCCAGTCAAGCGAAACAGGGAAGCGCGTTTTTAATACGGCGACCACACGAAGGGTGAGCTGCTGTCTTCGACGCGCTTAGGCGAGGTGTCGTCGCGTCGTTAAAGAGTCCTTATTTTTAACTCTTCAGTGAATGAGCTAGCTGCAGAACGCGCTCAAGTGCCATTTGTCTTAGACGTTGTAGGCGGATCATTCTGCTGTAACCGGTAATTATGCCGCAGCTAATTGAGTGGCCGACACAACGTGCACATTATACTCAAACATATGGAACAGAAAAAGAACGCTATAGTGCCGTTAAAATACGCACGGATACACTTTGGGGGCTTTGCTAAGTGTGAAAGCAGTCGTCTAAACTCTTGCCGTGTCGGTATACGAATGCATTGCCAGGGTGCGCACCATGGAAATGTTATGTTTTGCCATAGTGTACGTGGCGAATGTGATTTAGGTTTGCATAAAAAGCATCGTGTGCGGCGATGCAGCACGCCGAGGGGTGCGGCCGAATGGGTTTGATAAGCGGCGGTGTAAGTCGGCACAGTAAGTGGGCACTTTAAGAATCACTCAACAATTTATATTTTTCAGGGTACACCACTAACAGTAATGCACATTTTTAATTACATTTCCACATATCACAACACACAGAAAGAAACACTTCCGCGACTTATACAAATTACATATACCTCCAAACCCCGCTTTAATTTTCGGAGATGATGCGCCCTGTGCTCCAAACGGAAATGATGAACTTTCGAGACGAAAGTGGATTTTTGAATAAGAATGTTATTACCATTGGTTTCGTAACATCTGGGGAGTAGCGCAGCGTGGCCTAAGTCGCCTTGGTGCCGATAAGCCCAACTACATTTACTTTTCGAGGATATGCGCTCACTCACACTTGTGTCCATGCACTGACCCTCATCAGCAGTCCTATAAATCTGGCCCGCTCACTGGCTTCCATTCGCGTTCATGCTCGCTTGCACTCCCTAAGCCCATCGTCACTTTCTCATACACTAACAATTCTGAAATGCGTGTGAGTGAGTGTGCTAATAAGTATGCCGATCTATGACCGGCGATGCAGATGCATTTCTTGGCTCCGTTGCTCTTTATTTGCTGGCCTAATAAGCGTTATATCTGACTATTAAAAAATGAGTGATCCGAGACAAAACGACAGATTTTTCTGACCAAGCTACAGATAAATATCGTGGACACCGAAATTTGTGCGATCAATTGGCAATACGACCATTACTTAACATTCGCAAACTTACCTTTATGGCGCAGCTATTGGGGGCGTTTTGTAATTGCAGGAATGTAGACAGCCAGTGCATAAAGCATAACTATCTAGTAGAAATTCTGTGCTTTGCGCTGCGTTCGAGAAGTACGGACCCAAAATGTGCCGTTATGAATGCATTACTCGTCCAATAAAAACAGCTACAGAAAATTCATCGCCCCACTCGTTGTCTCAATGGATACGTGTTAATGTGTTGATGAGCACGAGGTTTCGAATTCGATTCTCAGCAACCCCATCTTGATGGGACCGAAATGGAAACACGCTCGTGAACCTAGATTTATGCGCACGTTACAGGACCCCAGGCGGTCATAATTAATTCAGAGCCCGCCAATACTGCGTCGCTTATAAGCGGGTCTATCTCGACATGGTGGCGACACTGCAGGAACCGGTGGTGTGCTCGATCACGTGTTTGTCCGTAGGATCAGGCACTTTAGACCTCACACGTATACATCGTACTTCTCCATCCATCACCCTCTGCTCGTCGCCATCAGCGACAGGTGTGAATACGATACACTGTTGTCTACTAGTGCTGCCGAACCGATGGACATTGGCTAGGACGCCGATGTTATCGCCGAGATGGGCCATGCGGCGCGACGAATTATATGAAAACGCGAACGGAAAAATTAAGGGGTATCGTTTCAAAATACGGCTACTTATCAGGATCTCACTTTTCAGTGCCATGCTACGATAACTGTCACATGTGGCTTGTAGTTCGGTATGCATGGCACCGTTTGCTTATGTATATTTTGCTGCATTGTGAGAAAAAAATGGGGCAGGGCAGGCATGTCATGCAGATGACCAGTGGACCATTACAGTTACAGAATGGGTGCCAAGGGAAGGGAAGTGCAGTCGAGGACGGCAGGTAATTAGGTGGGGTGATGAAATTAGTAAATGTGCAGGCGCAAGTTCCAATCAGCTTGCGCAAAACAATGGTAATTGGAGATCGCTGGGAGAGGTCTTCGTCTTGCAGTGGACACAAAAAAGAAAAAAAAAGAGGGCGATGATTATGATGATTATATTGCGTGCAGGGTTTGTGTCAAAGAGAAAAAGAAATGAGGTGAGAAACACGGTATTCGCCGCCAGATAAGAGGGAAGAGCGTGGGACGTGGCGATCATTCTAGTTGATGAGAGTAACGTGCTGCGTTATGTGTTATTAGAAAGAACGAAGGAGAGCGAGAGAAAGGGATTCGACGCAGCAGCAGCGCATAGGCAGTCGTGCTAGATATAGGGTGACCGCCACGCGATGGTCTACAGTCGACGTATGACACGCTATCAACGAGATCCCATCAAGTAACGCTTTTTATGCGTGCGCAAGTGAGGTGGAATTCTCAGAATTAGTTTGAGCTCGCCATACGTGAGCTTAGAAGCAATAGAGTGACACACGCTGGCAGGCAATCTATATATGCGCGATGCGACGATCTGTTATCTGGCAAGGATATGGGCTATATAGGAAACCTAATCTCGTTGAAGGTTTGTGTCGATATTGTTCAAGAGCATCGACTGAGCCGGATCTTACGCGCCGCGGTAGCTTAGCAGCAGTGACCTTGTGCTCCTGAGTTCGAAGTCGTGGGTTCGATGCCGACAGCGCGCGTTGGCCGCATTCCGATGGCGACAGAATGAGAAAGAAAAAAAAACACGCTCCTATACCGTGGATTACGAGCACGTTACAGAACCCCAGGTGATCAAAATGAATCCGAAGCTCCCACTACGGCGTGCACCTCGTAACGAGACCGTGATTTTCGCATTGGAAACGCCAGAAATTAATTTTAACGCCAGCGCTTACTTCTTTCACTTATATATTTAGTTGGCTTAAGACGACCTCCCCCTCCCCCCCCCCCCGTTCCATAGTCGTAATGTTAGAAGATAAAAATTCCTCTAATGCCAGCCGACCGGAATAATAGTAAACGACAACAACTACGTACGTCCACTGCCAGCCATGCACTCAAGTGCCCCGGCACACTGTAGGCACCACTGTAGTGAAACAGCGTACTCGGTGCCAGCGTATAAGCGTAAGCGAACTTTGAAAAAACAATTACAGTGCGTGCACTACGCGCATTCTATGCGGTCAGAATTGCGTAACCTTACAATGAGAGAGAGAGAGAGAGAGAGAGAGAGAGAAAGAGAGAGATGAAGTGGAATTGCAGGGATGTTAACGAGCTATTAGTCTCCGGTTTGCTACCCTACACTGGGGTTGGGAGATAGGGGTTAGAAAGAGGACACAGAGAACAGGGTTAAAATGCACACGCTGAGACACATACATGAAGGGCGTTCCAGTTAGATACGTTCGCAAAGGCGGGTAGATCGCAAGAAGCGCAGTAGCTCTTGCATGGCTTCTTCTGTGACGTTAGGTCCTGTCGATAGTGTAGAATACCTTCTTGCGATAGTGGTCGGTCGTCCAGCTGGGTGAGCTCGTGGCAAAGGGATTCCCGCTGTGGACTGTACTGCGGGCAGTCGCGCAAAATATGGCCAATTGATTCTTCATGGCCGCGGTGGTCACAGGATGCGGTGTCGGCCATCGCTATGCGGAACGCATAGGCTCTGGTAAAAGCAACGCCCAACCACAGTCGATACAAAAGCGTGGCCTCTCCAGGGCGAAGCTGTGATGAGACTCGAAGGCTTAATATGGGAACAAGGAAGTGTAGTCGGGAATTCCTGAAATGTGGCTCATTCCGTTGCGACGTGGTGCACTGGCGAGCAAGAAGGCGGAGCTTCCGTGCTGTGTCAGTTCTAGAAAGTATAGGTACGTGGAGGTCCTCAGTATGGGATGAACGGGCAGCTTGATCGGCCCGTTCATTGCCGATAATCCCGCAGTGACTTGGAAGGCATTGGAATGTTCTTGCATGGCCTGCATCGCTTATATGGTGCATCGTCTCTGTAGTCTGAAATACTATAGCTGTTCGTGTGGTCCGCGTCATAGAGGTGATTACTGTGCTACTTGATTACTGTGCGGCTGCGGATAGTATTGACTACAGTGCCGTCTTTTTGGACTGGCATTAGTGGCGTGCCATTCTTACACACAGTTCGGATGGCTCCTATTAGATCCTCGAAACCATTGGCCTAGATTTTGATAAATACCGTGTACCTCGAGGGAATAATTTGTGCGTTTTATCTACATTTGCTTTCAGAACATTCAGAACTCTTCTGGATAAATTAAATGTAAATTTATTGCGTGACATACAGCCGTGGACAAAGTATCTATGTCAGGACGCACAAGTTTTTAGGGGTAATCATCGACCATGACCTCTGCTGGAGTCACCACGTGGCCTACTTAAAAGCGCCTGGCAACCATCTTTCAGTTTTTCAAGTTTCTCAGAGGAAAAACTTGGCGTAAACGCGATGATGCAGCTGTAGTGGACGCCGTTTCTCGGGTACCTGAGGTCCAGCTTAGAGGCTGACCAGCGCCTGCAGAAATAAGGTCAGTACACTAGAAAGTGCTCAGGCCCAGGCACTTAGGGTTTGTCTAGAGTTGCCGCGATGTGCATCAACATCAAAAACCATCGAAATTGCGCATGACTACCCAGTCAAGATTCACGTCGTTATGGAAGCGCTCAGAGCACCCGTACAGCAACATGCTCGCGCCCCTCTCCACTGTCTAGCCTCACTGCCAGAAGACCGACCGCGCGCCACTTTTCGTCAGGCGATACGGCCTTATCGTGTATACCTTCCATTACACAGCTGCAGCGAGTGTTCTGTTTCCCCTCGGTGCTTCGCCCTGCCACACGATTGGCTGAAAGTACCACGAATTCGAACGAAGGCACAACTGTTATCACCAGCTCTCAAACAAACTTCGCTGCTCTTGCTGTACGAAGACTACAACGATCATACCGATTTACCCAGTATTTTAGCGAACACTTTAAAATTAACAAAAAAATTGCCTGTGGCAGATAGCACTACCCTAGTCAGTGAGCGGGCCTACACGAACAGGCGGACATTACTTGAAAAAAAAAAGCGAAATGCATAATCGAATAATTAACATAATTTAACTTATTACCCTTTTAGTTAACAACCTTGTGGTGCATATTGCAATTTGCAAATTCAAGCTGGGGAGTTCGCAAGGTGGATCCACTTAAAACAAATTCACAGGATGACATCAGTTTCGAGATGCTAGTTTCCGAACTTTGCGAAGAAATGCATTCGCGTTCCAGTTACTCTTGTGCTTCAACGCATAAGGCGACATCTTTAAAGAAAGTAAGCGGAACGACAGCGCATTTTTACCGCAAGTTTGACGGCGCATATCTCGTAAATGATCTCATTCTCGCAATTATTTTCAAGTGCATATGCCTTGCAGTCTCACCCGCTATAGAATTTGTGCCAAAAGGACATCAGTTAGAAACTGAAGTGAATTTTTTGCTAATTAGTTGATTATGCGTTTAAATTTTTTGTGCAAGTAATGTCCGCCTCATCGAGCAGACCAGCTCATGGACTAGAATTTTGCTACCAGCCGCATGCAGGTTCTAAACATATTTTAATGTGTTCGCTGAAACACCTTGTATACAGTGATGGTTCAACCACCGCGGACGCTTCTGCAGGATCAGCGACGTTTCCTGCGAAAGTCACCGCCTTGAAGTTCAAGATATCTCATGAGACGACATCGACAGCCGCGGAGCTTGCTGCTCTTAGTGGCGTAGGGTGCTTAATTCGCGAGGAGCCACCTCAAAATTGGAGTGTTTTCAGTGACTCCACGGCAGTTGCTTTCTGCCTTACGCCGTGGACCCTACGAACGACTAGCTCTAAAAATATGGGAACTCTTTCATCACCTCGTTGAACAAGGACACGATGTCACATTGCAGTGGCTCCCTAGCCACTGGTGTAATGGGCAACGAAAATGCCAAAGAAGCACTGCCGATGTATCTGCTTGATCTACTCATGAAGAAGGCGTGCAACGACCACTCCCGCTGTAAAGAACAGATACAGCAGCGAAAATTCGAGTGCTTGCAAATTGTGTCGCGTAATCTTTGTGGAACACAGCTAGTTTCCAGCATACACGTCTACATCGAGTGGACCCTTCGACTTCGTCCTCCACCTGAACTATCCCGACCTAAAACAACGGTACTTTACTAACTGTGGTTCTGCGTCACATTTACAAAATTATTTGCTTTCCGCATCAAAAAGGAAGATGGCGCTGCGTGTGACCACTGCGGCAGCGAGGAAACTGTCGAACACGTTCTTTGCCGTTGTCCCCGATTCAGCGCACACAGGCAGTCAGTCACTGGCGACCGCGCTGGCACGTCTTGACGACCGACCGCTTTCGGAACAGACAGTCCTGGAACGCCGTCCTATAAAGTCGTCACACCATACGCCGGTCAAGGCACTTTCGGAATTTTGGCGTTCGAGTGGCCTATTACAGAGACTAGTCCTCACGGACGTTCTCAACCGCCTCTATTTATTTTTCTCGTGCCTTTGCTTGTTTTCTCCGCTATTCTTTCAGCCTTGCATTTACCTTTGCCCGTCCACCAGTGCAGCGTAACAAACCAGAATATTTTCGGGTTAAGTTCCCTACCTTCCTCACCCCGTTTATATATATATATATATATATATATATATATATATATATATATATATATATATATATATATATATATATATATATATATATATATATATATATATATATATACACAGAGAGAGAGAAAGAGAGAATAGTTCCTGTAGTCTTGGGATATCCGGTAAGAAAACGTGCGCATCATTGACGGCCAATTTCGCAACTTGCAGACCAGACACCCTCGTCCTTGGAAGCGCGTGCATCTTACGGCGTCGTGTACAGCTGCCAGTCTTCGAAGGACTGCCGCTGGTTGACCTCCGTTGCACACGACTGACCGAAGCAGCGCGTGGTTGAGGGAGTGTCATGAGAATGACGCAAGCCAGTTGCCTAACCTACTGATTGATTAATTGGATTAAATTCCTGGAACAATGGAATAAATTATTCATAATCCAATTTTGAAATGAGTAATTAAATAATTGATTGCTTAGTTGTTAATCTGCAGGAAATGTCGGAAGCAAGTAGTGCTTGTCGCCGGCTTCTCAACAGCGTTAGTTGTATGAATGGTTGAATCCTTGCGTTGAACTTTCAAGACCTTGCTCCCTTTGCCTTATTTATCTTCTTACTTGCGCGGCGGCTGCTTTCCGATGTGGGTTGAGTGAAAAACTTCGGATGTGCTTGGATCTAGGTGGATGGTAATGAACCACAACTAGCCTCTGGCCCGTGTGTCGCTTTCGGACGTTATTCGCCGAGATATAGGTTTTTAAATTTTGAAACAGGTTTTTGGGAAACAAGTTTTGAATTGTTATCATGGGATCAGTATCAGGTGTTGTTTCTGTGAACTTTGTGCTAGCATGTTGCGCCGTGTATTTTTATCTTGTGTTGCTATTTCTTATTTTTTTGTCGGTCTGTTGAAGGCGGCTGGTTTCTTTATATGTACTGTTTGACTAGGCGAGGAGTAACCGCGGCATCGCCCACGATGCCAAGCTCTTCTAAACACACGTGTACTAAAAAGGCAAATAAAACGCGCCTTCAGAAAAACACGTACGCCTGTGAAAGGGTAGCTGTCAGTCGCCAAGAGCCCGCCACCAGGCCAGTATAACCGTTAGTAATGGTGCATTCGACTGTTTCCTACCGAGCTCCGATTCGGTGTGCAGCATTTTGGAGCCTTCTCAAGATGGCAGCCAGAAGGCTTTTCCCAAAGCGATGTCGAAGGAGCCACGTGACCGGCATTCGGTTGGATGTCAGTCGCACTTCCAGCTCGAAGGCGAGAGCGTCTCCGGGCGCTGCGAGCTTGCGGCGTGGCGCTCGAATGAACCAGGCGAGTGTAAACCGCCCCCGCGATCTAGAGGATTCGCGGGGGTGACTATAGTTACCAATTAAGCTTGGCTCGTTCGCGAAAGCAGAGTTGGTGAAGTTTCCGAAACGGTAAGGGCGAGGGCACAGTTTTCGCAGCTCTGGCTAGAACTTAGGCTTTCCGGCTTCGCTTACGCGACACACATTACTTTGTATTCAGCTTCAGACACGTGTTTCGACGACGACACGTTTACAAGCTCCTCCGCGATCCTCAACTGTTTATACATGGGGATTAAAAAATAAATCTTCGTATAAAGAATTGATAAAAGTGTTCTTTATCATTCTCGGACGCGGTTACATATTCGCTCAAAACTGACCTTTAACGTCAGGGGCGGTTAGGTTCACATTTTCATTATTCTCTCACTCGTGTTTATTATTACCTCGGTTTTGGTAATTTTCGAATAATCCTCGCTTCTTAATTGTCTCGCGCGATTTTGTCCTTGAAATGTACGTGTATCTGGAGTCAGAAGTATGCAGACCATTGGTTCTGCGAAAAAAAAAAAAAGGTAAACATCTTCAATGCCTTGGCATGTAACCTCAAACTGTACTGTGCAGACGTACCATGACAAAGCAGTGCGCTCGTCTGTTTCAGATTGTCGGCTCGAGTTTCCAAGAATTTTTTTATTTTGCCAGCGCCTATTCTCCGCACACGTTTCATCACGTGTACACACGTAGTTGTGCTGTGATTTTCTGCTTGGGCTGGTGACCTTGGCCTGTAGTATATTCAAAGAAAAGGGATCATTTGACGACATATAAAGTAAATCCGTAAAAAAAGAAAAAGCCGAAGGCTCCCATCAAAATGTCTTTAAAAAAAAAATAAATATTAAGTGGAAACCGAAACGTCTAATATTTATCAGCAACACCTTTCTGGTCGACGCACTTCTTTTCCCTTTGAAGACCTATTGAAATACGTAAATAAATGTGGCGCGAACTCTTCGAAAGTAGCGACATATATTAGGTAATGCTGGTGCAGATAAGCCATGGCATGAATCTTAATACCCTGTGGACCACTGTTATTATTTCTTTTTTGGTTCTCGCCTTGAGGCCTTCTGCAGTATCCACCACTTTTGGAGCATGCAAATGTTCGAGTGGTTATGAGATGAGATCCATATAACCAGACGTCACTGGAGGCACTGGGAGAGGGGGAAAAAGAAAGACATTGTACCGGACGTCTTGACTGGCTCCGTGCCATGGTAAAGTTCAAAGCTATGCGATACTAAATACACCTGAAGTATATTCATTACCGCTTCCCAAAAGACAATGCACAATTTTCTTTAAGACAGTGGAATCGGGACATTGAGGTCTTGTTTTATTCGGAGATGCTATATTAGTGACGGTATATATGAGTAAATATGCGAAGAGCACTAACTACTAATTTTCAGATATTGCACATTTAAATGCTGATTCATCACTATATGGAACATGTTGTGATTTAAGGATTGGAATTAAAAATTTGAGAGGGCCCGAGGGAAATGCTTTCAACATGAGGCTGTAGCCATTGATAGGACCGGCCGGCTGCCCTCTACCCTCGAAGCCAATCATTCACCCGACGCACGTCCATCCTACTACGAACTATCATACATTTGGTGACGCGGGCTTTTATTTTAGGTCCCATTGGCAGCGCTTGCCTGTTCCAGTTTTTTGTGTACGATGATAAATAGAATAGAAAAAAATATAAGTCAGTAAATTTTCTACCGGTTTGAAATGGCTCCACAATTCTTTTCAGCAAGTGTATACCCACAACATCGCTTCCTGATCGGCTCGACCGTTGAGCCTCATCGAGCCGTGAAACGGGCTCAATCCAATCCGTTTCAAGCAGTTTTCAAATCGTCGCTTCGGAAATGGCCACCAGAGGCCTTTTTAGTAACAACTAATCTGATTTCCTATTTTTCTCTCCCTTCCTATTCGCTCGGGCACCACCGCGGTGCTTCCGTCGCTGAGCTTACGGTGGCGGGACGCACCGAATGATAACAAATAAAAGAATGGAAAATGATATGCATCCCTGCAAATTCGTACGCAGGCGTGTGCTACACATAGGCAGCTATCGCGCGAGGTTCACGCACGCGTGTCCTTCCCATGGCTTAAGCATTTTGAAAGTGCTAGCGCACATTTCTTCTCGGTCTTGCTTCTTGCTGTTTGTTTGCACAGAAGCCTCGTGTTCCGGGCGTCCGCTCAAAGCGAAGAAAGAAATGCCCGTGCCGCGATTGCTTCGTTACAAGTGCCGTCTTTGCGAATGCTTAACAGCTTGCGAAGTGCTCCTGAGACACGCGGCTTATCGCCCGCGCGTTCCTTTGCGCAAACACGCTACTTTTGGGCATTCTGGAAGTTTGTGCCAAATCCGTGCAGCGGGATGAAACGACACCTGGGCGCGCATATACGCCGTCCACCGCCTGAGCGCGCTCGCACCAAACGCGTGCGAGTGAAGATAGCTTTCGACTGGGAGTGATACACACAAATGGCTCTCTGTACAGGATACGCTGCTCCACTTCTCTCGAGTGCTGCTGCAATCATGAAAGTAAGGACATTCTTCCTGAGTGCTCAAAGTACGCTTAAGAAAAAAGAACGTCAGCGAAAAAAAGCTCTGGACAAGAGCCATCTTTAGAATGCAAAAATTAATTGGAGCGTGGTCAGCAAGTCAACTACAGCAAAAGGTAAACATGATTTCAAAATACATTTTACTCAACACAGAATTGGAATAGCGTTTGTGATGAGTAGTGCTGTTTAGTTATATATGAAGTGACGCGCCTATGCTCTAGATGAAACTTGTACGCATATTAAGTGCTTGAAGGACTCTCGCATTAACGTAGGTCATCAAAATATATATATTATTCGGCATGGGCAGACGTCAGGGTTCTGTCCGTTGCGATGTTATATTTACTTGTTTCAATAAATGTGTTATGATATTTTTATTTTTTCATTATCATTTAGTCCTTTTCTTCCCAGAATAACACTGATAAATTGTGTAGCCGAAGCACTTGTTAACTCAGTTTCTTTGCAATAAGCTCTGCACAACAGAACAGAGCGGAAGACACAAATCCTTGCGATAGAACACACGCACGCACGCGCACGCTCAGAAACTTATAAGGGGCGCTGTTTGTTTTCCGAGCAAAAGCGTGTTTGGTCAAATCGAGCAAAAGCTATGTGGCGGCGCTGCGGTCTATCCGTTGCTCGACTGACTTGCACGTGACAGTACAAGGACGTCCCGACTTTAACAGGTCGCTGTCTGTCTTTCTTACTCCTACTTGTAAACGATTCTGAACTATGCGGCCTTCAAGCGGCGTTATTTCCACTGTTGCCATGAGCGCTTTTAGCGGGGAACACTTACTGCAGGTGGTTGTACACTACGCTTTAAGAAATGCCCTTCTTTCTTTACAGATATTTTGTTCCCTCACGCACGCACGCACGCACGCACGCACGCACGCACGCACACACACACACACATGCACGCACACGCGCACACGCACACACACACACATACACACACACAAGCATATACAGCATCTATTAGAATTATTTGATCGCAACAGCTGCGAAGCTCTACTACAAGCGGCCAGATCTCGTGGCATTGTGACTTTTACGCTGGCCAGTACGTGTGCGCCACCTGGGCAGATTTAGTTGGCCAGGCACACTTGGTCTCAATTGGAGAAGTGACACTGATTATAAGCCTAGAGCGCGGAGAGTTTCCCCGTGTCAGCTGCCTTCATGCGATGCTCCCAGAAGAGAGACTACAGTGATAAGAAAACAAGGCCTACGCCTGCTGCTGGCTTTCCTCCGTGGTATTCGTGCGATGCCGGGATCGGCCCGGCATAGCACTATCTTCGGGATCGGCCCACATATGGGGAGTTTTTTGCTTACCACGCCAACGACACGCAAATTTTCTTGGGTGGTAGAGGTATACAGCTTCGCTGTAAAACAACGCCATCACCATAAACTACCGTTTGTCGTCACAGCTTATAGGTTCAATGACCTAGCATTTTCGACTTGTCACGTTTAGTGCGATTGTATTGGAGGCGGACCTCACACTTTTGTAGGTGTCCGCCTGAGGAAAAATATAGGCGGATCCCGAAGGCAGTGCGCAGTGTCTCAACGCGCTAGCCCGCCACGAGGGAACAACGGGAGAGAGTGGCACGAGACGCAGGCGCTAGAAGTTTCAAAGTCTTGCACGAGAGAAGCGCTTGTGTGATCGTGGCCTAAAGCTTAGACCAGTGGGCCGCTGCGCTGGAGGCTCGATCCGTGACGCGTTTCTCTGTAGCGTTACAGGCGGACTTCGCCTACTTTTGAAGTGTCTAACAAAAAACTCGAGGTGTGTTGAGCGCACGCGATCGTGTCACAGTGTGCAGGAAATCCCAAGAGAGACACCAGGTACGTAAACGTCACTTTCATAAATGAGTGTGCGAGGTCGTCCGTAAAGCACGCGCGCACAGCTACAGGTCCAGACGTCACAATAATCACAATCTAAATATTCTAGAGAGTTAGCCGTACTAAATTCTGGCCTATATTTTTTGCGTTAAATGAAAGTTCGCACCCTCTTACTCCAGAAAAAGGCACTGGCAAGCGTCGGGAGTACTCTAAATAATTTACCATAATACATTTTTCTGCGAACCACTTCCTGTTTCAGCAACCACGTGATGCATGCGCTATGACGTCATGATACAACGGCTCACTCATATTCCTGCAGTCGCTGTGGCTGCCATACGAAAATTCAGCTTGAAGAAACGCGTGCCGCGCTCTTGCTTACTATTATTATTAGTTTTTTATCAAGATTACTGCACCTATGCCTTGTGGCTACATGGCATGTGAAGAAATTTTACTCTCGTCATGACGTCGTGATAATGTCGATGACGTCTGGTTCGACATTTCGAAAACAACATTACTATCGAATTATATTCTCAGAAGGACTTGACCTTCATATTTGCAAGGGTCATTCTTTTAGTGCCAGGAGCCTTTGGTAGATTTTTTGTTCATTTTTAAGAATTCCACTGTGATGCGGGCCATACAACTTCTGAAATACATCTCTGGTCTCCCTTAAATATGTAGACATGACCCGCCGCGGTGGCTTAGCGGCTATGGTGTTGCGCTGCAAAGTGTGAGGTCGCGGGATCAAATCCCGGCTGCGGCGACTGCATTTCGATCAGGGCGATATGCAAAAAGGTCCCGTGCACTGGTGGTCGAAATTATTCCCGAATCCCCCACTACAGCGTACCAAGTGCATTGTCGTTTTGGCACATAAAACCCCGAGAATTCGAATACATGGAAAGCATAACAGCCGCGCTCGAATGTAAGGCTTACTAACTTTTCGATTTACTATATTTTTTTTCCTTTTCCGAAACGATGAGTCTCTGCGGAGAGTTTTGACACTGCACACTGGTGGAATCGAGCTTTATTTTTATCGCCCACTCGGGAAGTCGGGTTTGATCGGGGCGCATTGAACCGCGCTGCGGTTGAACGCCCTCGCCTGCGCTATCTTCCTCCCATCGGCCGGCGTTCTGCGTTTCGTCGTTACCCGTACAAGGGAGTGTTTGGCAACCACGCGTTGCCCGCTATCTCACGGAGGGGTCTTCAGGCTGCGTGATGGCCGATCGATTACCGCGATGTGAGAATGAGAGAGCGCACCAAACGATGCCGCCCATTCGTCTATAGGGCGGCTACCGTTAACCTTTCCTAGAACGCTGTATGTAGCTCTCTCGCACCAAAGTGCTCTCCATAAATTTGATATTAATGATGCCGATTAATTAATCATGAGTAATTGTGAAATTAGGTGGATTGAACCAAAATCTAATTTGCTCCGTAGAGTCGTATAGAAAACGCGGTTAGTCGCGTCTTATGTATACCGGCTAAATTTAAAACCTTCGTTGAAGTTACCTGCGACAATTGGCGTATCAAGTTGCCGTGGAGAATTTGGCTAGCTGATACGCGAGGCGTTGCAGGCCAACTTGCAGAACAAATTGTTGGGCTGGTCGGTTCGACGCATTGCGCCGTTTCACGCTTTTAAAACCGTCGTGGCAGCTGTGAAAACATCGGTCTTCACTGTCACAGATCGCAGCAGTGTAAATCTCAGAAGACCACTGAATGTGTTTGATTCAGTGCCAGCTCGATAAAAACTTTAGAAACGTTTTCATCGTCATGAGCAACGGCGGCATTCGCGTGAAGGTGCCAAAGCGATTGCTTTTAGTTCAGTGCACCGTTTCCATTCGAACCCTGTTATCGCCTTTGTGCCCTGAGGCTGGAGTGTAGATTTGAAGCTGAGAGGGAGAGAGGAGGAGGAGGCGTGGTCGGAGATAGAGGCGTTAGTGTGATTAAAAGAAGAGAAGTGGTTCTTCTTGCTAGATTTGCCGTTAAAAGCGAGTTTTCGTCGTAGTCGCCGCAGAATTCTCACCAATCACTGTCACTGGTGACGCTGGACGTCTTATCGGCAACGCTCGCGCGACCCTGTTTGAATTTTGCGACTAACCACCGCTTTAAGCAGACACTAAAAGGAAACACTAAATTAGTTTAGATCGATTAAGTATTCACTTCAGGAACCTTATTTTTGGTAATTTTGCGGTGATTGATTGATTATTAGCAGAAAAAATGAAGGGCAATGTTTATTTTTCTGATTTGCGACCCACAATAGAGCACTGGTATGTCAGTATGACGTCATGGATTTCATGTTTTTGTTCGCATCCTGATCATTGTGGCTCGATCAGTTAAATATATTAGAACTTGCTAGAATGAGACTCTGGTACTTTTGCAAAGCAATTTAGTCCCTCATTATGTGGTTAAAAACAAACTAGGCCAGGGGACACGTCGTAAAAATCCATGAGGTCACGGCGAGCTTGTGCGGCAACTTTCTTATATTTGGTGTTTGAGCATTTTCTCGTTAACCAATTAAGCCTCCTCTTACGGTAATTAAGAGCTGCTTGTTATTATTGTATAAAGGTAATTTACTAATATGGCTCAAATAATTTTTGTTTTACAGTTCTATGTACTCTACAGGTGA